>NC_080389.1:10293595-10658595 GCF_028751815.1 Salvia miltiorrhiza
ACAAGCAAAAACGATGGCTAAAAGCTCCTTCTCCGTGGTTGTGTAATTGCATTGAGCCGGGTTGAGAGTTTTGGAAGCATAGTAAATCACATGGCTCTCTTTCCCAACTTTCTGCCCTAGCACTGCTCCAACGGCGTAGTCGCTTGCATCGCACATGATTTCAAAAGGCTCTCCCCAAATTGGTGGCTGAATGATGGGGGCAGAAGTGAGTCTACTCTTCAACAAATCAAAGGCCTCCTTGCACTTGTCATCGAACACAAAAGACACATCTTGATGAAGCAACCTAGTGAGAGGTTGAGCAGTCTTTGCGAAGTCTTTTATGAAACGCCTACAAAAACCTGCATGGCCTAAGAAAGCACGAATCTCTTTCACATTAGAAGGATAAGGTAACTTAACAATCAAATCAATTTTCGCCTTATCAACTTCTACTCCTCTTGCAGAAATCACATGCCCAAGAACAATCCCCTCTCTCACCATGAAGTGACATTTCTCAAAGTTCAACACCAAATTCGTGTCAACACATCTCTGCAAAACTTGCTCAAGATTAGTCAAGCAATGGTCAAAAGAGTCTCCATGCACAGTAAAATCATCCATGAAAATTTCAATGCAACTCTCAATCATGTCAGAAAATAGGCTCATCATACAACGCTGAAAAGTACCAGGAGCATTACATAATCTAAACGGCATACGACGCCATGCAAAAGTGCCAAAAGGACAAGTAAAAGTGGTTTTCTCTTTATCTTCCTGGGCTACAAAAATTTGAAAATATCCAGAGTAGCCATCAAGAAAACAAAAGAATTCCTTACCAGCCAATCGCTCAAGCATCTCATCAATGAAAGGTAATGGAAAATGGTCCTTCCTAGTGGCATCATTCAACTTCCTAAAATCAATGCACATACGCCAACCAGTTTGCAACCTCATGGGAATCAACTCATTATTCTCATTCTTGACCAATTGAAAACCAGACTTCTTAGGAACCACATGAACAGGACTGGCCCATGCACTATCAGAAATCGGATAAATAATCCCTAAATCAAGCAATTTAAGAATTTCTTTAAGCACAACTTCTTTCATGACAGGGTTCAATTTTCTTTGAGGATCCCTAGACGGCTTACTATTAGGCTCAAGTAAGATTCTATGCATGCAAGTAGAGGGACTAATACCTTTGATATCGGCTATAGTCCATCCAATGGCAGATTTATGCATCTTAAGAAGACTTACCAACCTTACCTCTTGTTCTGCACTGAGTTCATTGCTAATGATCACTGGCAGCGTGTCTTTCTCTCCCAAAAACACATATTTCAGATGCTGGGGCAGTACCTTCAAGTCCAGCTTCGGTGGCTTCACAACGGAGGGCAAAATCGGTTCTGTGCTGGTCGGTATGGGCATCCTGCTCGACAGGTGCCGAACTGGAATTTCCTCCGTTGAGTACAGCTGCATGATAATCTCTCTAATGGCTTCATTCTCCTCAGTTTTGGTGTTCTCTTCAGTTAGGGAACTGAAAATAACCTGCTCAAGCTCATCCTCCCTGAAATTCTCAACAAATTCCTTAACCAAAGGGTCAATAACATCAATCATGAACACAGATTCAGGATCCTCAACATGCTTCATAGCCTCAAAAATATTAAATGTGACAACATCTCCATCAAATTCAAGGCTAAGCATTCCACTATCCACATCAATTTTAGCCTTAGCAGTTTTCATGAATGGTCTCCCTAAAAGAATCAAAGATTGCTTAGCAGAGGCAGAATCATCCATATCAACAATATAAAAATCCACAGGAAAAATCAAGTCATTGACCTTGACAAGGACATCCTCAACAACACCTTCGGGATATGCAGTAGACCTATCAGCTAACTGAATGATAACACGAGTGTCTTTCAATGGTCCTAATTGCAAATCCTTATACACAGAATAAGGCATGACATTTATGGACGCTCCTAAATCTAACATGGCTCTCTCAACAGTCTTATTACCTATAATGCATGGAATGGTGAACATACCAGGGTCTCGACACTTTTGGGGTAATTTTCTTTGAAGAACAGCAGAAACATTCTCACTCACTCGAATTCTCGCATCATTCCCAAACTTCATTTTCTTAGAGCATAACTCTTTCAAAAACTTTGCGTACCTGGGAACTTGCTTAATTGCATCAAGCAAGGGCAAGTTTATTTCTACCTTCTTGAAGATTTCCAGAATATCCTTCTCTTCTTCAATTCTCTTGTTCTGAGCCAACCTAGAAGGAAAAGGTGGTGCAATCAGTGATTGAGGAATTGAAACCTTAGGTTTTCCACTTACCTTAGAAGAACTAGGCTCGGTGGATTCTGGTGACTCCTCACTAATTGCATCGTTCTTGGCTTCATCGGGCTTTTCTTCTTTGTCCTGCTGCTTAGGTTGTGGCTCAACTAGAATTCTCCCACTTCTTGTAGTTACAGCACTTGCATTTTCCTTGGGATTCATCTCCGTGACAGAAGGAAGTCGGCCTTGATTCGCCTGCAGCTTGTTCACCTGAGTGGCTAACTGCGTGATTTGTGTGCCCATATTACTCAACGCTGCCTGAGTTTCATGCTGGAATGCCTGCTGACTTTGCACCAAATTCTTCACAATTTCACTGCTCTGGGCGAGGCTCTTCATGATATCGTTCATATTGGGTGCAGAACTCGGTGCAGGTCGTGCGGTATGGGCATACTGTCCAGCCTGCGGCGAATTCGGCGCGTACATCCCTGGTTCCTGCTGTCTCCACCTAAAATTTGGGTGATTTCTCCACCCTGGATTGTAGGTGTTGGAAAAGGGGTCGTTTCGCCTTTGCCTTTGTGCGTTCATCTCTTGCTCATCGGCGGATCCCATGCACGCTTGCTCAGTATTATTATCCTGCAGAGATGGACATGCATCAGTATGATGATTATTTTCAAAGCAAATTCCACATTGAACGTGTTGAGTTTTAGAGACAGCAAGTCCTCTAACTAAAGAGGTGAGAGCATCAATTTTCTCGTTCATGGTGGAATCTTCTACTTTCTGCACTGGCCTATAACGATCATCATCCTCATCCTCATATTGTTGGCCATTTGAAACCATGTCAACGATGAGTTGCTTTGCTTCGTCCAAAGTTTTATTGGTCAAGCTTCCACCACAAGCAGCGTCAACAATTTTCCTATCAAAAGAAGACATACCACGATAAAAATAGTTAGTAAGCAATTGGTAGTCAGAAAATCCATGATCAGGACACTTGCGACACAGCTGTTGGAATCTCTCCCAATAATCAGCTAGACTCTCCGCCTTCTTCTATTTAATGCTGCTAATGGCCATTCTCAAATTTGCAGCTCTGGACTCAGGAAAGAATTTTTGCAAGAATTGTTCTTCTAAATCTCCCCAAGTTCCAATCGAACCAGGAGGAAGATCAAAAAGCCAATCTCTCGCTCTACCCTGCAAAGTATGAGAAAAAGTCAATAGCCTCAAATTATCTTCAGTAAAACCATGAGGGCGTAGAGTTGAGCAAACGAGATCAAATTCAGCCAGATGCTTGTGTGCACTCTCTCCAGGTAAATCACCGAACTTGGGTAGCACTTGAATGAAACCAGGCCGTATTTCAGCGTTGCCTTCAATGGCAGGAAGGACAATGCACAAAGGGCGATTGTTTCTATGACGGCCTAACTCTCTGATCAGTTGAGGTGGTTCATGTCGAGGATTCACGATCTCTCTATCGTCCTCATCATCCCTATTGTTACGGTCACCCATTGGAACTTCAATTTCTGCTTTATCCTCAAGATTCGGTGGAGCAGAATTGGATCTCTTTTTCCACTCCTTAGCTTGATTCTTCAACTTTCTTGCGGTCTTCTCGATTTCTGGATCAAAAACTAATACACCTGTACGAGAAGAACGTGGCATAAACTAAAAATAAAATAACTAAAGATAAAAGACAGACTGAAATCAATAAAATCCTGCTTAAAACCAATCCCCGGCAACGGCGCCAAAATTTGGTGCGTCGTTTTACACCAAAAATATCCGGCAGTTAGCCGCTATGCCCACACTGCGCAGACAGCAGTAAGCAAAATCGTCTCCCAAGGGACTGGCGAGAATTTCTCCAATTAAAGCCTGCAAGTAACCCACGAAATTTTGAGAAGAAAATATATAAAAAAAAATACTAAACTTAAAATTAAATAAATAAAATTCAAATAACCAATTTTTCCAATAGCTAAAAGATGAATAAAAATTCCAACAATTAATAAAAGAATTCCAGCAATCAATTAAGTCCACCCTAGCTTAATTATTCCGATCATGGATGCAAAAATTACTTTAAATCATGCAAACAAACCAGTTATAACCACCGAAGACGCTTCTGACGTGATCTTATTTCTCCTTAATTATTCGGTAACCAGGAAGACGCTTCACTAATTACTACCCTAATCGACTGACAACCGTAAGAGACGCTCTATAGGTTTAATGAGCCGACAGCATTAATATCTAGAGAAACCCGATTCAAAACCAATAAACTCTGACGCAGGATTATTGAATTAAGACTGCTTTTCCCTTGACCCTGATGTGTCAATTTACCACTAATCAAACCTAAACCACAATTACGGATGGCCAGTTCAATTGGCTATATAATTAATTCTAACCCAATAAATATTTGCAACTATCTAATGGATTAAAACAATTAATATCATTAAACATGGAGAATCGCAGATGCAAGCATAAAATAAAGTATAAGAACAATTAGATCTCACAGAATAATTTCGCTAGTGCTTCCCTAATCGATGCCGGAATAAACGAATTTAGCTAGAAAACATAATAATTAAACAAAACAAAAAAATGAATAAATTACGAAAAGAAGAATAAAATAAAACTTGAATTGAGAACTCTAAAATTGCGTCCAGTCGCTGCTCTCCAGAGTTGGCGTGAATTATGGTGTCTGACTTATTAAAATTGCGGCTGGAAGGTTAAATATATATGTCTAACTAAGGAAATAAAATCAAACTAACCTAATCTACTTAAGCCACTACAAAAGTGGCGTAAAAGCCCACAAACTAATCTAATTAAAAGCTAACTAACTAAAGAAAATAAGAGAAAAGTGGCGCATGGGCCTTTAAATCAAAACAAAGAATTATTTCAGCCCAAATCAATATGACAGCCCAACATTCCTTTCTTCTCCGCACTTTCATCATAATTGCATGGATTCAGACCACGTCCAAGTAAAATGGCACACAGCATGGCAGACGTGCGCAACTTCCTCTTCACACGGCTTCACCACTTCAAAACTCTTCCCAAAATCAATCATTTTCTCCAAAACCTATCAAATACCATCAAAATACATATAAGATCATAATCATATCCTAAAGATGATATTTAACACGAATTAAGCATAGAAATCATACTAAAATCCCCCAAATAAATGCGTATAAATACGCCCAATCAGTACACAATTCTCAAATAACGTGTTAGCCATAAGAGAACCTCAATTGATTCGTTGTGGCGAGCCTTAAACAGAGCAGAGTGCACATAAACATTTTATTGGATAAACAGTTTATATATTACGAACATTTAAGCTCATTAGCTCAATCATACATTTGGAAAATAAGCCCACCTGTATAGGCAAAGCCTGTCGTTTAACGTTATCTCTGAATCGGAATAGCAGTGCTAATCCTCCTGACGTTCAAAGCCTACAAGAAATCTATTCTCAATAGGTCTCCTTGAATCTAATCTTAAGTCATGGTGAAGTGCTTAACATTCTATGATTCACTTAGCCGGGTTTTCAAAATTTAATGAATAAATAATTGAAAACATTTCTCTTGAGTTAAGAACACCAACAATATTCTTACTCGTCTTTCTTTAATAATTGGAATTATAATTAAAACCAATTAAATCATAAATACTTTTATTGCAAAATAAATGCAATTTCATGTCATGCTTAGCATATAATAAGTAATTACTTAAAATATGCACATAATAATAATTTAATATTATTATGAAAATTAAAATAATTAATCAAACTTATTAAGTCTAATTAATTAAAATAGTGCAGTCCATTTAAAAGAATAAGCTGCACAGTCCAAAACCCCTTCAAAATCGGCCCAAAAGGAAACCCAGCCGAATTAAATAAAAATTAAAGGCCCAACTGCCCAACTGACTCGGCCCACAACTCAAAGCCCAACCCTAGCCCAACACCCTTTTCTCCCCCTCCTTCATCAGTCACGCCCCAACACATATCAGTCTCCCTCTCTCTCGACTGATCGACATTCCCTCTCTCTCAGCCATAAGTCCCGCCGTCGGGGCTCCCTCCGGCGAGGCAGCCGTCGACCGACCTCCTTCCTTGGCAACGACGATAGGTACCGCCGCCGCCTCACTCCGCTCAGACCCAATACACCCCTCTCCTCCTCGGTCCGTTTCCGGCGACTGTAGCAGCAAGCTACCGCCGACCGCGACTCCCATCTCTCCCTCCGTCCATGGCCGAGCGACAACGGCAAAGCCGCCGTGCCCTGGTCTCCCTCTGTGAAACCCAACCACTACCACCACCACCACTCTCTCTCCCCAAATCTCATGGAATCAGTCCGGCGAGCAACCATGAAGGCCGCCGCCGTCCTCTCCTTCGGCTCTCTCTCAAATCTCTCCCCCCCATTAACAGATCCGGCGGGCGCGGTAAGTGGCTCCACGCCACCACCGTCAGCACCCCATTCCCTCTCTAACACTTCCGGCGACAGCAGCCGTGATGGCCGCCTCACAGCCTTCGACTTTCTATCTTCTCCGGCCAGACCGACAGTGGCGCCGAGCCACCGCCGTCGACCAAAGCCCAGACTCGACAGACATACCAAAGCTCAAGACTTTTCTTTCTTCTTTTTCTTTTTGGCAGATAAATCTTAAAATCAAGGAACAAATTGATGCTTCAAGATTCACCCTTTTCTTTCATAAAACATGCTCTGATGTATGTATATGAATATATGAATGTCATTCTAATTGAAATGCTTGAATGTGTTGCTGGGTATATTTCAAATTGTATATAGCTTTGAACAAGCTTGCAGCTTGAAGCTCGATTTATGAGCAGAGGTAAAAAGAAGTTAAGTGGCTACCTTGTGATAAATTTTCAATGGGTGTTCTTGTTTGGTCGTTGGCTGAAAATCCAGACACATAAATGTTAGATGAAGGGTTGCTGCTCTTACTAGAGTAAGAGTGGAAAGAAAATTGTTTCAAACTCTTACCTCTGCACTTGGAGAGAAATGAACGTGGGAACTGCTGAAGGTTTGCAAAGGAAGTTACAAAGAATTTGCTTTAGGGTGCTTTGGTTTTGCAGAGAAGTGGGGATTGGATAGCCTGACTTTTGGGGGCTGAATTGGGGGCTGCCGCAGAGAGTAGGGTGGCGGGTAGGGTGGCTGTAAGAGGCATAGGTTATGAGTGCCAATTGGACACTCCAAAATCCCTCAGGATAAAATCGTCGTGACTGTACTAATGCTTCAGGGTTGGCTAATTAAAAGCTCGTGAAAATGCTTGAATGCTAAATTAAATAAATATGCAATGCATATAAATTTAATAACTAAATTTACAAATACTTTTGTAAATCATTTTTGTTGGAATTAAAATAAATTCATTTTCTTTATCCGGCGTGAATCATCTTAATCTAAGTTCAAAATTATTCTAAACTTAGCTCGAGAAAATGGGGTATTACACCATCAGACACACAACTGATGGAACAGAAAGACAAAGCAGGAGTAGCTTATCTAAGCTACCAAAAGATCGAGCCAAATTCTTCCGACAACGTCAACTTGCGGGAGATCCAAAGAACGGTGGAATATTATGGCATTCAGCTATACAATCTACCGATGGAGATAAGCCAAATATCACTAAAGCAAGAGAAAATCCTACAACTCTTGCGTGATATTCAGAAGAAGGTGGAGGACATCGAGAGACGAAAGCCATGTTCTGGAAAACTTCGGAATGCATGGTCCAAAGATCCGACGTATCCACTACCACTCAATGCAGCGCCCAAGGAGTTGCAGCCGGAGGACATAATCCGAATTGTGAAAGGGAAAAAACATGAATAACCTTGATTGAATCGGATTGGAGGATCTACAAGAGTTAGCGAACTCATTTGCTAACTTGAAAATGGTTGATCTTAAGATGAACCAAGGAGGAGAGGTGCCCAAAACAGAGCAGCCACAAGAAGAAACATCCAGGAGTGACAGGGCTCGTGAAGACGCGAGCCATTATCAACGAACCAGAAGACGCCGGCCCAAGATGCAGGATACTTCTATAGGGAAGGCAACACTCGAACCAATCCACCCTTACGGATTGATTCTCAACCTCGACGAAGTCAGCTTTAAAGATTGGAAAGTTCTCATCGATGACTGGGCTTCAGCCATGAAGGTCGTAATTGTTGGATTTGTATACTGAAAGCAAGAACGTTTTATGCTTGTATACAATGATTCCTATTTTCACTATTTAATCTCCGATCTGATTGGGTTCATGATTGCATATGTATGTTCTTTATCTTTATATAAGTAGATTATATGGTGTGTTGTAGATCACAGAAGACCATATAATTGGATTAACCTTAAGAGATATAATATGATCACAACCGAAATAACTCTAGAACAAGTTATTGGTTTAGGTTGCGGTATAGATGGAAGTAGTTTGTCTTGACTACTTATCTATACTGGTACGTAATACGTATTGATAGGACCACAGTGAGATATATTCTTCTATCTGACCTAAGTGAAGAATTAGAGATCTCGGTGACTTATAAGATCTTAATGCTAATAAGATGTCAGATATATATGTTGATTTGCTTATCACTTTGACTTACTATGAGCGAAAGTTATATAGTAACTTGAATACTCTCTATCTTGGGTGATAGCGGTTAATATATGATATCTGATTATCTGTATTGGTACTCGTATCCGTATAGGATAATGACATCCCCTTAAGGAGCTCAATAATGTTTATTGCGCTAAACCCTGCAGGTTGATTAAGTTCAGACGCAATAATAAGGTTTGAGTGGTACTGCTTAAGGATTACAAAGAGATTAATTAATTTTAGGCTGTCAGAGCTCTAATTAATTAATGGATGTCGGATATTTTAAATACGAGGATTTAATAAGTCTAAATACAAGCCCCGACTCATCACCGATAATAAAGGGGTAAGTCAATATTGGTTCTCTAGTGGAATGAACTAATATTTATAAATTAATTATGGTCTGGGCTGACCATAGATAATTAATTTATTTGAGGCCCATCTTTATTCCTTGTATTTGGTCCCTGGACTGGCCCAAAGTCTCCTAGCCCAAGAAGAGCTAGAAAATGCCCCACCCTAGTTGGCGCCCCCTCTCACTGTATTTTATTATATAATACAATTGTCAGCTCTCAGGAAATACACACTGATAATTATTAGGGTTTGAGAACTGATAGGAGGCGCAGGAAACGTGGGAGTTCTTTAGCTTGGGATTTCTCACAGTTCGTTGTCCATCCAACGGTGAGACTTGAGCGGGATACAGTCCAGAAGATCAGAACTGGAGTTGTTCGACACGATCATCAATCATATGTGCATCCGATTCACAAGTAAGTAATTCCCAACACCTATGTGCAGCTGTTAAATTCATAGGAGCATGTTAGGATTAATCGTTGTATGATAGATTAATAATAATCCAAGAAACGATCATCGGGCAAATGGAACGTTAATTCAATTTAATATTCCTTCAATTGGTATCAGAGCCCAGGATTAATTTCTTGGCTCTATTATTAATTTATGTACTATTAATAATGTGCGTTGTTTTACTGCTGTTGTTCTTCGTGGTCTGTTGATTCGTGGAATACGTTGTTTGACGTTGTAATCGTTTTTCACCACGAGAAAATCCGTGGTTAGATTAGGTTTTCAATTGTATTTTGTTTTTTCCGTTGTAATCTGTAAAAACTGAGGAACGAGATAGAGATGACGACGAATCAACGACGAAGAATGGTGTAAGAAGACACGACGGACACGGTGCGGCACGGGCTGCCGGCGCCGAGGGCAACGCGCGTACGAGTGCTTGCGCGCCGTGCGCCGCGCGCGCCTGGTCAGGCTGCCAGAGCTGCCGCGTGCTGCTGTCACCGAGGCGAGGCGAGGGCTGGGCTGGGCGAGCGACGGGGAAGAAGCCGGCAGGGGCGGTGCGCGCCCGGGGCCGCGCCTGCGCGCTCTGCGCACTGCGCGCCCGGCGGGCGGCGCGCTGCCGCTGCTATCGCTACTGTTGCCGCCTGCTGGTGCTGCTGCTGCTGTTCTCGCCGTCCGCTGCTGCTGCGCTGGAGGCCGCGCCGGGCAGCTGCTGCTCGCACCAGGGCTGCCACCTGGTGCTGCTGCTGGAAGCGCCGTGCGCTGCCGGCGAGCTGCTGCAGCGCCGGGTGTGCTGCTGTGCGGCGGAGGGCGGCTGTGCAAAGCGAGGCGGCGGCAGCTAGGGTTTTTCCAAACCCTAGCTGCGAATTCCAAACCCTAGTTCCATGACGGGCCTTTTTGTTTCGGGCCGAGTTTCTTTTAGTTTTGGGCTTGTTTTTTATTTTATTTTTCTTAAAAATAGAATAGTTTTGGGATTCCACGAATGGGTCACGAAGAATTTTAATTCTTTTATTACTGTTCTTTGCATGCCGTGGTGTTAATCCCTTATGCTCTTAACTTGCTTTTGTTCGTCTCTGCTTGTTAATATGCTTTATTAACTGCGCTTAGACGATAGTAGGTTTATCGTTTTCTTAAGCATGTTTTAGAATTCTGCGAGCATGTTTTACATGTTGCGTTCTAGAAAAGCATGATTAGGATTATGTGCTTGAGCATGTACAAACCTTTTGAAGTTAAAAAGACTAAACAGTTTTAATAATTTTTAGGCAATTAAAAATTATTATAAGACCTCCACATGCGGCCTCAAGACAAAGTGATTGAGAATATGAGTAAACGTCCACACGAACGTGGCTTACTTTGTATTTAATTTCACAAGTTTGTGAAGTTGAGGTTTCTATTAAAAATATTTAAATCCATTTAAGTAGTGAGAGCTATGCAGTAAACGTCCACACGAACGTAGCTTACTTGTGTAATTCTCATGAGTACTTTAGAGGATGGATTTTAAATAAGATAACCAAGAGATTAAATTGAAAGCTGTATTGTCCTAGTGAGTATGCTAATTTCAAGAATTTAATCATCAAGGTTAAATTGTGGTTATTGTTTAGATATCATTTCAAGTACAATGTACAACTCCCCAACGGAGTCCCTTCTTGAATATGATATGGTCTAGTTAGAAGTCCAACTATTAATTTCTTTTGTCAAAAGGTTAAGTTGACATGGATGGAAATTAAATGACTAGGTAAATAGTCTGGTTGAGGAATTCATGTGTAAACGTCCACACGAACGTGGCTTACATGTGGAATTCTTTGAGCCGTTGGAGGTTTCACTAATATTATTTTATCAAAAGGTTACAATATTATTGTTACGAACTATATGCGTTCATGTTCTTACATGTTTAAATTGTTTACTTTCAGATATGTCTATGTCTCCGATTATTAACATTCTAGCTAGCAATCCTCTCACCAGTCCTAACTATACCGAATGGAAACGCCACATCATGTACATTCTTGACGCTGATGAGCACAGTTTTGTGCTTACCACTCCATGTCCCGCGGCCTTAACTGATCGGTCGACTGATGCGGAATGCGAGGCGCATAGGAAGTGGCATAAGTCGAATAATATGGCCAAGTGCTATATTATGATGACTATGTCGCAGACTTTGCAACTCCAGCATCAGGGCATGGACGATGCAGCGACGATCATGTTAAATCTCTCTGAGGTTTATGGGGAATCCGAAAGGTCTGCCCGCTTTAACATCATGAGAGAAATCTTAGGATGTGTTATGAGCGAGGGCAGTCCTGTGCACGATCATGTCATGCATATGATAAATCTGTTTGACAGGCTTGATCTGCTAGGATGGGGTATCGAGGGCGAAGCCAAGGTCGATATCATCCTCAACACTCTCCCCAAATCTTATGAGAACTTCCGTCTCAATGTCGTTATGAGCAAGGTCAACTATACTCTTAATGAGTTGTTGAATGCTCTAGTTGCGGCAGAGGGAGTCATGGGCACGCACAAAGGGAAAGAGGTTATTGTCACTGCCAAGGGATCTACTTCTTCGTCAAAAGGCGGGAAAAAGAAGTGGCAAGGTCCAAAGGGCAAGAATGACAACAAAGCTAGTGGGAGTGGCAAAGCAAAAAAGGACGGCCCTAGTGGCGGCGTAAAGAAGCCGACCGGAAAGGGGAAGTGCTTCAAGTGCGGCAAGACTGGGCATTGGAAGAAAGATTGTCCAATGCTCAAGGCAAAGGGACAAGGTACGTCACAAGTTCTAGTAACTAAAACATGTTTAGCTTCATTTTCTACTCATTCATGGGTAGTGGATACGGGGGCAACTGATCATGTTTGTTACACCTTGCAGGGCTTCAAGCCGACAAGGGAGCTGGAAAGTGATGAGATCACCATCTCCATGGGCAATGCGTCGAAGGTCGTAGCTGTTGCTATTGGAGATTTATCTTTATGTTTTGGTGATGACATTTTAGTTTTGAGAGATATTTTATATGTGCCGGATTTTCGGCGGAACATAATTTTTGTTTCAAAATTGTTTTTGGATGGATATTCTGTTACTTTTGATAGAGGCGTTTCTATCATGAAAAATAACATGACTATTTGCTCCGGAATTTTGAACAACTCTCTCTATACTATTACATGTCCAATTAAAAATTCTGTCCATGTTGCATCTACATCACAAATCTGTCCTAATCCGAATAAGAGGAAACATTATTCTCATGAACAATATACACATGCGTGGCACCTAAGGTTAGGCCACATCAATCTAAATAGGATCCAAAGGCTCGTTTCAAATGGAGTCTTGAAAGACTTTCAAGCTGTTCCATTTAGAACCTGTGAATCCTGTATAGAAGGAAAGATGACGTCAAGGCCAAGGGGAATAGGGCCTCACATGTGTTAGAATTGATTCACTCTGACTTGTGTGGACCGATGTCCACAAAGGCTCGTGGAAGGTATGAGTATTTCGTCACTTTCATTGACGATTACTCAAGATATGGGTATATTTACCTACTTCAACGCAAGTCTGAATGCTTTGAGAAATTCAAAGAATTCAAGGCGGAGGTGTAGAAGAGATTGGGTAAATCTATCAAGTCATTGCGGTCTGATCGCGGTGGCGAATACCTCGGGAACAAGTTCTTGCAATACTTGTCAGATTCATGGATTACATCCCAATTGACTGCACCGGGTACTCCCCAACAGAACGGTGTAGCGGAGAGAAGAAATAGAACTCTTTTGGAAATGGTAAGATCAATGATGAGTTATGCATCATTGCCTATTTCGTTTTGGGGATATGCCTTGGAAACAGCGGCCTACTTGCTAAATCTAGTACCGTCCAAGTCGGTTCCTAAAGCTCCTATCGAGTTATGGTCTGGGCGCCAGCCCAACTTAAGCCATATAAAGATATGGGGTTGTCCTGCATACGTGCTAGACAAGGAGGCGAAGAAATTGGAACCTAGATGTGAAGTAATGATGTTTGTAGGATATCCTAAGGGAACGAAAGGTGGTTATTTTTATAATCCTAAGGATCAGAAAGTGGTTGTTAGCACCAACGCACGATTCTTGGAACATGATTATATAGATAAACACAAGTCTAAGTCCGAGATTGTTCTTCAAGAAATCGAAGGCAATGGACAGGCGATTCCATCACCCCAGCCAAGTGTGCAAGTGAATGCACCACAGGATACTGCACAAACCATTGTCACAGCTGTACCACCATCGCTTCATCGTAGTGGGAGGGTTGTAGTTCAACCCGATTGATTTATGTTCTTGGGAGAATCTTCGGATCTTCTTTCTGTTGATGAACAAAAGGATGTCGACCCTGATAACTATAGACAAGCGATGAAAGATCAGGATGCAGATTCTTGGTACGACGCCATGGTTTCTGAAATAGAATCCATGACTGCTATGGGTGTATACGAGAAAACTGAACTACCTGATGGCTTTGAAGCTATAGGTAGTAGATGGGTATACAAGAGAAAGCGAGATTCGGATGGCGAAGTCGTAGCTTTTAAAGCTAGACTGGTGGCGAAAGGCTATACCCAGGAACAGGGTATAGATTATGATGAAACTTTTTCGCCGGTTGCCATGCTTAAGTCTATCCGAATACTCCTTGCCATAGCAGCCCATATGAACCTTGAGATTTGGCAAATGGATGTCAAAACTGCTTTTCTAAACGGTTTCCTTGAAGAAGGAAGGGACATCTATATGCAGCAACCCGAAGGGTTTGTGAAGAAGGGCGAAGAGCATCGTGTTTGGAAGTTGAAGAAGTCCATTTATGGACTTAAGCAAGCTTCGAGGTCATGGAACAAGCATTTTGACGAGGTGATTAAATCCTATGGATTTACTCGCTGTGAAAACGAAAGTTGCGTGTACCGTTTGGATGCCGATGGTGACGTGGTTTTCCTTGCACTTTATGTAGATGATATCCTCCTCATTGGTAACAATGTTGAGCTATTATCGGACATAAAGAAGTGGTTATCCGAACAGTTTCAAATGAAGGACTTAGGAGATGCAGCGTACATCCTGGGGATCAAGGTTGTCCGTGATCGCCAGAAAATGATGTTGAGCTTATCTCACGCGACCTACATTGATACTGTGATTGCTCGTTTTAGCATGCAAAATGCCAAGAAAGGCTTGCTACCTTTTAGACATGGCATTCCTCTGTCTAAGGACATGTGTCCTAAGACGCCTAATGAGGTTGAGGAGATGAGGAAGATACCTTATGCTTCCGCCGTAGGTAGCCTCATGTATGCAATGCTCTGCACGAGACCTGATATTTGCTATGTCGTTGGCATGGTTGTAAGATATCAGTCGAACCCTGGACCAGGACACTGGACTGCGGTAAAGCATATTCTCAAGTACCTGAAGAGGACTCGAGATTATAGGCTAGTTTACCAGTCAGACAGTCTATCTCCTTTGGGTTACACCGATTCGGATTTCCAGGTTGACCGGGATGAGAAGAGATCTACCTCTGGATATGTGTTTACCTTGGGAGGTGGAGCCGTATCATGGCGGAGTGCAAAGTAGAAGTGCATTGCAGACTCCACCATGGAAGCCGAGTATGTAGCTGCTTCCGAAGCTGCTAAAGAGGCTGTATGGTTCCGGAACTACCTCTTGGATCTAGGAGTGGTACCTAATTTGCCTAAGGAACCCAGGAGCCACAAGGCGACCAAACACATAGAGAGAAAGTACCACATCATACGAGAAATCGTAAGCAGAGGAGATGTGCTAGTTGAGAAGATTAACACTTTGGAGAACTTAGCTGATCCTTTCACGAAGACCTTACCGCAAAAGGCCTACGAGAAGCATGCTCGAGGGATGGGGCTGCGGTTGATGCCACCCACTTAGAGAAAAACTTTCAGTATAAGTGGGAGAAGAATTAAAGAGTGAAGTGGATGTTGTAATAGCTAGTATTTAGACACATTGTATACTAAAAGTTTTGCTTTAGTATAAGTGGGAGATTGTTGGATTTGTATACTGAAAGCAAGAACGTTTTATGCTTGTATACAATGATTCCTGTTTTCACTATTTAATCTCCTATCTGATTGGGTTCATGATTGCATATGTATGTTCTTTATCTCTATATAAGTAGATTATATGGTGTGTTGTAGATCACGAAAGACCATATAATTGGATTAACCTTAAGAGATATAATATGATCACAATCGAAATAACTCTAGAACAAGTTATTGGTTTAGGTTGCGGTATAGATGGAAGTAGTTTGTCTTGACTACTTATCTATACTGGTACGTAATACGTATTGATAGGACCACAGTGAGATATATTCTTCTATCTGACCTAAGTGAAGAATTAGAGATCTCGGTGACTTATAAGATCTTAATGCTAATAAGATGTCAGATATATATGTTGATTTGCTTATCACTTTGACTTACTATGAGCGAGAGTTATATAGTAACTTGAGTACTCTGTATCTTGGGTGATAGCGGTTAATATATGATATCTGATTATCTATATTGGTACTCGTATCCGTATAGGATAATGACATCCCCTTAAGGAGCTCAATAATGTTTATTGCGCTAAACCCTGCAGTTTGATTAAGTTCAGGCGCAATAATAAGGTTTGAGTGGTACTGCTTAAGGATTACAAAGAGATTAATTAATTTTAGGCTGTCAGAGCTCTAATTAATTAATGGATTTCGGATATTTTAAATACGAGGATTTAATAAGTCTAAATACAAGCCCCGACTCATCACCGATAATAAAGGGGTAAGTCAATATTGGTTCTCTAGTGGAATGAACTAATATTTATAAATTAATTATGGTCTGGGCTGACCATAGATAATTAATTTATTTGAGGCCCATCTTTATTCCTTGTATTTGGTCCCTGGACTGGCCCAAAGTCTCCTAGCCCAAGAAGAGCTAGAAAACGCCCCACCCTAGTTGGCGCCCCCTCTCACTGTATTTTATTATATAATACAGCTGTCAGCTCTCAGGAAATACACACTGATAATTATTAGGGTTTGAGAACTGATAGGAGGCGCAGGAAACGTGGGAGTTCTTTAGCTTGGGATTTCTCACAGTTCGTTGTCCATCCAACGGTGAGACTTGAGCGGGATACAGTCCAGAAGATCAGAACTGGAGTTGTTCGACACGATCATCAATCATCTGTGCATCCGATTCACAAGTAAGTAATTCCTAACACCTATGTGCATCTGTTAAATTCATAGGAGCATCTTAGGATTAATCGTTGTATGATAGATTAATAATAATCCAAGAAACGATCATCGGGCAAACGGAACGTTAATTCAATTTAATATTCCTTCAGTAATTGCCACGATAGAATATGATAAAAACAAATTTATCAAAATCTTCGAGGCAAGCTTTGCCGGCATGGTAAAACAATTCTGGGATAAGGCATCCACAGAAGGGAAGAATGAGTTGTTCACCAAAGAATCAGCTCTGGAAATCCTTGAAAGTGCTGCTCACCTGATCAAAATCCATTTTCTTGGAATGGGTTTCTTTGAAACATCAGCGGAGGAGAAGCGCAAAAAATATCGACAATCACTATACAATCTAAGATTGGTGGTGCTGGAGCCAAAAGCTCTCGATGAATTTCTGCGTCTATACGCCCTATATGTCCATATGGGGGTAGTTGATGATCAGACCGCCAGGGACCTCTTTTTCACAAAGTTTCCAAGTCCATAGAGGGAGATGCTCATCAACGAGTACGTGTCACCGGGAGAATATCCACTTGATAGTGCGTCAAGAAGGATGTCATATGTTTACAAGAAGCTGTCCGAATGGTGCCAGAAGGCGGCGGACCAGAGAAATCTCAAGAAATTGAGAAGACTCAATAAAGAATCTTCATTGATGTGCAACAATCTTGATCTTCCAACAGAGATTGGAGCTGAGTTGCTATATCAACAAAGGAGAAGGAAGAAACATAGGTATCAACCCTATGAAAGAAAATCAAGATCCAGACGGAGTTCTTGGAAGCCAAGAACTTTGTGGACCAGACAGAAGGCACGCTCCTACAAATCAGGCCAACGGAGCGGACCATCAAAAAGCCGGTTTTCGTCTCAGAAACGAATCCCGGCAAGGAAAACTTTTAGGTATACCCAAGCCAAAACCAACGAAAGTTTTAAAGATTGCAACTGCGGGACATGCGGTGCGAAAGGGCATATATCTACTAATTGCCCAGACAACGAGAAAAGAGGAATAAAGAAGTTCGAATCCACACCGGATATCGAAGATGCCCTCTACAACCAGGAGCTGGTACCCGTATATCAGTTCAAAGATATATCCTCTGACGAGAGTATATACGAGCAAGAAGAGGTCTTTAGCTCTGAAGATTTGGATACTCCCTCCGTCCGCCAAGATTATGTAAAAATTACTATATTTGGCGTCCGCCAAGATTATGTCACTTTCCTTTTATGGCAATGGTCCCACCATCCTCTTTAATATTTTATCCTTATTAACACTCTTTATTTACAAAAAACACACTCAAAATTCAATCTCAACCACACATCTCATAAAGTGGTGGGACCCTTTCTCCACTACATCAAAATCATCACCAATTTTATTAAATCTCGTGCCCAAGCAATTTTACATAATTTTGGCGGACGGAGGGAGTATAACTTATGGATCATCTGGAGATGAGTCAGACTAAGGAGGAGGACGAGGTTACCCACTTTCAGAAAGAGGATCAGGAAGGATTTACCAGCCATTTCCTGATTCCCCAAAAAGAGGTGGTGGATAAGCTCGTGAAAAAACTCAAGGATAAAACCATGGATGTACAAACATTCCAAGGGTTTTCAGGCGGAAGAGTAAATCAAGTTATACAAAGCTTGAGTCCATTCAAAATGAAGTATCATGTCTTTTTCGGTGTCACTAGCCGAGAGGTGGCGCTTCCAATTGAAATAACAAACAATCAAGTGGAGATCCAGTTAGTCCCAGCAGAAGATGTACGGAGGGATCTCAGAAGAATGAAGCCAGAAGTCTCTAGAACGATGAAATGGATTCAAATTGGAGCAATTCAATTGGTAATCAAGTCCGGACTTAAACCAGGAACGGATACGCCAATTGATGTTGCACTTTGTGACAAAAGGGTCACAAATACAAAAGATTCAGTACTGGGAGCCTTTTTAGGCAATCTCTACGCCAAGAAGATTATAACCGAATTATATCCACAAATCGCTTATAATCTTCAAGATTCATCCTTCAGTCGAGCTCTGACACTCTATCAGGATTTCAAAAGGAAGGATCTATGTACCGGAGGAAATAGGCCATACTCGATTACATATCAAGTCTCGTATGCCCTATCAAACTCCCACCACACGGATTTATTTATGGGAAAGAATTATATTGAAGTCCCCAAAATATTCAAAGAAGTTGCCAAGGCGGTAAGCCTTGACCGAGTTGAGATTCCCTTGATAAGGGAAATTAACATCCAAGTAGGAGACAAGCAGGTGCTAAAACATGATCAAAATCTCAGATTGGGAGCATCAAGGCTATCATTCCAAGGAGATAGGCTGACCTCAAGGCCTTTAGAAAGAAGTCTCTCTCACTCATATGAGAGAATGGCGATCCAGGAAACAACAGCTCTTAGCATAAGAGTAAAACTCAAATGCCCCAAAGGATGGAGAAGTGTTTCCACAAGGCTTGATACAACTGAAAGGAAAAATC
The DNA here is from genome assembly GCF_028751815.1 of Salvia miltiorrhiza. Lineage (NCBI taxonomy): Eukaryota > Viridiplantae > Streptophyta > Magnoliopsida > Lamiales > Lamiaceae > Salvia > Salvia miltiorrhiza. The sequence continues at coordinate 10,312,813 of NC_080389.1, forward strand.
AGTTTCCTTGCAACACGTTGTACTATTTGGCAAATCCAGAAAGCAACCGATATATCAAAATTCTGGAGATTGGAGGCCTTGAGATCCAGATCGAGGGAAAAGTCGGACAAGAAGCTGACGTCCTAATCTTGGGACGAGATTTCCTTGACAATTATCAGCCATGGTCATGGAAACCAAGTGGAATGGAAATCACAATCGGCGGAAGAAAGTTGTTGATCCAATGACGAGTCCATTCTCGATATACATCTCCGTATGAATGTTATATGAAAAGTTCAAAGCAGAGTATTTTGCTGCTTATGTCGATTCAGGAGCAAGAATCTGTACAACAAAACGAGGAGTCTTTCTAGCAGAAGTTGAAGAAAAACTGCCTCGAATTGCGGGAAGGGATTTCTCAAAGAAGATTTTACTCTTATCAAAGGGAGTAAAATAAATAGAAATATTGATCGGCGGAGCAGGGCAAACACCTTGATACAAGGTTAAGACTCCACCTATCTATTTCCATGATATTGGAGCAGATATTTTGTTTGGGAACAATTTTCTGCAAACCTTTAAGAGGTACACACAGGACAATAAAGCTCGAAGGCTGGTGTTCACAACCAATTGTGATCACAAAATCATTGTGCAAAGGCTCGAAGGAGCTTTTAATCGCTCGATTCCAGTTAAATTCCGCAGCAAGCGTGGTGATGATGACAGACTCCGAAGACCACAAATGAAGAATCAACGGAGATTCAGAGACGTTCTGCTCAAATGCAGAGCTGAGGGATTCCCAGATCTCTCCGAGGAAGAAACACAAATCCTCAAAGTTTTCTTGATATCAAATAAAGATATTGGGGAAGAAGAACAGGTGTCCATAGTCGATGTCAAAAGGAGAATCCATAAGTGTTATCACGAGGATCCTTTAGCATGGTGGGACAAGAACCAGCTCAAAGCTACTTTGAAAGTTAAAACTGGAAAGGAGCATGAGTTCGTAAGGTTCAGACCTATCCTGATGAACACCCAAGATCAACAGGATATGAGAAATATAATCAAGGAGCATCTTGATTTAAAGCTGATCGAACCAGGGAATTCGCCTTACAGCAGTCCTGGATTTCTGGTGAGAAATCATGGGGAGATCAAGCGAGGAAAGCCAAGATTGGTCATTAATTACAAAGGAATTAATGACATTCTTGAGTTCGATGGATATTTCATCCCGAGCAGAGAACACCTTATCAACTGCATTAGAAGTGCAAATGTATTCTCAAAGTTTGATTGCAAAGCAGGGTTCTACCAGATTCGCATGGAGGAAGGAAGTAAGAAGTTCACAGCCTTCTCAACTCCACAAGGACATTATGTCTGGAATGTCATGCCAATGGGGCTAGCCAATGCACCTCAGATATTCCAAAGTAAGATGGATAATCTTTTCAAAGATTATTCTTCATTCATGTTTGTTTATATTGATGATATACTTATTGCATCAAAAAACATTCATGAACATGTCAGGCATCTGGAGATCTTTGCGGATGTTTGTCAACAAGAAGGACTGGTGCTGTCTAAAAAAAAGGCAGTCGTGGCCACCCAGAAGATGGAGTTTCTGGGAATCGAGATCGATGAGTCTGGAATCATTCTACAAGATCATATTGTGGAAAAGGTTCAGAATTTTCCAGAAGATCTCAAGGAAAAGAAGCAGCTCCAAAGTTTTTTGGGAGTTGTTAACTTTGCAGGGATGTTTATCAAAAACCTTGCAGAGCACAAAAAAATCTTCAGTCCACTTCTGAAGAAAGATGTTCCATTCATCTGGAAGGAGGAGCATCGTGAGGGTATAAAGAAGCTAAAAGAGATTTGCAAAAATCTCCCAAAGCTTTCAATACCACAAGATGAGGACGACTTAGTTCTATACATAAATGCGAGTGATTCTTGGTGGGCAACCGTACTCGCTAAAATTACTCCATATGGAAAAGAACCATGCAGATACTGTAGCGGTCTCTTTTCCGACGGTGAGGCTGTGCGATGGCACATCAACGAGAAAGAATTCTACGCAGTTAGAAAGGCGTTCAAAAAATGGCCATTATTTCTACTTGCTAAAAAATTCATTTTGAAAGTCGATAACACTAATGTTAAGGCTTTCTTAACCAAGAAAATAGAATCTAAACCTGAAAAGGCTAGATTGCTAAGATGGCAAGCTGAATGTCAATATTATAATTTTGATATTGTCGTTCTGAAATCTGATGATAATATTCTTGCAGATTTCTTAACAAGAGATGGAGCCAACAGAGGTTGACACCATCATCATAAACCAGAGGCAGCTCCATGAAGATATGGAGATGCTACAACAAGAATGGCAAGAGTGTGTACTCCATGCCAAACAAGCTGGAAGGATGCAGACGGCTGATGAAGCCAAAGTATCTAACCGCATACAAGAATGTATTAAGAAGATGACATATCTTCATGATGCAATCCACAAGCCGCTCCTGCACGGAATTAGGGCTCCCCTAATCGAAGCAGGCATTACCGTACCGGTCGGACTACCGGTAGCAGGGGATTCCAATACCCCTAGCACAAGTTCTGAGGCTAAGGTGTCAAAACCGGATCCTCAAGAAAAAGATGTTGCTAAGGCTTCACCGCCCGAACCAACATGTCAACCCTCCACCTCTGGGGTAAAAGATGGAAAGATCAATCTTAAGCCATTGACATGCAAATCTAAGATTGATACTAATATTCTTGAAATATCTCCTGTTTGGCAGATGTATCAGTCCAGATGGGAGAAACTCAATACCAGGAAGGGTATTAATCCGGGATATAGCCGGGTTGATATCGGAGGAAGATATCCTCGTGTTTGGATGACCACCGGAGCCAATCCTCAGGAGGTCAAGGAGTGGTATGAATTCGGGGCACTAGCCTCAGTTTATACCATATCGCCAGCATTCAGCGAAATCAAGGGTCTACCAAGATGGATCCAAGAGACCGTTTATGATGCTTGGTCGAACAACCCATCCCTTAACAGGGGATTATGGGTATGTCTCAGTGCGGCACCAGAACCAGCAGGAAAAGGGAATCACGAGGCCTTTCATTTCATTAAGCTTCGGAGACCCGATACGGAGGCCTTGAACGGGATTAAGGCACCAGATCACCAAGTCTCTATCGTTACCACCTTTTCGGAGGATCAGATCTCCACAAGGCGTGCATGGGGATTATGGGTCTGTCTCACGGAGATGGACAAAGTAAAGTTTAAGTTCAAGTTTCTCTCATAATTCAGGACTTGGAACGTTCTTGTTAAATACTATGACAGGAACAACCACAAGTTTCGCCGAGAAGGCCTTTGAAGAAAAAAGGCAAACACTCTGGCGTAACAAGATGACGGGGAGCAAAGAGATTCGTCGCAAGTTCTGTAATATGGCTCATCTGGGCCATTGGAATGATCACATCTGTGCAGAATGTCCTACGCAGAAGGAACCGGAGTTTGGAAAAGGCTTCCTACCAAAGCCTAACAAAAAGAAATTCCGGTCCGACGAGTATGAGGAATACAGGACTCCACGTGGAAGAGCACCTCGGGCACCAAAAAAGTGAGATGCCCGACAAGAAAAAGAGAGTCATGTGACTCAAAATAGGAGGATCACCCACTAAAAGAAAAACGACGAAAGTGGGTGGAGAATAATACAGGCCAACCACCCACTGGCAGAAGTGGGTAATTCTACAGGAGCTCCACTCATCAAAAGAAGACAAAGGGTGGTGGAAAAGTTGCAGGCCCCTCTACAGCATTATCAGCCGAATAATGGAGTAAGGGACCACAAATAAATAAGAAAGCACTAAAGGGTGTCGGCAATAATGGTCGACAAAAGTAGATGGCTTTCATTTTCAAGAAGAGCTGGTCCACACCAACAATAAAAGGAAGGTTCAGCTCCATGTGAAGGCACTAACTAGTGTCGGCAATCATGGCCGACAAAAGAAAGTGGCTATCACCATCCAAGTAAGTTGGCCACGAAGAAGGAATCCAAGGTGAACTACCAAGCAATGATAGAGGGCAGCAGACCTCTATAAAACCCCAAGCTCTGGAGAGGAAGAAGGGATCGGGAAAAATCAGAACACCTACACAACACACACTCTCTTCAGAATTATCTTTGTATTTTAAATTTTCTGTTTTTAAAAGTTTTTCAGTTTTAGTTTAGTTTCTTTTATTTTATGTATACAAGTATCAGCTACCAATGAGTAGCTAAACAAGTTTGTCTCCTCCCTTAGGGAGATATTATGAAATAAATTAAATATTTTATAATTCCTCTTTAAACACTACGTTTTACCCAACTTTTCGATTTAGTAAGAATTTTTCTTTCATTTATCAACAAAGTATTCAACGTCGGCACTTAGTGAAGGAGAAATGTTGCAACCATCTCTTGCGAGTGCGTGGTTGGACGAAGCCTGGAGGGCAGTCGGTCCGTAAAACGCAACGAGTACTGACTCCTGAAGAAGACCAGTCGACAAATGTATAATGTTGATTTATGTTAAGATTTATTTTGAAGTGTTACGGAAGCATGTTGGGCCATTTAAACGAACTGCATATAAAATTTTGAATTTTATGATTATATGAGGGCTTTTCTGTCTTAATTAAAGTTTTGTTGGGGCTTATTGTAATATGAGATTGTTTGGGGATTGAATTGGAAATTATTTTAATTTTGACGTGGACCACCCTGCCAAGTGTCATGATCTAAGGATACATCCTTGGAGAGGATGTATGCAGGGTATCATCTACCCATTAGAAGTAATCAATCATGCACATCATGGTAATTAAAGTTATCATAAATAACTCAGGCTGGCAACTTTAACAATTATTTTGGATAGTAGCTGTAAGTGCTACTTGTACCGCAGGTCCCTCCAAAAAATATGGTTTCATTTTCAGACAATTTTCATTTTCTTTTAACATTTTCAAAGATTGGAGATATGTATGTATTGAAATGAATAAATCAAACATGTAAGTATATATATATATATAGGGAAGGGATCAATGAAGAATGCTAAATGTAGAAGGAAACAACGAAGGCTGAATAACTCAATACATTTATTGAATAAATCACGCGAGCGCATGAACGAAAAATGTACGTGTTTATTCAGTAAAATAACTATTCGTGCGGTCGCGTGATTTATTCAGTAAATTTATTGAATTATTCAGAACGAAATATAGTTACTTCTTCATAGATCTCAACCCTATATATATATATATATATAAAGTTGGTGTGATGCTTTCCCACCCTTTCTTGAGAAACCCTCATATGCGCTAAATTAATTTGATGGTTGTGGAAAAGACTCGGCTATAATCTATACTAATAGAAAAAGAGCCTAAGCATTCTGTGGGACAATTTGTGGATTGCCTATTTTACCCCTATTATATATTTATACAATAAATCTAATACTTTATAATAATCCAAACTAAAACATAGACATTTTAATAATTCAACCTTGATAAGAGTAGATTTCTTATCGCATTAGAATTCTATTTAATTTTACATCTATCAGATCTAATACTTTATAATAATCCAAACTAAAACATAGACATTTTAATAATTCAAACTAAAACTTATTTACATCAAATTATAAATATGATAAGAGTAGCCTTTTAATTGCATTAGAATTCTATTTAATTTTGAATTTATGAATTGAGGACCTATAAAAAGAGCCTTATGCACAACATGTGGATTGCCTATTTTACCCCTATTACATATTTTATTTTAAGGTATATTATATATTTATAAGAAGGGATATTTGCTATAAAATACACGAACTTTCAGCAAATTCTGGTTTTTTCCATAACCTTTAAAATTTGAAAAAAAAAATACATCACCTTTAGATTTTTTTCAGATTTTTCCCATGGGTATGAAATACCCCCAAATAAAAGTTGATTTTAGGACTTTTGACTTAGATTTTTTGATACCTAAGCATGACGGATAATAAATGTGGCCTAATAAAGTCGATGCACCGACTTAGGTATCAACAAATCTAAGCCAAAAGTTCTAAAATCAACTTCTATTTGAAGTTATTTCATACTGATGGGAAAAATCAGAAAAAATCGAAAGGTGATGTATTTTTTTTCAAATTTTAATGGTTATGGGAAAAACAAAAATTTGCTGAAAGTTCATGTATTTTACGGCAAATATCCCTTATAAGAATATATTATTCATTAGGTATTACACTAAATCTATATGTTATATATCTATAGCTATTGATAAGGCTTATAAATAAATATATTCATCATATCCAATAAACTATCTAACAAAAGTAATAAATTAATAGATTTTCTAAAATAATAAATTATCAAATAAAATAACATTAATTATGCGTACAACGTACGTTCTTTCTGTTAGTGTAAAACAAATGTTTGGTAATTCAAATAAACTGACAAAAAGTAAGTCTTTTTAGGGAATGGATCCTCTGCTGTGTACAGCATCATGCTTTGCACAAAAACAAGATAAATGGAGTGTATTTTGTATTTTTTTTAAGTTATGTATTTATTTTCTTCTTTTTTTTGTGAGGATCCATTCCCGTCTTTTTATCGACTCAACTATACGTGCAATCAGTTGATATTTGAAGGTTATCACCTTACCAGTGACTTTATTCAATTGGTGGGGCCGAATACTGCAGCCCCATGTGCATAAAGATGCGTTTATGCACCTTATCCCCGACATGTTCTATCAATACATTCATCACCAAAATAAATAAATAAATTATACACTATAGCAAAATTAGTAGCGACATAATTTTAGTGATTACCAAACGATGTGTCACAAAATTTGCTAATCTTTAACTATAATAAAGATTAGCTAGCTACACCTCGCATGTATCCAAGTACTTACTTACTCAAAAAAATGTAAGTAAATTTTATTACATTTAAAAATTTAATAAATTTTGTGACATCTAAAATTATCAAAAAAATATTTTGACTACATGCACACACACTCGCACAAATTCACACATACACACACAAATATTATTATATTACTTTAATTATTAATAAAAAATGATTTTTTTTTCAAAACACTACTTGTAAAATATAGAGTAAATATCATATTAAACCCCAAACTATACCCGCTTTATCAAAAATAGCCTGAACTATAAGAAATATTTTTAAAAATCCCAAATTACTAGGTTTGTATCAAATATGTTCTGCTTCCATTTTTCGGTCCCCGAAATCATGACGTGGTCCGCCGAATGCCACTGTGCTATCTATATTATATATTTGTAAAGTGGGTATAGTTTGAGGTTTAATATGATATTTATCCAAAAATATATTGTCATAAAAAATAGTCAAACTTTCACATGTCATAAGTTCAAATGTCACTAAATTTAATGACACGTTTTTATATTTGTGACACGCATAATAGCTACTCAATTACTCCCTCCGTCCTATTAAAGTTGGCCACATTTCTATTTTGGGTGTCCCACTAAAGTTGGCCACTTTCTAAAAATTGCAAAAGTTTACTTTAATTAAGTCAACAATCACTCACTAATTTGGTCAACAATTGTAGGCCACTTTCTAAAAATGCCAAAATAACTTTAATTAAGTCAACAATTACTCACTAATTTGGTCAACAATTGTAGGCCACACTCTATTAAAGCATATAACACTCAATTTCTTAATCTCCGTGCCGAAACGAATGTGGCCAACTTTAATGGGACGGAGGGAGTATAATTTTATTTAGTGATATTTATAAGTGTCACTATTTGTCAAAAGTCATATCAGTATTGAAACATTTTGTTGCAAGTGATTAGATTTCAAAATCTAATATTGTTTGTTGTGGTGGTAATGGTGGCACTTTTCTTCCCAACATTACTTTGAACAAAACTTGGCAATTTTGTGATCGATCGACATGGCAGCGGAGGCGGCAATCTCAGCTGCGGTTGAACTGCTGGGCGATCTGCTGATCCAGAAGGTGAAATTCCTGCGAGGCGTGGAGCGAAAGGTCGAGCTGCTCCAAGACGAGTTGAAGACGATGCAATCTTTTCTCATAGACGCAAACAAAAAGCAAGCTGAAGATGAGAGGGTGCGTGATTGGATATCAAAGATCAGAGAGGTGGCTCAAGACGCCCAAGATGCCATCGAAATATTCCATCTCAAGATTGAGAATCCGACAAGTATGGCGCTGCTGAAGAGATGTACAAGCTTCCCGAAGCGTATGTGCCACCTCCACGGAATCGGGGATGAGATTGAGTCGATCCGTGCTAGGCTTGACGCCATCTACAGAAGCCGCGAGATGTACGGGATTAAGGATCCCGGCGAGGCCACGGAGTCGGCGTGGAGATTGCAAGTTGAGTCGCAGCGGCGGCTGTCGCCTTGGAGAAAAGACGAACACCTGGTGGGCATGGAAGATGATGTGAAGAAGCTGCTGCGAGAAGCGGTTCTCGATGGGCATAAGGAAGGGCTTTCGATTGCGGTTATAGAGGGCATGGGTGGCATTGGAAAATCAACACTTGCCCGTGAAATACACAACCACCCCGACGTCGTTGCCGGTGGTCCATTCGACTACCGTGGTTGGGTTGTGGTGTCGAGTGAATTTACACCGCAAGAGACGATCAAGCAGCTAATTTTCCAGCTTCAAAAGTCTGAAAAAGAAAAACAAAATCTACTTTACGAAATGAAGAAATTGGAGGAAGCGATCAAGGATAAGCTAAAGCTCCAGGAGGTGCTTATACAAATGGTTCACGTAGAAGATGAATCGGATCCGGTTAAGGAAATCGAGGAATCTGAGTGGATTGAAGATAAGCTATTTCATCAAGATTTGGTTAAAGAAATGCTTCATGAAATGCTCAAGGGCAAATCATATTTCATAGTTCTGGATGATGTGTGGGAGAAGGAACATCTGGAATCTCTCTTGAGTGCTTTCCCAAATGAAAAAGGTAATCAAACAAAAATTTCTATTCTAATTTGTGTTTGATCTCATGTTATCCAAGTCCATGTGACGTAATTAGGTTCGTTCAATTGAACTGACTGTATCTCAACCATGCACTTTATTCATGAAATCCCATCTCTGTAACTTATTTTTATTTGAAAACGAAGTGTAGCTCAATTGATGGAGGTTTTAGACTCGGAGGAGAGTTGGGAATTGCTCTTAGTTCAGTTGATTCCATTTTGGTGACTTATATTGTTTATTTATACTCAATTTAGGTGTAAATGAAATGTAAAATTTACTTGATATAGAGTTTATTCGTAAAAATTGTTCCATTACGAAGGTATTTATCCTGTTTGTAAGGATAAGAGATAAAAGTACGAATCTTAATCTTACTTATTTCTTATTCTTAACAGATAAAACAAGTAGATTATTGGTTACTACTCGCAACAAAATTATTGGAAAGTATACTCAATATGTGCACAAGATGGAGATTTTAGACTTGGAGGAGAGCTGGGAATTGCTTTTGAAGAAGGCAAATTTTGGTAGGACTAATGGGAAATGTCCAGAAGAATTGGAGAGTATAGGGAGACAAATCATGAAAAAATGCCATGGTCTACCATTAGCAATCAGCGTTGTAGGAGGCTTACTCATGGAAACACAAACCAAGAGTGGCTGGGAACAAGTTCTTAACCAAATAAACTCTTATCTTGGAAGAGCTGAAAGCAGAGTATCTGCGATTTTGGAGTTGAGTTATCAGAATTTGTCTCCGCGGTTGAAGTCATGCTTCTTGTGCCTAGCCTTTTTCAGGAAAGACTCTACCATCTCAGCAAGAAGTTTAGTAAACATATGGGCTTCACAAGGATTGATCGAACGCGATGGAAGTAGAACAATTGATGAGATAGCAAGAGGTTATTTAAACGAGCTGATAGATCGAAGCATGGTTCAAATTCAGGATCTAACCATCGACGATCGAGTTAAAAATTGTAGCCTCCATGATCTGGTTCGCGACTTATGCTTAAGGAAAGCAAAGGAGGAAATAGGGTTTGAGATTGTAACTGGGGAGGAGGTTTCTACATCTGGATCATCACCATCATCATCATCATATAAACCTCGACATCGTGCTTTCTATGGCGAAAATATCGAGACTCGCTCGTCGAAACAGGATAAGCATCTGCGCTCTCTTTTCCTACTTAATGTCAATGTTAATGTTAATGACAGTGTTTATATGACTACTCCATCTTGTTACTGGAAGAGCTTCTCACTCCTTAAAACGCTCTACCTCGACCACTTCGTGTTCCGCAGATTGCCTCGTTCTCTTCGGTTAATGATTGGATTGAAGTACTTGGGAGTGCACAAGTCTTACACCGGTGACAGAGTGGAGCTCCCAAGCTGGTTGAATCGCCTCAAGAACCTCGAGGTTCTAGACGTGAAGAACGAGTTCGTAGTGTTTCCAGACGTTGCGCTGGAAATGGAAAGACTGCGTCACTTCCACGTACGTCATGTCGACGGAAGGCCCATGAAGATAAAGAACTGGAGAAGCATTGAGACTTTGCGACTTATCAGGGTAGAGGATTGGATGAAATGCAGCTCAAGACTAACGGCTGGTTGTCATCTTCGCGAACTAGGAATATTCATTAGAGAAATCTGTGAAGGAGATGATGAGTTTAGGAGGTCTTTGGTAAAGATGAAGAATCTTGTGAAACTACACTTGAAATTCAATCGGTCGTTGTCTGTGAACTCAATAGTTATTCCCCAACTCGACAGTCTAGCTAACCTTAAACTGGATGGTAAGATCCTCAACTATCCTGCTGCGACTGAGTTCCCTCCGAATCTTTCGCACCTAACGCTCAAGTTTGCTGAGCCGATTGAGGATCCGATGCCGGAGTTGGGCAAACTGCCAAAGCTGCAGTATCTCAAGCTGTCTCTATGGCTTAGTTCTCGGAGGATGCAAGTGTTGAAAGGCGGTTTCCCCTGTCTCGAAGCGCTTGCCCTCAAAAGAATGGATGAACTGAGAGGTATCGATGTGGAAGAAGGTGGAATGCCGCGCCTCAAACAACTCAGAATCCGTGATTGCCCCAATCTGGATGCTGACAATCTGTTGGAACACATCAAATCGGCAGCATGGCCTCAACGTATATAATTAGTTTGCCTTTGTATTATAGTAATAAATGTTGTGTATTTTTTTCAATTATTTGGGAAGGGGGAGCGGTGGAGTTTGAACGTTAAACCTACTCATTATTTACAGACATGAGTTCGCATTGTTTGCATGTCCCCTTGAGGGCTGTAAACAAACCAAGCCGCTTGCGAACTATTCGAAGCTCGGCTCGAAAAAAGCTCGTTCAAGTTCTTTTAGAGAAGCTCGATAAATAAACAAACCAAACTTGAGCTTAGTAGTATTCGGCTCGTTAGCTCGTAAACATGTTCGTCAAGTGATTCAGATTGAAAAATATAAATTATTAGTAGATACAACTTATATCTATCCACTAAAATTTATAATAATTGTATTAAATATCTAATTAATTTGTTTGTTCTAAGAAAATAATTAATATATTTATTATTTTGAATATAATAATTTATTTTTAAAATAAAATAATCAATATTGTGAATATAAATATAAATTTAGAAACTTAGTATAGGCCCGATTAGGCTCGTGAGCCGCAAAGTATTCGGTACGTAAAGTTCGGGATTCGATTCGATACTAAACAAACCAAACTTGAGCACCACACTATTCGGTTCGGCTCGATTCGATTACACCCCTAGCCGTTTGTACAAAATATGCCTTTTTTTTCTTGTAAAATTAGGTCAGTTATTTTAAATTTCGGTGTTTTTGGGCTATATTTGGGCCCAATTTGGCGTTTATAAGTCACATTTGGGTCGAAATTTAAAATAATTGGTAAATCTCAGCAAGTTAAAAAAAAATTGACCTATTTTTGTAAACTAGCCTAAGATAAGTGTATTCATATTATTGGTTATGCATAAAATTCTCATTTCATGTTTTGCCTTTCAATTAGGTTTGGCAAATTGTTCATCATATTGTGCAACACAATATCCAAATATGAATAATACAACAATTTATCATCGGAATGTTGTTTTCAATATTCTAATAATGAATATTTAACATATAAAAAAATAGCACAATGAGGCAAATTAAGGTGAATTATTTACATTCTTTTCTTATTGTTCCTAAACAAATTAGTAGTAAATAATACGGAGTATATAATATACTATAAGGCAAATTATGATTAATTTTTTGTTTTTAAGCTATATCTTTAATAGTAATATATAACTTTAGCATAATGTTAATAACAACAAACAACTCATAATCTTAACATCTTCTGTGTGAGTGTTCTCATATTCAAAGGACTATTTTTTGTGGACGGATGAAGTATTAATATAAATTATTTTAAAAGGTATAAAATTATTTTTTATACTCCCTCCGTCCATGAAAGAACTTTCTAGGAGGGATTGACACGAGTTTTAAGAAAAAAGTTATTGAGTGTATTGAAAGTAAAGAAAAAGTTGTTGAGTGTATTGTGAGTGGTGAAAATGTGTTATAATTAATATTGAGAGTTGTGAAAAAGTGAAAAGTAAGTAATTATAAGTGGTGAGGTATTGTCCAAAAATAGGTAGGAAGTTCTTTCGTGGACGGAAGAGTATAGTTTTTTTTTTTTTTTTGAGTTTACATTATAGACAAATTACTTCAAATTATCTTTTCTATCATATTTATATAAAATAGTACAAAATATATTTAAGGGAAATAAAAAACTTTAAAACACGAACATACATTGAGCAAGAAAATAAAATATGATGAATTAAATTTTAATTGAGCCTAAAGTTTTTTTAGGACCGTAACTTCGACCGTGTTGCAAATGTAGGACAATTTTTTTTGAGCTTACAGTTGCAGGACAAAATTTCAAAAATTCGGCGATCGGACTTAATTTGTCCTACTTATGTCTAATTTTTGAAAATTTGTCCAAGTCCAAAAAAAATTGTCATAAATTTAAAAAACGGTCAAAGTTATTGTCCTAAAGAACTTGTGGAGTCCTAGTATTTCTAAGCACTACTGATATCTGATGTAAGTGTTTATATCTGATGTAAGTGTTTATGTATATGGATAGATGGAAATTTAAAAAATGATTCTACTTTATCTTTGTGGACCACTGACCTCAATAATTAAGCTCAGGTCCCTCTCCAAAAAATGGTGACTTTTTTGGCATATTACTTACTTTACACCCTGTATGATTTTCATTTTGTTTCGACGTTTCCAAAATTCAAGATATGTATCTCTTGAAATTAATGAATAAATAAAACATTAAATAATTCCATTTTCATCATTCCGTGATTGAAACTGAGCTGTCTTTATTCGCAGAGCCCATACTCTAGCCCCATGCGCAGTATGCACAAAGATTCTCCTTATCCACATGTTGTATCAACTCATATCCATCACCAAAACAAACCATTTTTATTAATTTTCAAAAATCTACTAGTCTCCTCACTCCACCGCTCAATCATTTTTAATCATTATCCCCAACATGTTGTATAAAAAAAAAAAAAAAACAATAAATATTACTCCCTCCGTCCCAGGCCAATAGGCTTATTTGTTTTCGACACGGAGATTAAGAAATTCACTTTTTGATAGTTAAATGTGGTGTGGTCCACCAAAAAGTAACATTTTAAGAGTACTCCATTATTGTTACTTAATAAAGCCCTAAACATTTCTATATTAAGACTGGGATTAGCCTATTGGAGTGGAACGGAGGGAGTAGTTGGGTAATGATAGAGTGGTAATTAGGATTGAGTATTCGGTTATCGGTTTGATTTTGGCTTGATAACCGAAATTACGAGAAAATAATTGAAGCAAATTGAAAATTTTCAGTAACCAAACCAGTATAATTATTTAAAAATTTCCGAATTTTTTATTTTTTTATGCAAAAAAAAAAATTGATTTTAATTATTTTCAAAATCTACTAGTCTAACAAAATAGGTGATCTTCAAAAAGCCCAAGATCTATAATAATAATAATAAAACATAATACAAAAAAATAATAGGACTTGTCTATTATCATTTGAAATAAATACTCCCTCCGTCTTATTTATGCATAACTTTCATTTTTGGTACGCCTTTCAAATTTATGCATACTATTATTGGATACTATCCCACACATAATTTTTTACAATTGTACCTTTCTAACTTACATTATTTACCCACACAATCAATTTAACAATACCCTCAATGTGAGACAATTTCTCCACTATCAATACTTCAACAAACTTTTTATTAAAACTCATGCCGTGGTCAACTATGCATATTTACAAGGGACGGAGGGAGTATTATTTGAAAAATAAAATGTGCTAATTCAGTTATTTCGATTTGATTCAGTCAGAGAAATACCCAATAGACCGAAATACGACAAAATAGATTTTTTTTTTTTAAATCGATAATCAAATCATTTTTTTTTTTGTGAGGGGTAAGGGGGTTCGGTTCGATTTTCGATTTTTCATAAATATTTGCTCAATGTCAGTGGCGAGAGAATGCTATATAGAATAGAGAAGTCAATAATTTTTCCGAATAAATCAACATTCCATATGAACAGGCATTTTCTTGTGCCATCCTCCGGGCGAGATTTTCACAATATTAAATAGATACGTAAGTTTGTTCATCAATTATATTGGTTTATTCATTTAATTTATTGATTTATTTGTTTTTTTTCCGTTCTCTCAATATATAGCATTCTATGGAACCTGGCCCTGCTAGTGGCACTATCACATATATCCAATCTGACTTATATGTTTCACTTAAACCAGTAAAGAGCAATTTTCTGAAATCAAGAGATCGAACGACAACAACATGGCAGAAGCGGCGATCTCATCTCTGGTGGAACTGCTGGGCGATCAGCTCATTCAGAAGGTGAAATTCCTACGAGGCGTCGAGGGAAAGGTGGAGTCACTGAAATCCGAGCTCAAGAGGATGCAATCCTTTCTGGAAGACGCCAACAAAAAGCAATTTGAAGACAAGAGGGTGTATAATTGGATATCGGAGATCAGAGAGGTTGCTCAGGATGCCGAAGATACCATCGAGATGTTCCTCATCAATGTTGAGAACTCGAAGAGCAAGGGGCTTCTCAAGCGATGCACTAGCTTCGCGAAGCGTATGTACCAGCTCGACGGAATTGGGGATGAGATTGAATCAATCCGTGGTAGGCTCGACGCCATTGACAAGAGCCGCGAGAGGTATGGCATTAAAGATTTTGGCCAGGAGGCGACGGCGGACTCGGGGTGGAGATTGCAAGTTGAATCGCGGCGGCGGTTGTCTCCTTTGAAAAATGACGAACACCTGGTGGGCGTGGAAGATGACGTAAAAACACTGCTGGAAGAATCAATTCTTAATGAGGAGAGGAAGGGGCTTTCGATTGCGGTGTTAGAGGGCATGGGTGGGATAGGGAAATCTACACTTGCCCGGGCAATATACAACCACCGCGACGTCGCGGGTAGATTCGACAGCCGTGGCTGGGTTGCGGTGTCGAGTGAATTTACGCCACAAGAGACGATCAAACAGCTCATCTTCCGGCTGCAAAGATATGATCAAGACAAACAGAAGCTGCTTAAGAAAATGAAGAATTTGGAGGAGTTGATGAAGGATAAACCATTTGTCCAAGAGGAGCTTAAGCAAATGCTTCATAAGCAATTGGATGGCATGTCATATTTCATTGTTCTGGATGATGTTTGGGAGAAGGAACATTTAGAATCTCTCATGAGTGCTTTCCCAAATCAACAAGGTGACCACTCTATTTTTTCCTTTCCTAATTTGTGCTTGTTGGTGGATTGATTTTATGAAATGTTAGAAAGAGACCTATTTTTATGGTAGAATTATGGTGAGTTTTAATTTTTTTTAGGTACTTATTTTAGGGGCAGCCAATTTTTTTGGACTTGTAAAAATAATCAATTGTTTTAAATAGACTCACATTTGGGTCCAATAGAGCTATTAAAAGATATACTTTAGTCCAGATATAGCTCTAAATGTAGCCTGTAGACGTGGAATTGGGCCTAAATGTGGCCCAAAAATATTGAAATTCAAAATAATTAGCCTAATTCGGTACCACCTTTATCCAATTTACACATTTTACTTAATCTTTGTATAAAAAAGAAACGAGTTATTTTTAGCGGGGTAAAGAGAGTATCATGTTTGCTTCAAAACATGAGGCATTTATAAAGCTAGGGCCTTATATGTATTGTATAGATTCTTGAGATTCCGTGAACCATCTTCTAGGTGGGATATGTAATATAAATCCTAAAAATATTATTTAATAGTTTAAACTACCATAATTTCATTATCCTACTATAAATTAATATTAAATTATCAAAATTTCACTCTCCTGCTATAATTAATTTATAAAACAAATAATTTAATACATCTAAACCAAACATAATATTAATACCTTATACAATATATAAGAAATTTTAACTAAACATATCAAGCTTATATCTCAAACTGGCAAACAAGTAAGCTCTAATATATTGGTTGTTCTTTAATTTTAGTGTATGATCATATATTTTTTTTTAAAATGACCAAATACTTTATTAAAAAAACTTGAAAATGATAAATAATTTTTGCATTAACAACATGAGATGTAAAATATACTTAACCCATGTTTGGTTGGGTGTTTTTGGAAGTTGAAAATTGAATCCATTGTTTGGTTTGGGTAATGAGTTAACTATTACCAATACTTCAGGGTAATCCAGTCATACAATTTGTTACCCCTCAAGATATAGGGGAAACAAAAGAAAGAGAATCCTCTTATTAGTGATTCATTTTCATTGTTAAACCAAACACTCAATAAAAATAATAGTTATTGTTATCATTCTCTCCCTGTATTTGTAACTATTCCCTTTCCATTCATCTACTTGAACCAAACAAGCACTTATTAGAATTTATATATATATATATATATATATATATATATAGGATTGATTCTTCAAGCGACATTCATGTTGAATCACTCATCTCTCAACTCATGTTCTTATACTTAATTACCTCTTCTCTCACAGAAAAAAGGAGTAGATTATTGGTTACGACTCGCAACAAGATAATTATTACAAAGTATGATCAATATGTGCACACGATGAAGCTTCTAGATCGCGAGAAGAGCTGGGAATTGCTCTTGAAGAATGCATTCATTAGAAATGCTAATGGAAAATATCCAGAAGAGTTTGAGACCATAGGCAGACAAATCGTGGAAAAATGTCGTGGTCTACCATTAGCTATTAGTGTGGTAAGAGGCCTACTTGTGGAAACACAAAGCAAGAGTGGGTGGGAACAAGTTCTTAACCAAATTAACTCTTATTTAGGAAGGACTGAAAGCAGCGTACCAACAATTTTGGAGTTGAGTTAGCACAATTTGTCTCCGCAACTAAAATCATGCTTCTTGTGTCTAGCTTTTTTCAAGGAAGACTTTACTATCCCGGCAAAAAGGCTGATAAATATATGGGTTGGACTAGGCTTGATCCAACAGGAAGGAACCAGAACAACAGACGAGATAGCAAGAGGTTATTTAAATGAGTTGATCAATCGAAGCATGCTTCAAGTTGAGGATCTAACCATTGATAATCGGGTAGGGACTTGTCGCCTCCATGATCTTCTTCGCGAGGTATGTTTAAGAAAAGCAAAGGAGGAAATAGGCTTGGAGATTGTAAAGGGGGAGGAGGGTTTTTCATCACAATCCTCGTATAAACCTCGTCATCGTGTTGTTTATGGCAAAAATATTGAGAATCGCTCGACAAATCAGAATAAGCATCTTCGCTCTCTTTTCCTACTTAATCTCAATGGTGATGGAAATGTTTATATGACTACTCCATCCGATTACTGGAAGAGCTTTCAACTCCTTAAGATGCTCGACCTTGACGGATTTGCATTTCAGAGATTGCCAGACTCTTTTCGGCTATTGATTGGATTGAAGTACTTGAGAATACATAGACAACGGTATTTCTTGCGTTACGTATTGAAGCTCCCAAGCTGGTTGAAGGACTTGAAAAACCTCGAGGTGCTTGACGTAGAGAATGAGGTGATAGTGTTCCCAAATGTTGCACTTGAAATGGAAAAACTACGTCACTTCCACATATACAGCGTCTTGGGCAAACCAATGAGCATCGAGAATTGGAAAAATATTGAGAGTGTGAAAGGCATGAGGCTAAAGGATTGGCTAGAGTGCAGCTCAAAACTAATGGCAAGTTGCCGTGTTCGCGAATTGGGCATACATATGAATGGAATGGAAGGAAATAAGGATTTGAGCATGGCGAGTGCATCGTTGGAGAAGATGACGAATCTTGTGGAACTACACCTAAAATGCAACTCATTGTTGTTCAACTCAAACATCATTCCCCAGCTCGGCAGCATCACAAAACTCAAACTACACGGTAAGATGCATGGATGTCCGGATGCGAGTAAATTCCCTCCAAATCTTACTCACCTTACGTTGGAGTATGCAAAGCTAATTAAGGATCCGATGCCGGAATTGGGTAAGCTGCCGAAGCTGCAGTATCTCAAGTTATCTGAATATGCTTACGAGCATCGGAGCATGAAAGTGTTGCGTGACGGGTTCCCCCGCCTCAAGGGCCTCTCCCTCCGGAACATGTTTGAGTTGAGAAGTATCGATATAGAAGAAGGTGGAATGCCGCACCTCAAACATCTCCAGATCCATAAATGCGAGAATCTGGATGCGAAGAATCTGTGGGGGCACATCAAGGCCATAACGATGTATAATTAGTTATAATTCGTTATACTCTCTCCGTCCACAAAAAATAATCCATTTTTGCCATTTTGGGACTTCCACAAAAATTAGTCTCTTTTCACTTTTGACAACTTTCTATCACATGATGGGCCTTTATCCCCACTTACAATACATTTAATTATCATTATCAATACTATTTTTTTAGTGGGACTCTTTCTCCGATCCACTCACAATAAACTCAAACCATCTTCATTAAAACTCGTGTTGTCCTTTTCTAGGACTATTTTTTGTGGACGGAGTATGATATTTTGCATTTATTCATGGTATTAGAGCCACAAATTAATTAGTTGTTAATAGTGAATGTCTCCTTGTTGAAAGAGAAGAGTGGACCAAACCATGTAGCTTATTGCTTACAAAGAGTATGGTTTAAGCTTCACATCGATATGGCCTACTATTTAATGTCCTTGGTTATGAATCTTTTCTTTGTGCTTCTACAGCTATACTGTATATAAATTCTCCAAGTAACATTTCTTAGCAATATACTAATGAATATAGAAATACTATTAGCACGAACTTCATTTTGGCTTTTAAAATATACTACTCCCTCAATTCTCATTGATAATGGCTCACTTTCCTTTTTCGTCTGTCTCATTGATAATGGTTTGTTCCAAAAAAAAAAATCATCTTCTCTCACAAAAAACATTGTTTTTATGTTAAAATAGCATTATCTAGATATTTATATATGAAAAATAGTACTCCCTACTTCCCCAAGCCCAAATAACTTCCTTGGTGGTGAAAATGTGAAAAATAAGGATAAGTGTAGTATTATTAGTGGTGGGTTATAGTCCAAAAATATAAAGGAAATATTTTTAGGAGAGCAACCAAAAAAAAAATGAGGAAGTTATTTGGGGCGGAAGGAGTAGCATTTTTTATGTACTGTAGTTCAAAGTACCAAATTAGGCTATTGATGCCGATGTTGAAGCACTAGCTTTCTTGAATAGCTATGATCGAGTCTTCAAGCCCAATCCTACACTTTAGTGCTTTTTATTTGTATTGGAGCAATTTTATACTCCCTCCGTCCACGAAATGAATACTCATATATCCTTTTTAGTCCGTCCACCAAATGAGTACCCATTTTCTTTTTGGTAAGTGTACCCACTACTACAAAAGTTTACATACATAACAGTGAATAGATAACGGTTTTTTTCAAAAACCGTTATGTATGAGCGCACTTTTAGGAATAGATAACGGTTTTGCAAAAATCCGTTATCTATGTACTGTTGTCTAAATGCATAGATAACGGTTTGAACAAATGCGTTATGTTTTTGCGTTATCTATAAGTTGCATACATAACGGTATTACAAAACCGTTGTGCCACCGTTATCTATGACCATCTTTTATAACAGTAATTTACAACGGTTTTTGAACCGTTATGTATAAGAGTCATTTACAACGGTTTCTGAACCGTTATGTATGAGCGTCTCTAAAAACTGTTATGTATAATTTTTTTTATTATTTTTTTTAAAATAATTTTCTACATTCTTATATTATATTAAAAAATAACAAATAAATTATTTATCCTAAAATTTGAATTTATTCCTAGATATAGACTTTGAAAAATAAAAATTCATAACATTTTTTTATTTTATCAACACTTATATAAAATGTAAATTAAAAATCTAAATTAGAAATCTAAATACCAAAAATTGAATATTAAAAGTGAAAAAAAGAAAAAAAGAAAAAAATTTAGGAAATTTAGAAATTAACCCCCCCCAAACTAGAAGCCCTAGTTTTGTTCCTCCCTGTCTCTCTCGACTCTCTCTCTCCCCTCTCGACTCCGCCGCCGGCGCCGCTGCCCCGAGCCAGCCCGTCGCCGCCCACCCTTGTCGCCGCGCCTGAAATCCTAGATCTATAATCTACAGCCACCTCCCTGTCGATTCCCGTCTACCGCACGGCGGGAAGGCCGCCGCCTCCGAGCGCAGCCCAAAGCCCCCTCTGCTCTCCATACTCCGGCGACAACAGCGACTCCTTGCCGCCGCCGTGCCCTAGCTTCAATCCGCCGCTGAACTCCCTCTTCCGTGCCCTAGCTTCAATCCGCCGCTTCAATCTATACTACTTTGGGTGAATGAAGAAGCTAACTCTTGCTCACCGTGCAGGTATGAATATATCGAGAATCACCTATTGGGTTCGCCTCAATATACAATTCACAGTATAGCTCCTTACCAGTCAAAAGACATTGAGAAAGCAGAGGAGCTAACTTTTGGAGGGAGCACTCTAGGAAATAGCAGTGAAAACTGCATCCAATCGTTCTTGCTACTCTTTGTAAGTCAAAATTATTCATTCTCAATGATAAGGTACTTTGTTGAACTGAATTTGAGATTGAGAGTGAAACTAGAGTGATGTAATGTTCAAAGTATTTTCTGCTGCAGCTTAATTTTTATCTACCACAAGTAAGTTAATCTGAATTCTACATATACATACTACGATTAAGTATGTACTTCTTTGTTTTGGGCGACAGATTAATGATCATTTGCCTGCGGTTTATCTGTGCAAGTGAGTTCATTTGCTCAGGTGCTTGACACAACTGCGATGCTCAGTGTTGTTCCCCCAAGATACAAGTGGACTGGTGGAGAGATTGGTTTCTCCACAGCTATTGGCAAGCAAGATACAAGAGCCTTCCATTGTAAGTCTTGAATTTCTTTATTATCATTTCAACCAAGTGAATTGGCTTGAGTATGTCTTTTTAATTAAGAATAAGCTAATCACTCATCTTAACTACACATGTATTTACTGTAATTGGCTATCTATGAGTAGAACTAGGAAGACTCTAATCCTTAGTAATTAATATAAGTTATGCTTATCGTGCATTTACTTCTTAGCATGAACTTGTTAGAGAACGACTCTGATGCTGAGGCAAGCCACGAAATTATGGCTATGAACTATGCAGGTACCACTTCACCATTGTTAGAAATGTTATTTTTTCATTTGAGTATTTGTAATAATTTTTATTCATCATGACACATTTAAGAAGACAATCTATGGTATCATTTTGGCAATACTGTTCTGAAGAGTATCTTTCTTGATCTGTGCTGTTAGTAATTTAGTATTCTATTTTGTAGTTGGCAACTGATCCTACTTGATAGTATGGTAAATAATGTGAACAAATCTCATCCACTTCGATGTATTAAACTACTTTTGTGGTTATCACTTACAAGTTATGTCAAACTAGCAAATATCCAGCTCAACTGCCGACTCTCCTTTGCCAGCAGGTTAAAATTGGCATGAACTTTTTTTTTTCTTTAAGTTGCAGTTGGGTTTTGTACGAGACTGTGTGGAGAAGGCTAGGGTATCTACCTTTCTGGATCTTGACTATTGCAATTTTATGCTTTTGCAGGTTGAGGTGGCTGTAGTGTTGGTGCTTAAAAATGGAGAATTCCGGAGCGGTGGAGGGAATCGAATACTGGCTGCAGTGGCAGGTACTGCTTTGCGCCTTCGCCTTTATCGCCATGGCTTACTTGCTCTACGAGACTGTTGCTGCCTTCGGATTCTTCGTCTTCTTTTTCTACACTCAGTCAGTAACTCCTCTCTCTCTCTGCCTCCCTCACACACACACACACTTGAATTTTAACTCAAAATTGCATGATTGTTATCCAGGTGGACGTTTGCACTGGTGGTAGTATACTTTGCGGTTCGTACATCTCTTCTTTGATTGCATTTGTAGTGTAAATTTGAGTTGTAGGGTTTGAGCTTTTTCTGTTGCAGATTGCTACTGTGGTCTCGATTCGGGGATGTAGGAGGAAACCCATTCAGACTGGGGAGAAGGATAATTTACTGAAAAAAGGACACAGAAGAGAAGCTTGGATTTCTAGAAAATCTACTGCAAATCATCTATCAGGTTAGTTATCCCATTCAACATGGCCCATGTTTTTGCATCTCTGCTCTACTAGCGTTCCATAAGCTACAACTTGATGTGAAAAATAGCTGTTTGTTCTTAAATTTAAGAGTAGCTTAGAGAATTACCCACGGCCAATGGCTGATGGCTATCCCAATTTCTCGAGAATACTAATGGAAGTGTTAATCACAAATGTTTATTTGGCATGATACATTGCATACTCTGTTATTTCTTTTTCTGATACAATTGCTTTATTGCAATGACTTAACTGCTGGTTTATCATGAGATCGATGGTTTCCACATAACCTGATTTATATATGTTGTCGTTAACACTGGGTAACTAATTAGTTTCACAGTTATTGTTGCAGTTTTAACTGGCTCACTGTGAGTAATTTCTGTTAATCCATTCTTTGAGGAGACAAGGTTTTTTTTTTCTTAACATGATTTCGTGCGAGTCGAGCTCTTTCCTCAGTGCCTATACCACATTATATTTTGAATCTCTTATTCTTATTCAATTATGTAAAATAATTCTGAGCAAAAATACGGATCTTCAAGATATAGAGTGTGGTGACTAAGAAAGAATCGTTTACTTAAGCTTTTCATGAAACTACAGGCCAAATAAATACATTTAAAACTTTTTGTAATTGTTCAAAGGATTTATTGTTGCTTAGTGTGAAACTGTTTCGATTGTTCAAAGGATTTATTGTTGCTTAGTGTGAAACTGTTTTTGGTGTCTCAGGATGTGAACCCAAATATTTTACACTAAATCTCTATTGCAGATTACTTTCACTAAATCTCTATTGCAGATTACTTTCATGAGGAAGAAGGATTTCAGGAAAGAGCAACTAGTTCTTGAGGACTTAGTGCTAGAATACATAGTATGATAGATTTTTGTTTTAGCTATAAGGTAGTTGGTATTTTCAATTTTGAATCGGAATATGCAATGATGATGTATACTTGATATTTGGTTCATTTGTATAATAATGTATGAATTTTTTTGATGATATATAATATTGTTATCGTTGATTTTATCATTTTGTCGTATTATAAAAAATTCAAAATTTAAAAATATACTACAATTATATAAAGTGCAAAAAACTGTTATAAAAGGTGCAAAAAATCGTTATGTATTCTAATTAAAGATAACGGTTAAAATCGTTATAAAAACTGCAAAAATCGTTATAAAAAGTGCAAAAAATCGTTATAAAAAGTGTAAAAAACCGTTATGTATTCTATCAAAGATAACGGTTAAAACCGTTATAAAAAGTGCAAAAAACTGTTAACTATGATAAAAAAAAAAAAAATTAAAACATAACGGAAAAATCTTAATACATAACGGTGAAAAACCGTTATGTATTCTATCAAAGATAACGGTTAAAACCGTTATAAAAAGTGCAAAAAAACTGTTAACTATGATAAAAAAAAAAAAAATTAATACATAACGGAAAAATCTTAATACATAACGGTGAAAAACCGTTATGTATAACCTTTATAGATAACGGATGCGTACTGTTATGTATGACGCATCGTACCGTTATCTATGCTACTATACATAACGGTTTTGAAACCGTTGTGTATGACATATAGAATAGATAACACCACTATACACAACGGTTTTTTTGCTCATAGATAACGGATAAAATCCGTTATCTATGAGCGTTTTTCTAGTAGTGACCCCACACAACTCACTCACAATAAAAGTGGGCCTCTTATTCCACTCACACACGCTTAATCAATTTCTTAAAACCCTTGCCACCCCCAAATGGGTACTCATTTCGTGGACGGAGTGAGTATTTTTTAAGTTGAAAGTCTTTTTATTTATTTTGTTGAACAGCTTTTACATGGGCTTCTTGAGGGTTTAGCTTTTGGGAGTATTTATTTGTTTACTTTGGGAGTCACATGGGAGGTCTTTTTGGAAGAAGAAATTTCAGAGTTTGAGAACTCTTTAGTTGGTACTTGGGTAACCCTGTTAGATGAATTCGTGATCCTGAGTTCGAATCTTAAAGGTAGCAAAATTTTATTTTTCACAATTCGTAACCTTGTTGGATGAATTCATACTTGTTCTACATAAAATTCGCACATTGAAAAATGTTTTTATTTTTATTTTTATTTTAAGAAGTGTTTTCACGGTAGTCCTTCCCTCTCTCTCTCTCTCTCTCTCTCTCTCT
The DNA here is from genome assembly GCF_028751815.1 of Salvia miltiorrhiza. Taxonomy (NCBI): domain Eukaryota; kingdom Viridiplantae; phylum Streptophyta; class Magnoliopsida; order Lamiales; family Lamiaceae; genus Salvia; species Salvia miltiorrhiza. The sequence continues at coordinate 10,337,446 of NC_080389.1, forward strand.
CTATATATATATATATATATATATATATATATAGGGGGATGGCTAAAATAAGTACACTTCTTAAGATATAAAATAAGAATCATTTCCAGGCCTTAGATCATCGAGATCTACGGTTGATTCATCATCCTGTTGGATAAATTCATGGTCCTGAGTTCGAATCTCAAATGTTGCAAAAATTTATTTTTCGCAATTCATACCTTTATACAGCGAATTCATACGTGTTCTACATAAAATTCATATATTTTTCTTGATTCTTATTTCTTATTTTAAGAGGTGCTCTCACGGTAGCCCTCCCATATATATATATATATATATATATATATATACATATTATATTTCCGTCCATAAAAAATAGTCCTCAAACAGGACGGTCTATTTTAATAAAAATGGTTAATGTATTGTGAGTAGAGAAAGAGGCTCACTTAATAAATAGTGTTAATAATGATAATTACTCCCTCCTTCCCATTATTGAAGACACACTTTCCTTATTGGGTTGTCCCAATAATAAAGACACACTTCCATATAGGGAAAGAATTAGGGAAAATAAGCTCTAATTAATTTTAGGTTAATGACGGTATAAATAGGCAAAACTAATCAACCCTATTTCACTATCTCTCTTCTTCGCCTCTCTCGCTGGGTCTGAACTCCATCTTCAAAACCCTAAAAATTTGCCTCCCCTTCGAAACCCTAGCTACACCTCTCCAGCCGCGCCGCCCTCCTCCAAATCTTGAACTTTCCACCGCCCTCAGCCCTATACCCCCATTTCCCTCTTTTGGAAACCCTAGATCTAACTCTATCTCCGAAATTGGTCAAGAATCGGAGCCCGATTTCCCACCTATGGACTCCCTGCCTTCGATGCCTTCCCAGCAGCCGGAGCCGCCAGGTTTTTGGGCTAAGATGAGCGGTGGTGTGCGGCTCGAATCGGAGCCTGATTTCCCACCTATGGACTCCCTGCCTTCGATGCCTTCCCCACCACCGCAGCCGCTAGGTTTTTCGGCTGAGATGAGCAGCGGTGTGCAGCTCGAATCGGAGCCCGATTTCCCATCTATGCACCCTATTATGAGAAGGGTGAGATTGTTCCTCTGTCCTCCTCTGTTTTCTCCTCTTTGTTCCTCTGTTTGTGTTGAGTACATTGTGGTAGATGGTGTCCCTCTTGCTGAGATGATGATCTTGTTGAGTACATTGTGGTAAATGTTACACATCTATGATTAACTGCACTAACTGATGAGATTGTGGGCTGTGTCCCCATTTGGTTTATTGATGGTTACTTCCCTGGTTCTTTCTTGTGACTAATTGTGTTGCATATGCTGTGTGCCCTGGTTTAAGATTTGTGCGTAATTATATTTGGTATGAGGGGTGTGTCCCTCTTGTTTGGGTGTTATTGCTGGTATGAGGGCAGTGTCCCTCTTGTTTGAGTGTTATTGCTGGTATGAGAGTTGTGTCCCTCTTGTTTAATTGTTATTGCTGGTATGAGGGCTGTGTCCCTCTTATTTGTCCTGCCAAAAACTGATCTTTACAAAAAACTTAAAAAAACATCTTTAGAAGCATTCCTATGCATTAAACTTTACAAAAAACTATGCATTTTTCTTTACAAGCATTCCTATGCATTCATCTTTACAATTGATTGTACTTGCACTACATCTTTACAGAAAATAAGCATTCTCTTCCACCTTCTATATGCTGCTACCATCTTTACAAAAAAACTGCATTCTCCTCCTCTTGCATATGTTGCTGCCTCCATCTAATTGGAGCCAGTCTCAATCATGCTCAATTGATTGAAGGCTGCCTCCATTGCTTCATATGCATCATCATGTAATCCCAACTGCTCCTTCAATTCGTCTATGCCTTCAACAACTCCTTTTTCAATCAAATATCCAATGCACTCTTCCACAAGTTCTTTGGGCACTTCTAATGACATTGGAAGTGTACGTTGTCTTGAAATCATTCCTTTCTTCATGTGTGGAAGCTTGTAACAGTTATGCCCTCTTACTTTCATGATTTCAATTAGATATCCCTGTAGGCTCAAGAAAATAGAATTTAAAGTATGACGCTACATTTAGCCATTTGGATATACCTTGGAGATATAGCAGGCCTTCATCACTTCTTTGGTGATGGATTGGATTGGCTTCTCCTCCATTGTTCCAGACAGCCTGTTCTTGCTTGTTCTCTTGGTTGGTACCATCTCAGTGAAAGGAAAAATCCCTATCTTGCCATCGAATAACACACTCCCATCTTCATTAAATAGAGGTCTGCCCACTACACAACTAAACATAACTTTTTTGATAAACTTCTTACTCTTGCATGTGCGATGTGGATCAGTTTCCTCTGGAGTTAAGTAAAATTTGTGGTTTGCTTTGGTGATGTAGAACCACTTCTCATCTGTGTGCACTACATTGTGCATATTCTTGAACTTTAGGACATTGCATATCCTATCATACTCAATCTGTTCAAGAGAGAACCGTAGCATCAATAACTTGTTGGGGGTCGTCAAATCGGGTCGGATAGCACTTGAATGAGCTCTGATTAGCCCCTTTGAGATCCATCTACCCACTGTACTCTTCGAGCAATTTATACCTGTTGCTAGTCTTCGAATGGTTCCCCTTTTGTGCAACTCTAGACTAGATATGAGTTTTAAATCTATTTGCACTCTTTTTCTTCTACATTTGTTGATTTTTTTGCTTTGAACAGAGACTAACTGACCTTGTGCTTGCTCCTTTTTTACAGCCTGCCATAAACGCGAGACGGAGCTCCGACAACACCCCCACTTCGCCATGGCAGCAGTGATAGTCCCATGGTGGAGCTTCCCATCTGTTGAATTTTGAAGAAGAAAGAAGGCCATGGCTTGCCTTTCCTCACTAGTTAAAGCCTTCCTTCTACCCATTTTGTGGTTTTTTTTTTTTTTGGAGCTTCTAAGACAGTTTTTGTGTATGATTTGTGCTCTGGAAGAACCGCACCTTTTATAAGGTTGTAATCCCAAAATTTGGTGGGAAATTAAAGTTATGAATGAAAAATTTGAGTTGGCGCCCAATTTTTCATCTTTACAGTTTTGGTTTTGTGTTTAAAGGGGAGTAGCCGCCCCTTTTCTATAACTTATTTGATTTTGTTTTGATAAGCAGTAAATGAAGACAGGTTTAATAAAAAATCAACGAAAAAAAAATTCTGGATACAAAAAAAAAATTCAATTAACTTAATTAATTTTTTCAAAAAATTTTGAAATTAAATTCAAAATTCAAGTAAAGCATTAAATAGAAAGATTCCAAAATTAATCACCTACACTAATAGTGGTGCCACAACACTTTAACAACTAATCTACCTCTCCTTAATCTCCGTGCCCAAAAGACCTATGTCTTTATTAATGGGACGGAGGGAGTATTTGTATTGTGAGTGGAGAAAAGAGTTGACCATGTAATAGAAAGTTTCCAAAAATGAAAAAAGACTAATTTTTCTAGACGTCCTGAAATGAAAATATTGGACTATTTTTTATGGACGGGGGGAGTATATTATTCTGTGTAAGAAATAATCGAATCTTTATAAAGTAATTTAATTGACTTTGCTGGATGACTTATTTTGATAATCATTTCCCTCTGTGATGACACAAACCCGCAACTTAATGATTGGAGGAGAAACGTCTTACCAATTGAGTTGCACTTCGTTGTCGTAGTCCTATGTTTCTTTTGTATATAAAATGTGAGAAGAGAAAGGAGGCATTTAAAGGCATAAATTTTTGTTATTCCTTATTTTCATATGATAAATTTATCCATCAAAGTAAACCAACCCTAATCTTTAAATAAATATAATTTTTACATTTTAAATCTAATATTTATATAAAATATATCGAATTAAAGATCCTATTGTGATCATTAATTTTATATGCATATTAAATATTTTATAATTAGACGTCGAATTACACAATTTTTAGAAACAAATAAAAAAAAGATAAATTAAAAGAAAAAAAATATACTAGTTTATACATAAACTTTCAATTTTATTATAACTACAAAATTGTCACTCAATTTTTAAATCAATTAGAGTTAATTGCAAATTGAAATTTTAAATTTTTAATATAGCATAGATTTTGGGTACGTATTTTAATTTGAACCCAACTCAATGAATGTATAACCTCTCCATATATATTAGAAACTTTTTTTCTTCCCCTATTTTGCACTATGCGCAATTGCACACACATATAATTGACTCCTAATAATAAAAGTAATGTACATTTTAGACAAATTTCTAGTTTCAGATGCTACCATCACATGAAAAAATATAATTTCTTTTTTCTTTTTTTTTATTTACATTTTAGACAATTATTTTGAATTGTTTTTTTTATCATATTTATATAAAATAGTAGGAAATATATTTAAGGGAGATAAAGAACTTTAAAACGTGAACATAATATAACCTCGCTCTCTTGCATTGTCTTTTCTTGAATCCAACAATGAAGAATACCTAGTTTGCATAGGGAAGCGCTTATCCTATGAATACACACCAAGATGATGAATTAAATTTTAATTGAGTTGTTTTGTAAACGTAGGACAAATTTTTTTTGGGCTTGCAATTGCAGGACAAATTTTTAAAAAATCGGCGATTGAGCTCAATTTGTCATGTAATTGCAAGCTGATAATGTTTTTTCCTACATTTGCAAAATAACCAAAGTTACAAGGCCTAAAAAAAACTTTGAATTCCTAGTACTACTAATCGTACTACTAGGGCTCGTTTTGTACGAGGTATGAAATAAGGCGTTATATGTTTTATCAGGGTATCTTTTACTATATGTGTCATATTTGGTAAAATGCATTTAAATAGTTGTAAAATATAATATGTTATTTAGTATAATGTATTAATAGTATATAAAGTTAATAGTTATAATTATTATTTGTATTATGTATACCACCTCCATAGGTGATATACAGAATCTCTCAAATCAATATAATATTTTCGACATTTGATTTATAAACGGTCATGTATTTCGTATTACTTCTTAACAAATAAAATATTAGAATGTCATACGTATATTATACACCTTAATCATATGCACCAAACACCAAACGAGCCACTGCTAATATCTGATGTAAGTGTTTTCGTATATGGATAGATGGAAATTTCAAAAATGAATCTACTTTATCTTTGTCGACCACTGACCTCAATAATTAAGCTCATGTCCCTCTCCAAAAAATGGTGACTATTTTGGCATATTACTTCCTTTACACCCTGTATGATTTTCATTTTTCAGACAATGCATTTTCATTTTCTTTTCACGTCTCCATGATATATGTATGTCCTGAAATTAATGAATAAATAAAACATCAACATATACTCCCTCCGTCCACGAAAGAACTTCCTATCTTTCTTTTTTGGGACGTCCACAAAAGAACTTCCTACCTATGTTTGGACTATACCCCACCATTTATAATCCTCTTACTTTTCACTTTTCACAACTCTCAATATTAATTAGTATAACACTTTTTCACCACTCTCAATACACTAAATTACCTTTTATCCATTTTAAATACACTTAACAATATTTTTTCTTAAAACTCATGTCACTCCCTCCTAGGAAGTTCTTTCATGGACGGAAGGAGTACCATTTTTCATTCCATGATTGAAACCAAGTGATCTTTATTTGCAGGGGCAGGGCCCACACTCCATCATGCGCACTATGCACAGAGACTCTCCTTATCCCCGACATGTTATATCAACTCATGACTCGTCACCATCACCAAAACAAGCCATTTTTGAAATTTAATATTAAAAAAAATCTAATATTAATTAGGTAATAATTGAGTGGTAATTCAGATTGAGTATTCGGTTATCCCGTTCTATGTTGGCTTGATAACCGAAATTATGAGAAAACAATTGAAACAAACTGAAATTTTGGTTAACCAAACCACAATAATAAGTTACTTAAATTTTCCGAATCTTTATTTTTTTATGCAAAAAAATTATTAATTATAATCATTTTCAAAACCTACCAGTCTAATAAGTGATGTTCAACAAGCCCTAGATCTATAATAATAATAACAAAATACAAAAAAATAGTAGGAACTTGTCTATTATATATTAGTTGAAAGAAATATTATTTAAAAAATAAAATGTGCTAATTCGGTTATTTCGATTCAATTCAGACATAGAAATATCAAATTGACAGAAAATCGAAACGTTGATTTTTTTTTAATGGTTAATCAAACCAATTTTTTTTTTTTTTTGGGAGGGCCTTGATTCGATTTTCGATTTTCATAAATATTTTATGTTAGTGGCAAGAAAGATTGCATGAAAAATGTTATATATTTAGAGAATGATGAATGCCTGCGAGATTTTTACCATATTAAATAGATACATTTTATTTGTTCATCAGTTATATTGTTTATTCATAAAATTTATTGATTTATTCATTTTTCTTCACTGTCTCAATATATATCATTCTCCATGGAACCATACCCTGTTAGCGGCACTATCATATATATTTAATGTGTGACTTTTTTGTTTTACTTACCATTTCCAACTTTGAACAACACTTAAAAAGAGCATTTTTCTGAAATCAAGAGATCGATCGACATCAACATGGCAGAAGCGGCGATCTCATCTTTGGTGGAATTGCTGGGCGATCAGCTCATCCAGAAGGTGAAATTCCTACGAGGCGTCGAGGGAAAGGTGGAGTCGCTGAAAGCCGAGCTCAAGAGGATGCAATGCTTTCTGGAAGACGCCAACAAAAAGCAATTTGAAGACAAGAATGTGCAAAATTGGATATCGGAGATCAGAGAGGTGGCTCAGGATGCCGAAGATACCATCGAGATGTTCCTCATCAACGTTGAGAACTCGAAGAGTAAGGGGCTTCTCAAACGATGCACTAGGTTCGCGAGGCGTATGTACGAGCTCAACAGAATTGGGGATGAGATTGAATCAATCCTTGCTAAGATCGACGCCATTGACAAGAGCCGCGAGAGGTATGGCATTAAAGATTTTGGCAAGGAGGCGACGGCGGACTCAGGGTGGAGATTGCAAGTTGAATCACGGCGGCGGTTGTCTCCTTTGAAAACCGACGAACACCTGGTGGGCGTGGAAGAGGATGTGAAAAAACTGCTAGAAGAATCAATTCTTAATGAGGAGAGGATGGGGCTTTCGATTGCGGTGTTAGAGGGTATGGGTGGGATAGGCAAATCTACACTTGCCCGAGCAGTATACAACCACTGCGACGTCTTGGGTCGATTTGACAGCCGTGGCTGGGTTGTGGTGTCGAGTGAATTTACACCACAGGAGACGATCAAACAGCTTATCTTCCAGCTGCAAAGGTCTCATCAAGACAAACAGAAGCTGCTTGACGAAATAAAGAAATTGGAGGAGTCGATTAAGGATACACTATTTGTCCAAGAGGAGCTTAAACAAATGCTTCATAAGGAATTGGATGGCAAATCATATTTCATTGTTCTGGATGATGTCTGGGAGAAGGAACATTTAGAATCTCTCATGAGTGCTTTCCCAAATCAACAAGGTAACCATTCAATTTTTCCTTTATTAGCTTGTGCTTGTTGTTATGCTATATCATACATCTCTTATACTACCGCCGTCCACGAGAGAACTTCCTACTTATCCTTTTTGGGACGTTCACAAAAGAACTTCTTATCTATTTTTGGACTATACTTAATCACTTATAAATATCTCATTATCCTTAATTTTTCATATTTTTACCGCTCACAATACTAATTAAAACACATTTTTATCATTCTCAATACACTCAATAACTTTTTCTCCACTCTCAATACACTCAACAACTTTTTTCTTAAATCACTCCGTGTCAGCAAGTTCTCTCGTGGATGGGGGAGTATTATTCAATTTAAGAGTAATGTAAGGAATAAAAAAATAAGGAGTTTGTGTCGAGCCATGTACTCCCTCCGTCCACGAATTAAAGCCTCATTTGAGGGTGGGCACGAAGACTAAGAAAACTGAAAAAGATGTTGTGGAGGAAATATAAGGGTAGTTGACTAAAGTGATAAAGTAGTTGACTAAAGTGTTAAAGGTGTTGTGTGGTGGGTCCACTAGTGATAAAGTGTAATAAATATAAAATATAAAAATGATAAAATTGTTGTAAGGTGGGTCCATTACTGGCAAATGGTAGTAAATATAGGAAAAGAAGAAGAGTAAAAAGGTACATAAAACACAATAGGGCTTTAATTGATGGACAAAAATTTAAGTGCAAGTAGGGCTTTAATTCGTGGACGGAGGGAGAAATAAAGTTGTGAGGATAAAAAATAAAGAATTTGTTGTAAGCGATAGTGGTGCCAAGGGCCAACCGGAACCGGCGGTTCGACCCTGAACCGGTCCGGTGGTCAACGGTTCCGGCCCGGACCGTTGACCACCGTGCCGGTTCAGGGCCGAACCGCCAAACGTTAAGGGCCGGTTTAGGTTCACATATATTTCGACCCTGAACCGGCGGTTCGACCTTGAACGTCGGTTCCAGCCGAATTTTTAATTTTTTTTAAAATTAAATTCATATCCTACATTTTTCAATGTGGAATTCAACTTAACTTATAAATATATAACTTATATTCATGTAATATATAACTTATAAATATATAACTTATAACTTATAATTTATAAATATATAACTTATAATTTATAAGGTCTATGGATCAAACCCCATTGCTCCACCTCTCCCAAATGTCAAAAAAAAAACTTATCGATATATAAATTATATAATAACTTATAAATATATGTTGTATTTTTTAAATTTTGCGTATGTATATACTTAACTTTAATAATTTTGAAATTACTCAACTTAAAAATCTTAAATAATATAATAACCTACAAGTGTTAAAATTTTAATAACTTAAAAGTGTTGAAAAATGCAACATATATTTATATTTTACTATATTATTTAAGTTGAGTGATCCAACATTGAAAAATATAAAATTCTTTGTAATGTGCAGTACACTATAAATAGTGAAACTACATTAAGTTGAAATTATCCCACATTGAAAAATGTAACATTCTCTACCATGTGTAGTACACTATAAATAGTGAAGCTAGTCAAGTTACAATAAGTTGCAATTATCCCACATTGAAAAATGTAGGATTCTTTACAATGTGTAGTACACTATAAATAGTGAAGCTACATTAATTTGAAATTATCTCACATTAAAAAATGTATGATTCTCTACAATGTGTAGTACACTATAAATAGAGAAGTTTTTTTTTGGTCGATACTATAAATAGAGAAGTTACATTTGATTAAAATTAAAATATTATTTAAGTTGAGTAATTTCAAAAATTTTCAACACTTGTAGAGTAAAAATTTTTGAAATTTCATCACAAATCATTTAATTTCATAAAAAAGAATACAATTTAAAAAAAAAAAAAAAAGGAAAAGCCCGTGAACCGCCGGTTTTTGGCCCGGCCCGGAACCGCCGGTTCAGGGTCCGAAAACCGGCCCTTCAAATTTTAGGCGGGCCGGTTCAGGTTCATGAAATTTTTGAACTTGAACCGCCGGTTCGGGCCCGGAACCGGCGGTTCCTGAACCGGTGGCAACCCTAGTAAGCGATATGGTAAAATTGTAAATAAGTTGAGAAAATAGGAATAAAAAGTAAGGGGTTTGTGAAGCGATAATATTCAAAAAAGAAAAATGAATGTTTTTATAGAATATTTTGGGGGTGGATGGAATATTATACTTCGGAAAAAAATAACATTATTTTAGGATTATATTTAATTTCATTAATTAAGATAATATAATCAATGATGTTCCATTAATTAGATTTCTTTATCCATTTAAATTACTATTAATTGTTTTCTCAATTTGATTTTAGAATTACGAGTGATAGTCATTATTAATCATATTAGAATCCGCTAGACTACCAACAAAGGTTTTAGGTTTGCATGTAATTTTTCGTCTTCTTGGTGTTCTATTTAATGAGACACTAAGTTAATAGAATTATAATTTTATGACTTTAACTTATAATGTTTATATAAGTTTAAATCAATTATTTTAAAATACTAAATTGCAATTATCCCTTAAAAAATTCAATTAGTTTAGAAAAATATATGGTTAATTGGTGTATAAATACATGAACTTTACTCATTTTTTACTCTACTCATTTTTTGGTATTTAACTTAAACTTTAAATCCTAGCTAGCCATAAATACATGAACTTATTCGCTTTCTGTTAGTTAACATGAACTTTAAAACTTAGTTATAAATACATCAACTTTAAACTTATTTAATTTTGACTCGTTTTTCATTTTTTTTCAAATTAAAGCTGCCTTTGAATGCTTGAATCTTGACGTGGACAATTTGGCACTGAAATACGACGACTTTGTTTTTGGTCGGAGGAAAATAACCCAAAACTAAAATAGAAAAGTAAACGATATAAATTTGTCTACAAATTTCACAAATTAAGAAAGCCAATTTCGTCTTTAAGATTTGAGGATTTCAGAAAACGAATTTTGTCATTCAGAAAGCCAAATTCAGAATTTCGTTCATTAAGGTTTGAGGATTTCACAGCCAACATCGATGGGTTCCTCATCGGGTGCTTCTGCAAGCTCGCCAGATGCCAATTGTCCACGTTAAGATTCAGGCATTACAAGTCAGCTTTAATTTGGGAAAGATAAAAAACTAGTCAAAAATTGAATAAGATTAAAGTTCATGTTAAATACCAAAAAATGAATAAGTTCATGTATTTATACCTAGGATTTAAAATTCATGTTAAATACCATAAATATCAAAAAGTGAGTGAAGTTCATGTATTTATACACCAATTACCCAAATTATATTGAACTAATTTATGTTATAAGAGGTTAATACTAGTTTTACAATGACATGTAATAATTCGTTTAAATAAAGCATTTAGATACCAAATATGAAAGATAATTACTATTTTACTTAGATTTATTGTACTTTTTGGAATGATAAATACAAAACAGATCTAGAGTACTCTTTACTTATATATATATATATATATATATATATATATATATATATATATATAGGAAGAGGTTCTAATAAAAACCTCTGTTAAAATGAGAACTAGGAACCTAATCTTGACCTTTTAAATATTAGATCTAATGGTTAGGATTTATTCAACAAAAGAAACTGTGCATCTATTATATTTTACTGTGCACTTAAAAAATATGCAATTTATGCAATTGAAACCAACAATACAAAATACTCAAGCAAATCGAAATTGTGCATCTATGCAATTGAAACTGTGCATCTATGCAATCGAAATTGTGCATCTGTAGTTTAATCTCAGCCCTCTATTTTATTTAAATCAATGGCTTTAAATTGGTTCCTAGTTTTCATCCTAAGAGGGGTTTTTATATTAACCCTACCCTATATATATATATATATATATATATATATATATATATATATATATATATATATATGGGCGCGCTCCAATGAGACCCCCTATTTTTCGTGTAACATGAGTACAATAAATAAGACGTATAATACTAATGAACAAAACATATATCTAATGAACAAGATACATATACTGATGAGAAATAAAATTTAAAAAATTCGTAATGAATAAAACATATATACTGATGAACAGGGCCGTAAATACTGATGAACAATGCAGTATATACTGATGAATAACAAAATTTAAAATATTCTGCTCCATCTAGGATTCGAACCCTGCGAAAAAAATCACCCTCCAGATACAATATCAGCCATAGGATTGATAAAATAAACGCACCAGATCGTGCCCTAGATCTCACTAAAATTAGGGGGTCTCATTGGAGCGGCCCCCTATATATATATATAGGGGAAGGCTAAAATAAGAACGCTTCTTAAAATATAAATTAGGAACCATTTTCAGCCCTTAGATCATCAAGATCTACGGTTGATTCATCACCTTGTTGGATAAATTTATGGTCCTGAGTTCGAATCCCAAAGGTAGCAAAAAATTATTTTTCGCAATTCATGCATTTATACAGTTTATTCATGCGTGTTATACATAAAATTCATGCATTTTTGCTGGTTCGTAATTCTTAAAATAAGGGTGGTTTATTGAATAACCGCCCTCTATATATATATATATATATATATATATATATATATATATATATATACATAAAAGAAATAAGAGCAATTTTTAAAGTATGAATTTTATGTAAAACACGTATGAATTCGTTGTATAAAGGTATGAATTGTGAAAAATAAATTTTTGCTACCTTTGGGATTCGAACTCAGGACCATAAATCCATCCAACAGGATTACGAATCAACCGTAGATCTTGATGATCTAAGGGCTGAAAATGATTCTTATTTTATACCTTAAGAAATGCTCTTATTTTAGCCCTTCCATATATATATATATATATATATATATATATATATATATATATATATATATATATATATATATAGAAGGGTTCAACAGAGAAGCTAAATATTGTGGAGAATAGAGAATTCGCAAAATAAAAACGAACAGATCTATAGTTTTAATGAACAGATCAATGTACCGCATGAACAACAATTTGCCCCGGGTTCGAATCCTGCTGGTGGCGAGTTTTTCTATATTTTTATTAAATACGTCTGTTCATTACTTATGTTGATCTGTTCGTAAATTATATAGATTTGTTCGTTCTCTCGAAAAAGATAATTCTCTGTTGAACTCAACCCTATATAGATATATATATATATATATATATATATATATATATATATATGTATGGAGAGGTTCAAGAAAGAACCTTAAATAAAAAAAGAACGGTGAACCATTTCCAGCCATTCGATTATCAAGATCTACGGTGGATGTATCATCTTGTTGGATGAATGCAGATCCTGGGTTCGAATCCTGAAGTGAGCAATTTTTTTTATTTTTTTGAGTGCATTAATTTTAAAAGCGAATGCATTAATTTTTACAGTGAATGCATTAGATTTGATGGTTCTCACAAATAATGTAGTTCTCTCTAGAACCACACCCTATATATATATATATATATATATATAGGGGCGCGCTCCAGTGAGACCCCCTATTTTTCGTGAAACACTAGGACAATGAATAAGACATATAATACTAATGAACAAAACGTATATATAATGAACAAGATGTATATACTGATGAAAAATAAAATTTAAAAAATTCGTAATGAATAAGACATATATACTGATGAACATGGCCGTATATACTGATGAACAATGCAGTATATACTGATGAATAACAAAATTTAAAATATCATGCTCCCTCCAGGATTCGAACCCTGCGAAAAAAAATCACCCTCCAGATACAATATCAGGCATAGGATTGATAAAATAAACGCACCAGATCGTGCCATAGATCTCACTAAAATTAGGGGGTCTCATTGGAGCGCCCCCCTATATATATATATATATATATATATATATATATATATATATATATAACACTTGGGTTTGTTTGATGAGGGTGATTAGGGAGTATAATATACCTATGACGTTCTAATACTCACTTTGTTCCACTAAAGTAGCTCGTTTTCATTTTGGCATGTCCCGCTAAAAGTGGCCAATTTTCATAAAAGACAACATTTGATTTTTGGAAAGGTGTGGACCATGTCACTTTTATCCAATTTGTACACCTTCTTTTTAATCTCCGCGTCCAAAAGAAATTAGTCACTTTTAAAAGGACGGTGGGAGTATCATGTTTGCTTCAAAACACGAGGTCCTTTATAAAGCTAGAGTTTGATATGTATTATATAGATTTTTGAGATTCTAAATATACCATCTTCTAGGTGCGACATGTAATATAAAACCTAATCATATTATTTATTAATTTAATTAATAATAGATTAAACTACCATAATTTCACTCTCCTACTATAATTTATTTATAAAACAGATAATTTAATACATATAATCAAACATAACATTGATACTTTAGTTTTATCTTATACAATATCAAGACATCTCAATTAAACATATCAAGCTTAATTTATATTGTCAGCCAAACGAGCTAGCTAGCCCTAAATATATTGGTTGTTCTTTAGTTTTAGTGTATGATCATATAATTTTTTTTAAATGACCCAATACTTGATTAAAAAAACTTGAAAATGATAAATATTGTTGCATACATAACTTGAAATGCAAAATATACTTAGTATTCATGTTCTTTGTAAGACTGAACGAATCCCTGAGAAAAGACAGTAACTTTGGCTGTTTTGCAAATGTAGGACAAAATTTTTTGGACTTACAATTGTAGTGAAAATTTTCAAAAATTCGACATAAGTAGGATAAATTGAGCCTGAAAAAACAATTTGTCCTGCAATTGCAAGCCCTAAAAAATTATCCTACATTTGCAAAACGGCCAAAGTTACGGGCCTAAAATATATTCCTTATTTCTAAAAGTATTTTTTCTTTTTATATCCTTTATTATGTTTTTATTTTGTGTTTTGTTTCTTTTTAAATGTGAAATTCGACTAATTAAAAAATAGTTAATATGCATATCAAATAAGAGCTTTAATTTGATATATTTTATGTAAATATTTGATTCAAAATGTAAAAGTTATATTTATTTAAACATTAAATTTTTTAAAAATTATCTTTCCTCGTTTCCTTTTTTAGGCCCATAACTTTGACAATTTTGTAAATGTAGGAAAAAAAAATAGGGCTTGTAATCGCAGGACAAATTATTTTTTCGGGCTCAATTTGTCATACTTATGCTGAATTTTTGAAATTTTTTCCTACAATTGGAAACCGAAAAATTTTGCCCTACATTTGCAAAACAACCAAAGTTATTATCGGTGTAAAAACTTTGGGCTCCAATCCCTCGTCTCTCAACTCATGTTCTTATACTTAATTACCTCTTCTTTCACAGATAAAACAAGTAGATTATTGGTTACGACTCGCAACAAGATTGTTACAAAGTATGATCAATATGTGCACATGATGAAGCTTCTAGATCGCGAGAAGGGCTGGGAGTTGCTGTTGAAGAATGCATTCATTAGAAACACTAATGGAAAATATCCAGAAGAGTTTGAGAGCATAGGCAGACAAATCGTGGAAAAATGTCATGGTCTACCATTAGCTATCAGTGTGGTAGGAGGGCTACTCAGGGAAACACAAAGCAATAGTGGGTGCATGTGGGAACAAGTTCTTAACCAAATAAACTCTTATTTGGAAAGGACTGAAAGCAGCGTACCAACAATTTTGGAGTTGAGTTATCACAATTTGTCTCCGCAGCTGAAATCATGCTTCTTGTGCTTAGCTTTTTTCAAGGAAGACTCTACCATCCCTGCAAAAAGGCTGATAAATATATGGGTTGGACAAGGCTTGATCCAACAGGAAGGAACCAGAACAACACATGAGATAGCAAGAGGTTGTTTAAATGAGTTGATCAATCGAAGCATGCTTCAAGTTGAGAATCTAACCATTGATAATCGGGTAAGGACTTGTCGCCTCCATGATCTTCTTCGCGAGGTATGTTTAAGAAAAGCAAAGGAGGAAATAGGCTTGGAGATTGTAAAGGGGGAGGAGGGTTCTTCATCACAATCCTCATATAAACCTCGTCATCGTGTTGTCTATGGCAAAAACCTCGAGGCCTTCTCGCGGGGTCAGAATAAGCATCTTCGCTCTCTTTTCCTACTTAACGTCAATGGTGATAGTAGTAAATTTTATTTGACTACACCATCTCGTTACTGGAAGCGCTTTCAACTCCTTAAGATGCTTGACCTTGACGGCTTTGCGTTTCAAAGATTGCCCGACTCTTTTCGACTATTGATTGGATTGAAGTACTTGAGAATACACAGACCACAATATTTGATGGATTGCGTACTGGAGCTCCCAAGCTGGTTGAATGACTTAAAAAACCTCGAGGTTCTTGATCTAGAGAATGAGCTCATAGTGTTCCCGAATGTTGCACTGCAAATGGAAAAACTACGTCACTTCCACATATACAGTGTCTGGGGCCAACCAATGAGCATTGAGAATTGGAGAAATATTGAGAGTGTGAAAGGCATGAGGCTAAAGGATTGGCTAGAATGCAGCCCAAAATTAATGGCAAGTCGTCATGTTCGGGAATTGAGCATATATATGAGCGAAATAGAAGAAAACAACGATTTGAGCATGGCGAGAGCGTCGTTGGAAAAGATGACGAATCTTGTGGAGCTACACCTAAAATTCAATCAAGCTTGTGTGAACAGAACACACATCATTCCCCAGCTCGGCAGCATCACTAAACTCAAACTGTACGGTGGCTGGATGCTCGAATGTCCTGATGCGAGTAAATTCCCTCCAAATCTTACTCACCTTACATTGAAGATTGCAAAGCTATTTGAGGATCCGATGCCAAAATTGGGTAAGCTGCCGAAGCTGCAGTTTCTCAAGGTATCTGAATACGCTTACAAGGGTTGGAACATGAAAGTGTTGTGTGATGGGTTCCCCTGCCTCGAAGCCCTCTCCCTCAAAAACATGCTTTACTTGAGTAGTATCGATATAGAAGAAGGTGGAATGCCGCACCTCAAGCATCTCCGGATCCATAAATGCGAGAAGCTGGATGCTAAGAATCTGTGGGAGCACATCAAGACCACAACAGTGTATAATTAGTTATAAGGCAGATTGCGTAGTTACAAACTTGCAATGCATAACTTTGTCTCTGTTTTGCGTTATATTATATTTTGCGTTTATGTGGTTCGATAACATTTTCAGCTGCATCTGCAGTATGTATCTCCAACGGATCGGGTTCATTGCTGTAGCTAAAAGGGGAGTTATAGCCTTCAAGAAATTCCTGCAAGAAGGTAACAGTTTAAGTGAGAGATTGAACTTGTTGTTTGTCGATAGAATTTGGAGAGGAAAGGTGGTGCTCGATTTGATCGATGATATGCGCAAGAGAAACTAATAGGCTGCCACGATTAATCTCAGTCGAAGGGTTTCTGAGAATTTCGGACAAGAATTTGTTAGAATTTTAGTTTAGCTTTGCGGAATGATTTTGTTATGACCCATTCTTTCTCGTCTTAGATCCGATTTGAGCCCACGAACTCGTAAAATGAACTTCAACTTCTATTTAGATCATTTTGTCAAATTAAGCTTCAATATTACTGAAAATTTGCTAAAACAAGAAGGTAGTAATAAGTTATCGACAATAAACAATGTACACTCAAATAAACCATCAAACACACAAAATCCTCACAACGAAGCATCAAATTATGACTCACCAAGAGGCAGAAATGTATGTTTAACAACATGGCATCCAATCTACTAACTACCAGTATGATATATGAACAAGATATGTATAATTCACATGTTTCATTTTGTTAAGGTCTTGCTTTATTAAATTAAGTAATTAAATTTGGGTAAAGCTTAATTTCACGAACTTTATTTAGCTTAAAGATTTCTTTGAATATTGGAAACAACTCTGAGTTGTATCAAAATGTTTTCCACTCATTCTGATGCCAATGAGGTGAACTAAACATAAATATGCATGACTATTAGGGCATGTTTGAAAGCATGGTTAATGGTAGTTTGCATAGCAAACTAGCAATTTTTTCGTGTTTGATAAGTAAAATACAGAAAAGTGGAGGCCCGAACTTAAGGGAGGGCCCGAGCCTAAAACACTGTTACACCTTGGAAATGGGTGAGGGGGTGACCCCCGGTTAGTGTTGCTGGAGTGGTAAGTTTATTTTTCTTTCTCAATATTGCCCTCAATTAATCTCTTTCTAACCTCATTTTTTCTTCTTCTTTTCTCTGCACTCATGCTGAAAATATTCACATACGAATTCATCTCTACCGCCGTTGCCTAAGACCGACGAAGCAGCGCGAGCTGCCGGCTTTGCTCTGCCTCAGCCCGGTGCCCCTTCATCTTCTATCTCCCTTTCCCTCTCTGTCTCGCTAACAACACTCACACACTCACGCACAGCGCTGCTTCTCTCGAGCTCGGCGGAAATCGGCCGTCTAGAACGCCGACGTCGCCTGAAGCCGAGAGTTGTCGTCTCGCTTTTCCCTTCCCCCAACTCCTCTCTCTGCCGCTGACAGCACACACACGACACACTCACGCACCAGATCTGCCTTCATCTCTCTAATAACAGCTCTCGTCGATTGTTGGTAGAGTGGTTCTCGATTGTTGAAAGAGAGAGTATAAAATCAGTAATTGCTGTACAAAATCTACACAATTTGGCTCTGATAGTTTGAACTTTGAAGCTTCTAATTCCACTCTCTCCAATAATTAATTCATGGGCAGTGATGGCAGTGGGTAGGCGGTGAACGGGAGACAAGCTTTTTTTTTTTCCTTTTTCTTTTTCTTTTTTGATTTATGGAGTAGTATAGAAGGTTATTTTGGGCTTTTTGTTCTTTTCTCATGAATATAGCATCTGTTATCAAACATCCAAAGTTACTTTTTGCACTTATAATATGTCTCTACCAAACTCTAATCCCATATTGTTATGCAGCCCAAACCCAGCAACCTTTACTTGGGTTTGGGAAAATATCGTTAACCCAACTATGTTTTCAAACGATATATTGAAAACCCAATCGAGGATGGCAAAAATTTTGCATTTCTTAGGTAATCATGAATTTTGGTCTAGTCTCAAGTGTATTAATATTTTTTTCAAAATTTTAATTTTCTAAATTAATTCATTAGTTTGACAAAATCTTTAGCGTCCCATTTATTTTTAGCTTCCATACTTAATTCTTTTTGAATAATGAAAAATTAAGATCTTCCGCGATTCATTTCAAAGATGTATTACATGTGTAATGCATTAAGTATGAATACGTAGGAGTTTTGTATATTTTACGTTCGGAGCCCCTTGCTACCTTATAATTCCACCAAATTATAGGAATATGCATCGCACACGTTAGGAATAACACAATTCATGAAAATGTACATGAGATTTCTGATAGTGTAAGGAGGCATTTATCATTGAAGATTAGCCTAATAGGTCAAAAATAATGTAGGCTAATTTATTATTCCCTTCTACCGCAAAAAGTATGTCACAATTGACATTTTGGGCGTCCGCAAAGAGTATGTCACTTTCCTTTTTAGTACATGCATATGGTCCCACATCTTTTCCTGATCATCCATCCTTACAAATACCCCTTACTTACAAAAAAACTCCCTCCGTCCACGAAAGAACTTCCTATCTTTTCTTTTTGGGACGTCCACAAAAGAACTTCCTACCTATTTTTGGACTATACCCCACCACTTATAATCCTCTTACTTTTCACTTTTCACAACTCTCAATATTAATTATAACACATTTTCACCACTCCCAATACACTCAACTACCTTTTATTCACTCTCAATACACTCAATAATATTTTTTCTTAAAACCTGTGCCACTCCCTCCTAGGAAGTTCTTTCATGGACGGAGGGAGTATTAAACTTCATAATTCTTAATATAAAAAATTAATTAGATTTCAATATTCGCAAACCTAAATAAAAATATAGATGTTCTTTAAATAAATTAATTCTTCAATTGAATTTGGACATATAAAATAAATAAAATGATAATTAAATGTATTTTAAATAAATAAGATATATAATTAAATTTTGTCATATAAAATAAAGAAAATGATATTAATCTATGTATTTCTTCAATTTAATTAGATCGTGTAAAATAAATTTAAATAAATCTTCATTTCCACATTAATATGATAATGATATATCTATACTAATAGAAAAAGAGGCTAAGGCAGTCTAAGGACAACTTGTGGATTGCCAATTTTACCCTTACTACATATTTTATTTTAAAATTATTTTATATATTATATGTATTTATAAAAATATATTAATTCATTACATATTGCACTAAATCTATGTAATATATATCTATAGCTATTGATTGGGCTTATAAATAAATATATCCATCGAATAAATTATCTAACAAAAGTAATGAATTAATAATTTCTTTGAGATAATAAATTATCAAATAAAATAACATTAATCATGTGATATATATCTATAGCTATTGATAAGGCTTATAGATAAATATATCCATTCAATAAATTATCTAATAAAAGTAATAAATTAATAGATTTTTTAAAATAATAGATTATCAAATAAAATAACTATAGTTACACGTACAACGTACGTTCTTTCTGCTAGTCTAAATAAAAGGTTTAATCTCCATTCATATATTATCTTATCATTGTTACTACATTAATATTTTATTGAACTTATCCAGAGAATATCTAGATAAAAGGTGGTTATTAAATTTCACATTAAATTTATATTAAACTTCATAATTCATAATCTATTATCTATATACATAAAAGGTTGTTATTAAATTTCAGCAAACTTGCAAACCAACACTTGTAGATATTTTTCAAATAAATAGGTTCTTCAATTGAATTTGATAATATAAAATAAATAAAATGATACAAATATATTTTCAAATTAATGTAGAATATAGAAATATTCTAGAATATTCAAGGTTAGGAAGTCTTAAGTAGAATCTAGATTAATATTAAATTTTAGATTCATATGAGGATCTAGTGAGTTCTATCCACACCTATAAATAGGAGTTTGTACAATTTGTAATCAAGCAAGAGAAGCTAACAAGCTAATAAGAAAAACACCTTATTAAATACACTCTATAGCCTTCTTGGAGACAAGAGCTCCTCTCTAAAATTCATTTCTATATTCTACACACACTACACACACAATATTAATCTTCACCACTTCTCTAAATCACTCACCACACTCCAACCACCATATAATCACCTCCATTTTCTAACAAACTTTAAATTAATTGTTTGATGTCTTCTTCGGGTTTTTTTTTTCCCCTCCTTATTTCAGTGTTAAGCTCCTTTATAATTATGTCCTTTTCGCCACAAATTTGTATAAAATTTTGAGATGAATTGGAAATTCTATGGAACGCTGCATCACGCTCTGTAATACCCCGTTTTCCTCGAGCTAAGTTTAGAATAATTTTGAACTTAGAATTAAGATGATTCACGCCGGATCGAGAAAAAAAAAAAAGAATTTACAAAAGCATTTGTAAATTTAGTAGTTAAATTTATATGCATTGCATATTTATTTAATTAAGCATTCAAGCATTTATGTGTGTTGAGATTTAATTTCTCAATTTGGGCCTTATGTTTTAATTACATTGAGTAATAAAAATGAAAGCCCAACCCATCTTCACATCAAGCCCAACCCATCTTCACCAAGATATTTTTCCACCACAACCGCCTCACTATTTCTCCCTCTTCAAATAT
Organism: Salvia miltiorrhiza; assembly: GCF_028751815.1. Taxonomy (NCBI): domain Eukaryota; kingdom Viridiplantae; phylum Streptophyta; class Magnoliopsida; order Lamiales; family Lamiaceae; genus Salvia; species Salvia miltiorrhiza. The sequence continues at coordinate 10,358,564 of NC_080389.1, forward strand.
ACATCTCCTCCGCTGCTGCACCAAATCATTCTCTCTCAAATCACTCATTTCTCTCTCTCGTTTTCTTCCGGACTGAGCTTCAAACGCCGAGCTTCAACAACAGCAGCCCAGCGATTTCAAGCAGCTGACCATCGAAATTTGATCAAACTCTAAAGGTTTCACCTTTAACTCCCCTGCTTCTTCACTTCACTTTTCGATCTTTAAACCCAAATTCATGTTCATGTTTTTGTGTGTTTATATATTTTTGTTGCATAACTGTTAAAAGAAAATAAAGGTAGAGTCTTGATTTAAGCTACTAGTCGAGCCTTGAGTGTGTTGTTTTTCAGGTTGGCTGGCCGGTGCTGACGGGACGGAGCGGAGGCTAGGATTCAATATTCTATTAAGACTTCCGCTGCAACGCTAGCTTTCAACTGTCTTTTGTTTTATCAACTTAAGACCTTCATGTTCAATATTAAATGATATCCCTGATCGAGTTTAGACTCTAAACTCCTAGATTTATGCTAATGAATGTCGGTTGTCAGAAGCATGAAACAAAACTTGTGATCCAAAGGGGACTAGCCCGACTTGTCATCTTATTCGGGTTTTAACAAGGTTGTTTCTTGTTTATTTCTATGAATTATTCACACCTCGATTATATTTATTCATTCACGAATTGGGGTGTGACAGAGTGGTATCAGAGCATAAGTTTTCTTTCATGTCTCTGATAACCATAAAGCTTTTTGATGTCGAGTCTAGAATAGTATCTCTAGACTTCTAATAATGTCAGTAGCCCTCAGCTCGCCGTCACACTGCCGCAACCAAGGTACGACAATAGTTTCAAAAAATATATACATATGTATTTCAGATGTTACGAAAGTTTTCAAGAAAATGTGCGCCTTATGTTTATGATGCTATGTGAATTGCTTACCGCTTTCCATATGCTATAAGTTATGAATTGCTAATCGCGTTCATATTGTTATTTTGGGTCTCCGACCCATATAACCAGCTAAGTATCATGTTTGGGACAACCCGAGCCCTTAACGATAAGATAAGCAAGTATCGTGTTAGGGACTACCTGAACCCTTAACGATAGTTTCGTATTTGGGACAACCCGAGCCCTTAACGAATCAATGAATGTATGGTCGAGTTAGATTCCTTGAATCTTTCCGGCACAAGCAAAGTTTTCATGAAAGGGACTTTAAATGTCCATATATGTTAAGGTTGCAAAAGAAACAGAAGTATGTATGTATATATGTATGTATGTAAGTATGTATGTATGAATGAATGAATGAGAAAGCTTTATGTTGTCGTTTTAGGCTAGCTGCCTATACGATTAGAAGGATGTGTCCTCTTATAAACCGTTTGAGTACCACCAAAGAATGCCTTGAGAATGTTAGTCGTGATAGCACCGCTTGATCGATTTAAGTAAGGATTGGTAAAATAGAAATGTTTAACATAGATATGTTACAACATAGAGGCAATGCCTTAAGACTAAGGATTCACTTGAGCTATTTCAATAGCGGTGAGATTAAGATTTTCACATAAGAACTTATGTTGCTTATGATTATGATGTTAGTCGTGATAGCTTTGCTAGAATGGCATAGAATGGACTTTCATGGTATCAGTGACTTATGATGAAGTGCTTATTAGTAAGTATGTTAAGTTAGAAGTTTGAAAAGAGCCTTACATGAATAAGAAGTTGACATGATTGGGGGCGAAGATCCCATTTGACTGAGTGATTCGTTTTGTTGGGTTTGGCCAGCCCACATGACTAAGATCTCGGTGATTGTCAATTAAGATTTTTTATCTCAAGGAAGAGCATCATCCCAATATATAGACTCGCACTATATAGTTCTCACAATAGTTTTGGTAATCAAAGCGATTTTTGGAATCCCAAGCGAAGAACTGGAGCAGATAGTAAGTATGATGAAGTTTTCAACCAGCTGTCAATATGTGGTCCACATTGTGGACAATAATGAGAAAATGAGTTTACATGGCAGAAGGAGTGCCATTAAGCTTTGAAGTGAAAGTTACCAAGATGATGAGAAAAGTTTGATGTTAGAATTCCTTAGTCAATCTAAGAAGGAGACTTAGGACGAAGGAAACAATTAAGGAAGTTCAACTGATTTGAGAGTACAAAGATATTTTTCCCAATGAATTACCAAATTTTCACCAGACCTAGTTTCATGCAACATAGTATGTCACTATGGGGAGCACTAATTCAAGATGTCAAAAGAAAAGATGATACACTAAGGATGTGTATTGATTATAAGAAGTTGAAGCAAGCTCATAAGAATAGATATTCTCTTCCGAGGATAGACGACCTGTTTGATCAGTTGAGAGGAGCCGGTATGTTTTCCAGGATTGACCTAAGATTTGGTTACCACCAACTCAGGATGAAAAGAGAAGACATCCCAAAGACAGCGTTTCGAACGCGTTACGGATATTACGAGTTCGCCGTGATGCCTTTTGGATTAACGAATGCCCCAGCCGTTTTCATGGACCTAATGAACAGAGTATTCCACTAGTATCTTGATAGTTTTGTCTTAGTGTTTATTGACGACATCCTCATATACTCTAAGACCGGAGAACAACATGAAGAGCACTTACGCATCATACCTAAAACCCTGCCCAATGAGAGATGGTTTACCAAATTCAACAAGCGTGAATTTGGGTTAAAGGAAGTTATGTTTCTCGGTCACATAGTGTTGACTGAAGGAATCAAAGTAGACCCCGCCAAGGTCGAAGCAGTCAAGGAATGGAAGGCACCATCAAACGACAATGAGATCAGAAGTTTTCTCAGTCTAGCAGGTTATTACAGAAGTTTCATCGAAGAATTCTTGAAATTGGCTAGGCCAATGACTCAGCTTTTGAGAAAAGGGACTAAGCATGTTTGGTCCGAAGCTTGTAAACCAAGTTTTAAGGAACTCAAGACTAGGCTGACTACTGCACCAGTGTTAGCAATACCAGAAAAGAATGAAGAATTCGTGGTGTACACTAATGCCTCGAAATTAGGATTGGGTTGCGTGTTGATGCAAAATCAGAAAGTGATAGCATACGCATCTCGTCAATTGAAGACTATAAGTTGGCTCTGCCACCAAGTATTGTGGACGTATACAATACGTATTGCATCTCGCAATTAAGAAAACATGTGATTAAGCAAGATAAAGTAGTCCTAGCCAGGACCTAAGTTATGAAGAAAAATCAGTCTAGATACTTGATCGCAAGGTTCAAGTTTTACGAGACAATAATATTGTTCTCGTCAAGAAATGAAACTATCACAGGATGGAAAAGGCCACAAAAGAGTTGAATGAAACGAACGACTAGTATCACAAGCTAGAATACCAGATATGTAATTCCGATGACGGAATTTTTATAAGGAGAGAGGGATGTAATACCCCGTTTTCCTCGAGCTAAGTTTAGAATAATTTTGAACTTAGAATTAAGATGATTCACGCCGGATAGAGAAAAAAAAGAATTTATTTTAATTCCAACAAAAATGATTTACAAAAGCATTTGTAAATTTAGTAATTAAATTTATATGCATTGCATATTTATTTAATTAAGCATTCAAGCATTTATGTGTGTTGAGATTTAATTTCTCAATTTGGGCCTTATGTTTTAATTACATTGAGTAATAAAAATGAAAGCCCAACCCATCTTCACCAAGTTATTTTTCCACCACAACCGCCTCACTATTTCTCCCTCTTCAAATATACATCTCCTCCGCTGCTGCACCAAATCCTTCTCTCTCAAATCACTCACTTCTCTATCTCGTTTTCTCCCGGACTGAGCTTCAAATGCCGAGCTTCAACAACAGCAGCCCATCGATTTCAAGCAGCTGACCATCGAAATTTGATCAAACTCTAAAGGTTTCACCTTTAACTCCCCTGCTTCTTCACTTCACTTTTCGATCTTTAAACCCAAATTCATGTTCATGTTTTTGTGTGTTTATATATTTTTGTTGCATAACTGTTAAAAGAAAAGAAAGGTAGGGTCTTGATGTAATACCCCGTTTCCTCGAGCTAAGTTTAGAATAATTTTGAACTTAGATTTAAGATGATTCACGCCGGATTGAGGAAAAAGAATTTATTTTAATTCCAACAAAAAAATGATTTACAAAAGCATTTGTAAATTTAGTAATTAAATTTATATGCATTGCATATTTGTTTAATTAAGCATTCAAACATTTTATGAGTGGACTTTAATTTTTTTGGGCCTTAAGCTTTTAATTTCTTTCAAGAAAAGAATGAGAGCCCAACCTATCATCTTCCATCAAGCCCAACCCACTTTGAATCCTTGATATTTTCTCCACTCCACCGCCTCATTTTTTCTCCCTCTTCAAATATCTATCTCCTCTCTCATTCACTCACTTCTCTCTCTCTCGTTTCCACCCGAAGAGAACTTCAAGAATAGCAGCAACCATAGCTCGATTCACACAGCAGCTCAGCAGATTCAAGCCAAGGTTTCACCTTTAACTCCCCTGTTTCTTCACTTCACTTATCGATTTTAAAAACCCAAATTAATGTTCATGTTTTTGTGTGTATATATGTTTTTGCTGCACATTTTTGAAAAAATAGATAAAGGTAGAGTCTTATTTTCATGCTTGCATACTTTGGGTGTCTGTGTTAAAAAAAAGAAAGAAAGGTAGAATTTTTGTGAAATTTTGGGTGGTTCAGTCAAGTTTTGGATGAGAGTTGAAGGTAGCGGCCGTGGCTTGCTGCGGTCGCCGGAAACAGAAGGAGGTGACGGCACTTCGCCGTTGCCAAGGAGGTGATCGGCGTGAGCTGTACTGGTGGGCTGAGGAAGAGAGAGTCGTGAGGTGCAGGAAGATGACAGCAGTGCAGGGAGATAAGTGCAGAGCAGAGCTGGAGGTGCAGAGCAGAGCTGAAGTGCAGAGCTAACCGGCAGAGCTGAAGTGCAGAGCTGACCAGTAGAGCTGAAGTGCAGAGCTGACCGGCAGAGCTGATGTGCAGAGCTAACCGGCAGAGCTGAAGTGCAGAGCTGAAGTGCAGAGCTGACCGGCAGAGCTGAAGTGCAGAGCTAACCGGCAGAGCTGAAGTGCAGAGCTGACTAACAGAGCTAAAGAGCAGAGCTGACTAGCAGAGCTGACCAGCAGAGCTGACTAGCAAAGCTAAAAGAGCAGCTAAAGAGCAGAGCTGACTAGCAGAGATGACTAGCAGAGCTAAAAGAGCAGAGTTGACTAGCAGAGCTGACTAGCAGAGCTATCTAGGAGAGCTAAAATCGCAGAGCAGAGGAACGGAGTAGAGCACTTGTGTATTTTAAGTATGAAATGATTCATGCATTGCATCATGATTTAATTGGTTTTTATAATTCCAATTACAAAAGAAAGATGAGTAAGAATATTGTTGGTGTTCTTAACTCAAGAGAAATGTTTTCAATTATTTTATTCATTAAATTTTGAAAACCCGGCTAAGTGAATCATAGAATGTTAAGCACTTTACCGTGACTTGTGTTCAGATTTAAAGAGACCTATTGAGAATAGATTTCTTGTAGGCCTTGAACATCAGGAGGATTAGCACTGGTATTCCGATTCAGAGATAAGTTAAACGACAGGCTTTGCCTAAAAAGGTGGGCTTATTTTTCCAAATGTATGATTTAGCTATTGAGCTTAAATGTTCGTGAAATATAAACTATTTATCCAATAAAATGTTTTTTGAGCACTTTGCTCTGTTTAAGGCTCGCCACAACGTATCAATTGAGGTTCTCTTATAGCCTAACACGTTATTTGAGAATTGTATACACCGTTAGCTGACTTGGTAGGTTTATCTCCATCGGGCACTAACTAAGAGGCGTTATAAGGGTACTTACTGGATGTGTTCCGAAGCATGTAATGTAAGGGTCTGTCTGGGTAGCATCCCGAGATCAAAAGTAAACTTGTCTGGGTTACGCCCTCAATTCAAGTAAATGGGAGAAATGTATCCGTCGGTGGCTAAAAGGTCTGGGATCATAGCAAGTAACAGAAATGAGTGTGACAACTGCGCGCAAATTAAGTATATATATAAAATGAAATGTTTCAACATGCTTAGAAGTTCTTTCACTTTAAAAACCTTCTAAGTCATGTCAAGTATGATTGGATAAACTGTTCTTCAGATTATGAAATGTTTCAAAAGTTGCAGCCCACTAAGTACATTAGTACTTAGCCCAAATATCTTCAAATATTTTTCAGGTTAACGGCTGGTGCTGACGGGGCGAGCTGAGGCTAGAGTTCAACTCCTTATTTTGACTTCCGCTGTAGAACTAGCCAGTATATGTCTTTTGTTTTCCTTAACTTAAGACCTTTATATTGTGACTTTAAACAATATCTTTTGTTGAGTCGAAACTTTTAATTCGCCAGTATTTCATTCTATAAAGTTGGTTATCTGAAGCATGACACTAAACTTGTGATCCTGAAGTTGTTATGTTTGTTGATGGATTCGTATCATTTCACAAGGTTTTTCCCTTGTTCATTTTAAATGATGAGTCATACCCCAGTTATAGTTATTATTTCAAGAATTGGGGTGTGACAGAGTGGTATCAGAGCATAAGTTTTCTTTCATGTCTTTGATAACCAAAAGCTTCTAATGTTGAGTCTAGATTAGTGCTTCTAGACTCCTAAGAAAGTTGTTGAACCTCATCTCGCCGTCACACTGCCGCAAGAAAAGGTATGATTTAAAAGTTTCAAAGTTATTATATATTTTGAAAGTTTTCAAGAAGTGCGCGCTTTCAATGAATGATGCTATGTGAATTAATGCTTACCGCTTTCCGTATGATATAAGTTATGAATTGCTAATCGCTTTCATATTGTTATTTTGAGTCTTCGACTCATATAACCAAGTTAATATCGTGTTAGGGACTACCCGAACCCTTAACGATAGTGTCATGTTTGGGACTACCCGAATCCATAACGACTCAATGAATGTTATTTCGTGTTTGGGACTACCGAGCCCTTAACAAACTAATGATAAACGGTCGAGTTAGATTCCTTGAATCTTTCCGGCAAAAGCAAAGTTTTTAAGGAATGGGACATTTATTGTCCACGTGTTTAAAGGTTTCAAAAGAAGCAAACAAATGAATGAACGAATGAGAAAGTTTATGTTATCGTTTTAGGTTCACTGCCTATACGATCAGAATGATGGGAACTCTTACATACTGTTTGAGTGCCACCCAAGAATTCCTTGGGAATGTTAGTCGTGATAGCTCCGCTTGATCGATTTAAGTAAGGATTGGTAAGATAGAGACGTTTAACATAGATATGTTATAACGTAGAAGCAATGAGATGAGATTAAGGATTCACTTGAGTATTCCACCAAGATAGATCAGTTTCCACATAAAGTTAGCCTTTCACAGGGTTACACTATAGAAGCGATATACCTTGTGTATATCTATGTATGTATACTTGTATGCATGCATGCGGAATGATTCTCACTTTTGTGTTGATATCGTCCGTAAATCAGAATGGAAGGCGCTCCGAGAGGACGCGGTAGGGGACGAGGACGTGGTCGCGGACGCGGCAGGGAATTCGTCCCTGAACAGCCTATCCCTCAAGTAGCACCAGAGCGTACTGGTGAGGAAAAGTTTCGTAAGGAAAAACAGCCAACGTTTGATGGTCTGGGTGATCCCACAGACGCCGAGAAATGGGTCAGAGCAGTGGAGCGAATCTTCAGCTACATCCGTTGCGAAGATGAGGATAAAGTAACTTGAGCCTACCAACTGGTGGACGAAGCCGACTTCTGGTGGGAGTCGGTGAGGCGCACAATGACTAAGGAACAGTGGGAAAATTTCACTTGGGAAGATTTTAAGAATGAGTTGTATGAGAAGTACATACTGGGATGCTATAGATAGAAGAAACAGAACGAGTTTTGGAATTTGAAGCAGAGGGCTGGGACAGTGACTGAGTATGACAGGGCTTTCAAACAGCTGTCACGATATGCACCAATGTTAGTGGATACTGATGAGAAGCGCGCAGAGAAATTCAGGAATGGACTTCGCCACGAGATCTCGATCTCCCTAGCAAGTCAGGGAGGTCTCACTTATGCACAAACTCTGAGCAGGGCTCTTACCATTGAGTCATTGCTACCAAGGGAGAAGGGAAAGGCTCCTGGACAGTCTGGATTTGTACCACCTCAAGATGGTGGTAAAGGAAAAAGGAAATGGAATGAGAGAACGGGTGGAAACCTTGGAAATGGAAATGGAAATGGATATGGGAAGAAACCGTGGGCTGTAAACTAAAATCAGAATCAGCCTCAGAACCAACAGCATCAGGCTATTATTAAAACACCTTGCCCGATGTGTCAGAAACTCCATCTGGGAGAATGCCTGAGATGAGTGAACGTCTGCTTTGCCTGCGGAGAAACTGGGCACTATGCTCCGGTATGTCCAAGGAAGAGAGGAAGAGCACCGCAACAGCCACAGAACCAGGGATGTGGAGGACATCGGGGGCCGCCCCAAAATGCTAGGGCACATGATATGCCCTTAACCAAAACCAAGCAGCGGGAAACCAAGGAAACTTGGCAGGTATGATTAATGTCTTTGACGTGCCGATAATAGCTTTGTTTGATACTGGAGCGTCCCACTCTTTCATTTCACATGTTGCTTGTAAGAGATTAGCACTAACTCCACAATTAGCTGAGACAACTTTAGAGGTTAGCACCCCTGGTGGTGGAAGATTGGCTGTTAAGGACGTTATTTCGAACTTAGAGCTGAACATAGGTGCTGAAACGTTTAAGGCAGAATTGTATGTCATCGCTATAATAGATTTTGACATGATCCTAGGGATGGACTGGCTTACTCAAGTCGGTGCCACGATACTGTGTGATTTCAGCAATGAAGGCCACAAAGATGATAAGGAAGGGAGAATGTCAGGCTTTCCTAGTCAGTTTGACAGGAGAACGTGAAGCAGAGAAAATAATCGAAGAGGTTCCAGTGGTACGAGACTTCAAAGATATTTTTCCCGAAGAATTACCCGGTTTGCCACCAGACCGACAACTAGAATTCACGGTAGATCTAGAACCTGGAGCAGCGCCAGTATCCAAGGCACCTTACAGAATGGCTCCGCTGGAGTTACAAGAATTGAAAGTGCAACTACAAGGATTGTTGGACCTAGGTTTCATACGACCTAGCGTATCACCGTGGGGTGTGACAAACATGGATTTCATACCTCAATATCGCATGAATTGTTGTCATTTTCCCCCATAAATTGATTGCTAATATGTGTTTGTATCCCAATTTTGAGTTTTATGAAGTTTTGATTGCTTGGTATAGTTTTTGAGTATTTTCAGGAAAAATCAAGAGTTAATTGGAGAATTGTGAGGACATAGAATCGAAGTACGTCTCGAGAAGAATCCATGAGCGTGAACGGCGCCCAAATCAGAGCTCGGACGAGGGAGAACAGAGCTGACAAAGTCAGCCGGGCATAGGAGGTCGCGGCCGCGCGCGGGCGAGCGTCCGTGGGAACACCATTTCCCGCGGTCACCAACCACGGCCGCGGGAGGGACCGCAGGCATCGTCCTCCAGCTCCCGCGCACCCCCGCGGCCACGGGCTGGGACCGCGGGTTCCCTGAGCATCCCCCCACGTTTGCAGACCGCGGGCGCGGACCGAGACCGCGGGAAAAGGGCGGGGCTTCCCCCAAGTGGGCCCCAGTCATGATTTTGAGCCCTTAAACCCCATTTTCCCCCCATTCCTCATATCATTCATCCTCCCCAACATTCAATACACTCTCCTACCTCCATACCCAACCCTAGCTTCCATAACTTCACTCAACCACCAAGATTTGAAGAAAGCATTGAAGAGGAGAGAAGATTGAAGCAAGCTTTTCGATAGGATTTGTTCATTCTTTCTCTCTCTTTCATTTATGTTTCCCTTTATTTTAGGTATGTTATTTGTAAGCATGATAGGCTAAAATCCCCCATTGGTTTGAGGGTTAGGCTAGTAAAAGAGAATCATACCTTAAAGTCGGATTGAAGATGCAAATTGAAGGGAGAATGGAGTAATTTTCGTGGGTGTGTGAGTAGAGAGTGAAAAATGAGAAGAAAGGGGTAAAAGAGGTTAAAAAGAAGAGTCAAACATGGTCAAACCCGGGCCAGGAGGCCCGTGGTCCCGCCCACGGCCGCGGGTGATGACCGCGGGGGTTCCCTGGACTCGTGAACAACGCCCGCGGTCCCACCCCGCGGCCGCGGTTGATGACCGCGGGTGCCCTGGGCGTGCCCCTTGTCCGAAAATCCGAATTTTAAGCGTTTTTTTTGCTCTTCTTCTTCTTTTTTTTTTAAATAAAGGGAATTAAAAACACAAATCAAAAGAAACCCACACACATATATAAATATATACATAGATGAATATATAAATACCTATGTATGTGCGTGTTTATTGAACTTGCAAAAATTAAAAGATACCTTGTTGGGGTGCCTCCCATCTAGCGCTTAGTTTAACGTCGTGAGCTCGACGTCTTTATGATGGTGTCATGTCCTTGGTTTGGCGAGAATGATGACGGACACTTCTTCTCGTGGCTCGGCTCGAAAGTATGCCTTGATGCGTTGTCCATTCACCACAAAGGTGCGTCCGTCGTTGCCCTTCAATTCAATGGCTCAATTGGAGGAGACTTTGTTGATGAGGAATGGGCCCGACCATTTTGACTTGAGCTTTCCCGGAAAGAGTGAAAGGCGGGAATTGAAAAGAAGGACCTCATCCCCGGGTGCAAATTCCCGTTTGTGGATCATCTTATCATGGAACCTCTTGGTCCTTTCTTTGTAGAGGCTTGAGCTTGCAAATGCCTCACTTCGAAATTCATCCAACTCATTGAGTTGAAAGACTCTAGCTTGGCCCGCCTTCTTGAAATCAAAATTGAGCTTTGTGACCGCCCAAAATGCCTTATGCTCTAACTCCACGGGGAGGTGACATGACTTTCGTATACAAGTTGGTATGGTGACATGCCAAGCAGCGTCTTGTACGCCGTTCGATAAGCCCAAAGTGCGTCATCAAGCAAGAGAGACCAATCCTTCCGGCTCCCATTCACCGTCTTCTCTAGTACTTGTTTAATCTCCCAGTTTGCCAACTCGGTTTGACCATTTGCTTGGGGATGATAAGCCGTTGTCACCCTATGCTTCACCCCGTACTTTTTTAGAAGGCCTTCCATCCACTTGTTGCAAAAGTGGGATCCTCTATCGCTTATCAAGGCCCTTGGAATTCCATGCCTTGTCAAGATATTCTTTTGGAGGAACTTTATCACCACTTTGGAGTCATTGGTTTGAGTAGGAATTGCTTCCACCCATCTTGAAACATACTCCACGGCCAATAAAATGTATTGAAAGCCGAAAGACATTGGGAAGGGGCCCACAAAATCTATGCCCCATACGTCAAAGAGCTCAACTTCAATCACATTGCTAAGGGGCATCTCGTGCTTCTTTGAAATTCCTCCCATTCTTTGGCATTGATCACAACTCAAAATAAATGAGTGACAATCCTTGAAGATAGTCGGCCAATAGAAGCCACTTTGAAGCACCTTAAAAGCGGTTCGGTTGGTGCCAAAGTGCCCTCCACTTGGAGAAGAATGACATTCCCTCATAATAGCTCCCCATTCCTCTTCGGGTACTGTAACACCCAGCATTTTCATTACAGTATATATTATTAATATTATTTTCTATTTTCTATTATCTAAAAGAAGAAAGAGAAGTAGAATCACAGAGATGAGATGAGATATTATTATAATATCCTGAGCTTTTAATTTGCATCCTTTGTTAATTTTATTCTTTGAAGCAACTTTATAATTCCTAGTTAAAGGGATTATTCTATTATTTTCATAGATGAGAATGGTGAGAAATAAGAAATATTATTAGTCGACTTGTTGCTCGACTAATTGAAGTGACAGATTTTATTTAATTATTTATCTATGAACTTTCTTATTTTAATAGTGATGATTTATTACTAAACAATGAATTTGAGATTTGAATTTAAATTCTTACTAGTCTGAGTAAATTTAGTATATATATTAAGAATTGTATTATATTTTATGGAGTGTATAATAATTTATTAATTTAGATAGCTATCAAATACTACTTGAGCTTGGAGCACAAGTTTCGTGAGTCATGTTAGTGTAGAGAATTGCTTTTTATTTTTATTTGATCTAATTTTAGGGGCCATAAAATAAGGCTTATAGGAAAGGCCAAGTTTTCCTCTTATTCTTTATTTCTCCTACAAGCCCCAAATGGGCCGATCAATGAGGGAACCAAAATTGGTTTCAAGTTAAATTCTCATCTCAACAAATGAGTTTTAAATTGTTAATTGCAACTCCCAAGTAAGAGGCTATATATATATTCTTTACATTTAAAGGAAACTCATTTCCTTCTTCTTCCATTAACTGTCGAGTTTTTTCCCCAAAAGCAGAATCACCATTTTCTTCCTTCAAGTTCAATTCGGAGAGAAATTTCATATAGTAGCTGCAATACTTTGATAATAAAGGTGAATTTCTTTGATCCTCTGTTATCTCTGCGATTTTAGCTTGAAGAAAATTTATTCTTTTAATTCTAGGGTTTTCGAAAATTTGGGAGTTTTATGCTAGAGTTGAAGTATGATCTTAATATTGAGATATATTAAGTTTTTGATGATCCTAAGCATGGTTATGGTGGCTAATTGTGTTAATTCTTACTTGATTTTAATTTTGCTCAAGTTAGTTTGAACCCTAGGTTAGAGTTTGAGAGTTATGATTGTGTTCTTGAATAATTGAGTTCATATATGTGTTTTTGAGCTGGAATTATGTCATATATGAATAAATTATGAGTCTACACCACATAGTTTGTGAGATTGACTTTGTTAGTTTAAGTGGATTTGGGAATTCTTGATGTAAGATAGCTACATGTTTGAAGCTTGTATAATTGTACTCTTTGAGTTGTAAAATGAGATTATATGATAATAATTGGAGGATATTAAGCATGCTACTATATGTTGATGTGTTGAACATGAATTAAGTTAAGCTAAAGCATGCTAATGTGTATGAAGATGATGTATTTGAGTTCCTATAGCTGTTATTTGAGGAAAATATGAATGATATGTCAATGAGCATTGCTGTCAGTTTTCGGGTTGGACAGAACAGTATGTTTCGGGGTACTTTTGATGATGTTTTCGTAGTCCAAATAACTTGAAATTTTTACCGTAATAACTTCATCATGTGTAGTCGTTCTCTGCAAAATTTCAGCTAAATCCGAGACCATTAGATATGCTAAATTATTTTCTGAAATGTACTGCGCGAAGCAGTGAAGTTCAGTGGCAGATTCTGCCTTCTGTGATATAACTTCGCATACACTTGATGTATTGTATTTTTGTAACTTTCCAATAAAAATAGACTTTGAGTGATTTCTAAAAATGTAAAGTTTGTATTTTTCTTTAAAGAGGATGATTTTATATGATATTTCAAAGTTGAGATTCATATATGATTACATATTTGAGATTTCTTACTTGAGCAAGTTATTAGTAGAACTATGCTAAGTGATTGATGTTTAGTTATTAATTGTAAGCTAATCTATATAGAATGGATTAGTTTACTCTTAAGCTTTTCTCAATTTGAGATATCCCAAGAGATGTGATGTTACCATTTGCTTTTAGCTAAGTCCATATAAGTAGAATACTCAAATTAGAGGATGTAACTTTCAAGTGATAGAAGTTTCATTCAAGATTTACTTTCTATTTACTTACTTATTATCCAATCTTACGTGGGAACCTCATTATAGTGAAGGTTCGAGTGGCAGTGTAGAATGAACAAGCAAAGACTTCTATTTCATTAAGCATATCAGGTGGGCTTACTAACTCAAGAAGTAAAGATGCATTCTTTATTATATAAAGTTTGAGTGTATGCATTTATTTTCCAATTATTGACTTGCCAATATTTGAGATTTGTATGATACCATCTACATAGAAGAACGAATTCGGGTCCTGAGCGAGTCAGGATTTGTGTACACACAGTTGACCTTTGTGTTAGCTTGTCATCGTGTTTGAGAAGGAGGCCTACTTCTCAACACTCAGAGTTATATGATGCGTAGATATGGTACATACATGTTAATTGTCTGCAGACGTATATGATGTTATGATGATTATAGAGAAGTTTTATAGTTTTGCATACACAGGTTATTTAAATAAAACTCCTGTGTGATGTTTGAGATGGCAAGTTCAATATATAGCTCTAAGAGCAAGCTTTAAAGTTATTTCGGCATGACCACTGAGTGCTTTTTGGTACTCAGCCCTGCGTATGTTTCTAAATATGCAGGTTAAGCTGTGATGCGGATGGAAGCGAGCAGAGCAAAGTCATGTTGTTAATGTATTAAATTAGGCTCAGGATTTCATGTCCTCATACATGTAATCCACTTGAGTTGTTTCCGCTGAAGCACTTAATGTACTTTACTTTATTGATGTGTTGTAGAGATTTTAAACCAATAGCTTCGAGAATTATATCACTTAGACAACTTGTCGTTGTGTTATTGTAAGTTGTCTACTCGTGAATTTTAAAAGTGATTGTATATGATTACCAGACATTATGGTAAAGTATTGCTTAAGCAGGATAATTATTTTTATTGAAACCTTTTATTTTCCATTTTCTTTCTCTGTTTCCCGGTCACACATTTCCCCGGCTTAACTATACACTAGCTTAGGTCAGGCTGTGACAGGTACACACCACCGGAAGATGGTGTCGGCACATCTTCGATACAAGAACGGCTCATCCCATAAGAATAACTTCGCATCATGAAAGAATTTTTTCCTTTGGTAACTACTCAACTCGGGCGGTGGATGAATGCCGGATGCAAGATAGTTGACATAATCCGCATACCATGGTGATGAGGACTGAAATATGCACCAGCGCTGTGCACTATATAATGGGAACATTTCTATTTATGCTTATGATTAGTATTATTATTATTAAGCTAACCAGTGTAGGTTTAATTGAAGATTTGGGATAATAAAATGAATAATAGAGCTTCCGGCGTAGTCAAGCAAGCATAGGCGATTCAGACCAAGGTCAATGTATTAAAGGGGCTTAAGCCCAGTTATCTTAGTAAATGGGCTTGAGGCCCTAGGGCTTATTTACATGCTTATAAATAGGGCCTTGGGGGCATAGATTAGGGGATCATCATCTCATTATTCATTCATCTCCCGTAAAATGTAATACTCTCTCGATTATAGTGAAAAACCCCCAAAACCCCCGTGGACGTAGGTCTTCTCGACCGAACCACGTAAATCCAGTGTCGTTTACTGCTTTTTAGTTTAGGTGTTGGTTTCTCGTTTCACCAACTGGCGCCGTCTGTGGGAAAGGATCGGAGCTACGTCGTGAGTTCCGACGAGCTTACAAAAAATTGGGGAAGTTACTGTTTATCACGGATTACTGTTCATCAAATTTTTTTGGGGAAATTAGGAATTTGGGGTTACTGCTCATCAACAGGGATGATCGGTGGGTTCTTCCCCAATAAAGGAAAAGTCACTGAAAAATCTCAGATTATCCTCCGATCTGAATTCATTTTTGGGAGAGAGGTTGTTCTTCCAATTTCTAATTTCCAGATCGGGTTCTAGCTCTTTCTCTCTCCAAAAGGGTGGTTTTCTCTCCATACTGTTCTCGCCAGATCGATGGGCAACACCCGTCACCGCTGCCTCGTCTGAGCTGAAAAGATTAGGGAAAATTCCGATCCGAGTTCTCGAAAAATATCGCCCCAAATCCACTAAACCCTTAGTCCTATTCTCAATTTCTGATATATTTTAGGGATCCTGATTTTTTCTCTTTCGTTTGCTTACTGCGCTTACAATCGCTGATGATTTTGTTTAAATTCTTATGCAAGGACATGTATGCACTCGCGGGAATTAAGGAGCGAAGAAGGACAGGGTTTCACCGGTGGCGCAGCCAGCGCCGCCGCCTCTCGCCTCGTCGCTGCTCTGCTCGGCAGCGCAGCTAGCGCCGCCGCTTCTCACCTCGTCGTTGCTCTGCTCGGCAGCGCAGCTAGCGCCGCCGCCTCTCGCCTTGTCGCTGCTTTGCTCTCTGATCTCTGCTCTCTTATTTTAATTTAATACGCTTATTCTTCTTACCAATTTCTCATGGTCTCGTTTTAATTTTTGGTACAAGGGTATATCAACACCAAGATGTTGAGCAAAGTTTGGGTAATGACGGCTCTAGGTGGGGTCTCTTGACACAAGGGGAGATTTACACAACATATTCCTATTTGCAGCTCTGTGTCGGAGAACTCAGCAACGGGGATGGAGTGTAAAAACTAGCAGCTCTGCTCTCTGCAAAGGGGGATGTGGCAGTTCTGGATTTATTCTAGTTGACAGGGGAGCATTCGGCAGCCCTGCTCTTAGTTCATGGGGTTCTCTCAGCGCAAACACGCTCCAGCCCCGTAAGCTACAAAGGCGGGAGGTAGGGGAAAGATGTCATCTATCTACGATGAGCAATCACACATAACAATGGGCTAAGAAATAGCCACGATTCCTCTGCTAAGTTGCCACCTTCTGCCATCATACATAATTTTGAGTTGAGGGATTGGGAGAATCTGCTAAGACAATTGCATATTTGACAAAACAAAAGAAAAAAAAAAGGGCATTGGATTTTGAATCTAATTTTTTGGGCACAGAACGTGAAAGGGGTAATTGTATTATTATGAATATTAAATTTGGTCTTCAACTTGATGACTTTGAGGTGTGTGCTTGGTTGTCAATTTTATGCTATTGAGTATTTTTCCCCAGCTAATTGGAATATTGATATGGGCGAGTAACTTGCATTTTTATAATGGTTGGAAGGGGTGATTTATTATTGGATACAATAATTCTTGATTTATTATTGAATATTAAATCATGATTTATATGATCTTTGATGGGATTTGAAAATTTGAATGAATTCATCGGTATATGAATATGGGAATCAAGTTGTGGCCATGGATTATATAATCTAGGGTTCCAATTCTCTTTGCAGCCCTGTCTTACAGGGGCTTTCATATTTGTACTAATATCTGTGCCTAAGAGATCTTGTAGCACAGGGAAATTAAATTTGGGAAAGCTTTGAACAAAATATGGGAACCGCCATAACGTGAAAACGGTAAACCACTTGTAAGTGGTAATTCAGGTACTTCGCTGAACTTTATCTCGTGGAAGCATGTGAGCATGTTGGGGGAATATTATGCTTTATCACTAAGCAATATTATGATCTTAGGGTATTATTTCTGTTCAACCGTAAGCCACGAAAGTTGGTTGCACCCCCGGGTCTTCCATGCTCCGTGCAGGGTATTATTTCTGTTCAACCGTAAGCCACGAAAGTTGGTTGCACCCCCCGGGTCTTCCATGCTCCGTGCAGGGTATTATTTCTGTTCAATCGTAAGCCGCGAAAGTTGGTTGCACCCCCCGGGTCCTCCATGCTCCGCGCAGAGGTCACTATTTAATCGTAAGCCGCGAAAGTTGGTTGCACCCCCCGGGTCCTCCATGCTCCGCGCAGAGTGTTCAAGCTCGGATGGGAAGCAGCAAATGAATGCTTGGATGGGAAGCAGCGAAGGAATGCTTGGATGGGAAGCAGCAGCGAAATCCTCGCCAGAGGAATCGGCGAAATCCTCGCCAGAGGAGTCAGCAAAATCCTCGTCAGAGGAGTCAGCGAAGTCCTCGCCAGAGGAATCAGCGAAGTCCTCGCCAGAGGAATCAGCGAAGTCCTCGTCAGAGGAATCAGCGAAGACCCCGCCAGAGGAATCATCGAAGTCCTTGTCAGAGGAATCAGCGAAGACCCCGCCAGAGGAATCAGCGAAGTCCTCGTCAGAGGAATCAGCGAAATCCTTGCCAGAGGAATCAGCCCAATGCTCCACCACCGTCCGTGATCCCAATGCTCCGCTACCGTCCGTGGTCCCAATGCTCTGCCACCGTCCGTGATCCCAATGCTCTGCCACCGTCCGTGATCCCAATGCCCTGCCACCGTCCGTGGTCCCAATGCTCTGCCACCGTCCGTGATCCCAATGCTCCGCTACCGTCCGTGGTCCCAATGCTCTGCCACCGTCCGTGATCCCAATGCTCCGCTACCGTCCGTGATCCCAATGCTCTACCACCGTCCGTGATCCCAATGCTCTGCCACCGTCCGTGATCCCAATGCTCTGCCACCGTCCGTGATTTCAATGCTCTGCCGGTATTTCAATCCCCTGCCGGGATTTCAATGCTCTGCCGGGATTTCAATCCTCTGTCGGGATTTCAATGCTCTGCCGGGATTTCAATCCTATGCTGGGATTTCAATCCTCTGTCGGGATTTCAATGCTCTGCCGGGATTTCAATGCCCCGCCGGGATTTCAATCCTCTGCCGCCGGGATTTCAATGCTCTGACCGGGCTGCTCTGACGGGAATTTCTCTGATCTGATATGCTTTTTTCTGTTCTGATCGGGCTGGGGTACTTCTCTGCTCTGACCGGGCTGGGGTACTTCTCTGCTCTGACCGGGCTGGGGTATTTCTCTGCTCTGACCGGGCTGCTCTGATGGGAATTTCTCTGATCTGATAGGCATTTCTCTGCTCTGACCGGGCTAGGCATTTTTCTGCTCTGATCGGGCTGGGGTATTTCTCTGTTCTACTCTACGGGCTACACTATTTTGCGTCTCTGCTCTATGGGCTGTTTTGATCTATTCTAATCGCTGCTCAGTGAGGAATAAGCCGCCTCTTGGGCGTGCCACTGTTATCTATTGGTCTTCTCACGCGCTCAACAACAGGGTATATTGTTCAGACTCGATAAATATTTATGACGGGTTTTCTCACATGATCAGAGTATCATATTTCTCAACTTCGACATGGATCTCCCTATGTTATTCGGGTATTCTTGCAACGGTCTTCTGATTCATCCATCACAAAGCATTTATATTGCTTATCCATGCAAAGTATTCAATATGGGGTATTCTCAGCGCTAGTCTTCTTATGCGCCCAAAGAAATGGAAATTATTTATCTTTGTCAACATTCAACAAACAAGAAGGAAATCTAACTTGGAACTACTTCCAAGGTCAAGGGGAAAATGCTTATCTTTGCTTTCTTATAATATTAAAACTCTTATGTCTTCATGATTTGCAGGGATTAAGGAAAACAGCACAGCGCTGGCTTTAACAATACTTGGCTGGCTGAACACGAAGAATACCCGGTTCAACCAGACCAGGGGGGAGTAGCTGATGAGGACTGAAATATGCACCAGCGCTGTGCACTATATAATGGGAACATTTCTATTTATGCTTATGATTAGTATTATTATTATTAAGCTAACCAGTGCAGGTTTAATTGAAGATTTGGGATAATAAAATGAATAATAGAGCTTCCGGCGTAGTCAAGCAAGCATAGGCGATTCAGACCAAGGTCAATGTATTAAAGGGGCTTGAGGCCCTAGGGCTTATTTACATGCTTATAAATAGGGCCTTGGGGGCATAGATTAGGGGATCATCATCTCATTATTCATTCATCTCCCGTAAAATGTAATACTCTCTCGATTATAGTGAAAAACCCCCAAAACCCCCGTGGACGTAGGTCTTCTCGACCGAACCACGTAAATCCGGTGTCGTTTACTGCTTTTTAGTTTAGGTGTTGGTTTCTCGTTTCACCACATGGGATGTGGGCCTTGACTTGCAAGATTTGCTCATCGGGAAAGTTCTCATTGATGGGCACATTTGCATTTTTCCCTTCCACGGGATTCTCAAGTCTTGAAAGATGATCCGCCACAACATTTTCACATCCTCTCCTATCTCGGATTTCAATATTAAACTCTTGAAGGAGGAGGATCCACCTTATCAACCTCGGCTTGGCATCTTTCTTCTCAAACAAATACCGGATGGCCGCATGGTCGGTGTGAACAATGGATTTTTTGCCAATGAGGTAGGAGTGGAATTTGTTGAAGGCATACACAACCGCCAAAAGTTCTTTTTCCGTGACGGTGTAGTTTGATTGAGCCTTATCTAAAGTCCTACTAGCGTAGTAGATGACTCTAAATAGCTTGTCTTTCTTTTGCCCCAACACGGCCCCGACGGCTATATCACTTGCGTCACACATGAGCTCAAATGGTTGTGACCAATCCGGTGTGATCAAGACGGGGGCACTCACCAAAGCCTTTTAGAGTTTCTCAAAGGCCACCAAACAATCTTTATCAAAGTTGAACTTTGCATCTTTTTCAAGAATGTGGCACAAGGGTTTGGTGATCTTTGAGAAATCTTGGATGAATCTTCTATAGAACCCGGCAAGCCCAAGGAAGCTCCTCACGACCTTCTCATTGGATGGTGGTGGAAGCTTCTCAATAGCCACTATCTTTGCTCGATCCACCTCCAATCCGGCTTTAGAGACATTGTGTCCAAGCACAATTCCATCCCTAACCATAAAATGACATTTTTCCCAATTCAACACAAGGTTAGTTTCCTCACACCTTTGCAACACAATAGATAGATTATGGAGACAATGATCAAAAGAATTACCAAAGATGGAAAAGTCATCCATAAAAACTTCCATTACATTTTCAATTAAATCATGGAAAATAGCCATCATGCATCGTTGAAAAGTAGCGGGGACATTGCAAAGACCAAACGGAATGCGTCTATAAGCAAAAATGCCATAAGGACAAGTGAAAGCGGTCTTTTCTTGGTCCTCCGGGGCAATCATGATTTGATTATACCCGGAGTACCCATCAAGAAAACAATAAAATTCATATCCCGCTAACCTATCAAGCATTTGGTCAATAAAAGGAAGAGGAAAGTGATCTTTTCTAGTAGCGGTGTTCAACATCCTATAGTCAATACACATCCTCCATCCATTTACTAACCTAGTTGCAATTAGCTCGTCATGCTCATCTTTTATGACGGTTATCCCCCCCTTTTTAGCAACAACTTGGGTGGGACTAACCCACTCACTATCCGAAATAGCAAAAATAATTCCCGCATCTAACAAATTGAGAACTTCTTTTCTTACTACTTCTTGCATAATAGGGTTCAACCGTCTTTGACCTTGTCTCCTAGGTTTAAAATCATCTTCCATCAAGATCCTATGCATGCAAATGGATGGGCTAATCCCTTTTAAATCGGAAATTGACCAACCTATGGCGGACCTATACTTCCTCAAAATATTTCGCAATTGATCAAGCTCATGAGGAGAAAGGTAGGATGATACGATTACCGGATACGCCTCATCCTCACCAAGGAAGGCGTATTTCAAGTGTTCGGGAAGAGGCTTTAACTCCAAGCTAGGAGTCTTCTTCTCCACTCCTTCATCTTTCGGCTCTCCATTCCTCAAGTCCAAGAAACATGCCTCTCCTTGTGAAATTTCCTGCACATAATTTATTTCATTAGCCTCAACAAACAAGTTAGAAGCATTAAACTCATTATTATCAACAAAAGAGAATAGAGGGTTTAGGAGGCAAGTGTCCATTGGATTGTTATAGGTGTAGTACTCCTCCATGTTGATGCAAGACTCTATCACTTGCATCATCTTGCATTCATCCACCCTCCTTTCTTCTTCTTCTTCCTTGTACTTGAGAGCCTTGTGGATTGAAAAGGTGAAGCTCTCATCATTCACTCTAAGGCTGAGTTCGCCCTTAGCAACATCAATGGGAGATTTTGGTGATTGTGGGCTTGATATTGATGTTATGTGTTGTTTTGAGATGCGTTGTGATAATGTGATGAATTTATGTGCTTTTAGAATAAGAATTCGCCCGTTTCCCGGGCTAATTTGCTTAGTTAAGTCATTAGTTAAGTTGTTATTCTAGTATCTTGTTGTTGTCGTTGCTGTGTCGAATAAAGAATCACACTTGGTTTTGTAGGCACCATTCGCTATGGCCCCACGTGTAACCAAGGGCAAAGGAAAGGGCAGGGCCACTACCTCTCGCGTCGAAGAGGTGATTATCACTCGGCACCATCCCCAATTCTATGGGATTGAACTTCCTACTCCAGACTCCCGCGAGCGTTGGGAGCAGCTTTGTGCCATTCCTCACCGACAATGCCGGTATATTTGCTCGGAGACTATCGAGGCCATGGGGATAGCCAGAGACATTTGGTCTTTGGCGGATAGAGGCGGTTGGCGGCGAGTAATCACCGGGGGATGGCTAGCATACCGAGGGCTCACTCTAGAGTTCCTCTCCACATTCAAGCTCATCAAGTCCAACGGAGCCCCATCAAGAATCTCTTTCCAACTCGGGAATGAGCCCAGAGAGCTAACTATAGATGAATTGGATGAGATATTGGGTTGCCCCCAAGGAGGAGCATACGCCGGTGGGATAGAGTTCAATCCCACCCATTTGTGGGAACGATGTATCTTTCGAGACGTGGAGGAGATTCGAGGCTATGACTCCAAGCGGTCAAAGGCGGCGTCATTGCGCCACCCGGTTATCCGCCTTACCCAACGGGTCTTCGGGTTCACCTTCCTAGGTCGGGAGAATGTGGGCTTTTGTCGGTCGAATGAGCTCTTACTCATTCAGTGCGCCCTCACTAACATGTCCTTATCTATTGGGTGTCTTTTAGCTGACCAATTTGAATCCCAAGCTCACACAAGAGGGGGCAAAATATGCATTGGAGGCATGATCACCCCTATAGCGACACATCTTGGGGTGGCTATTCAAGAGGACCCCATCTCCCGTGACATCCTCCTCGACCGGCGTTGCCTAGTGCAACAACACTTTCTCGCCGTCGGGAGACGGCTTATGTGGACCCTTAAGGGCAACAACGGCAATGTGTACCTCCCATTGCCCAATCCGGCCCTTACCACCATCATGGGCCCCGGGGAGGCCACTAACTTAGGCATGCGTCAGCCCGCCCACTTTGCCGCCACCATTGCTCACCTCCAAGGCGCACATGCACAACATCACGACCACGAGGACGCTGAGGAAGAGCATGCCAATGAGCAAGGTGGCGCGATGCCACAAGGGGCACCGGAGCACCAAGCGTGGGGTGCCGGCTTTGAGGAATTGATGATGGGTCGTTTTGACACTTTCCAAACCGCCAACATGGCCCGTTTTGATGCCATCCAAGAAGAACAAAGGAGGCAATAGGAAGCATTCTTGCAATATCAAGAGGAGGAGCGGCGCTGCTATGAGGAGCACATGCGCCACTTCCACACCTTCCATGGCCCCTTCTCGCCGCCGTAGCCGTGCCCGTTACCGTTGTGAGTCCGAGCCAACTTCTTCTTCTCTTCTCCTCCAACCTCATTTCCACTTTGTGTGAAATAAGTTTGGGGCGGAGGGGGAAGATGGATTAGTTGTCTCGTTTATCTATCTTTTGCTTTTGCGTGTTTTGGTTTTATTTTTATTTTTGTTGTGTTTTGAATAATTGAAAGTTTGAGACTTTTATATGTTTTGGTTTTGGTTGGGATAATTGTAACAAATTTTGTGAGGATGACTTGTTTGTTATTGGGCTTATGATATGATTGTTGTTTTTGAAAAGAAATTATTGTGTGTCACTTGTTGATTTTGCATGTAGAGTTTGAACTTGTGACTATGAGCTAAATGTTGTACCTCCAAGAACTTGAAAATGAAAATGAGCTTGTAAGAATTGAGCCTTTGATTGTCATACATTTATAATCTCATTTTGTTCTTGAGTGTAAATCATTTGAGCATGTGTGTTGATCTCTATAACTTGCCATGAGTCATCTCTTGAAAATAAAAGTAGATGTGTTGTTAATATTGAAGTGATTTAAGGCCTTGAAGTGAATTGAGCTATGGTTGCTGTTGTTCTTGAAGTTCTTGAAGACTCTTGAAAACAAAAGGTCCTATATAACGGGGTCGCAACTTGCCCCTCTTTCCGAAACGTATAACTCCCGATCGGGAGAAGACTTTTGTCCGATCGAGAGAAGACTTTTGTCCGATCGGGAGAAGACTCAAAAGTCTTCAAGAACTTCAAGAACAGCAGCAACCATAGCTCAATTCACTTCAAGGCCTTAAATCACTTCAATATTAACAACACATCTACTTTTATTTTCAAGAGATGACTCATGGCAAGTTATAGAGATCAACACACATGCTCAAATGATTTACACTCAAAAACAAAATGAGTTTGTAAATGTAAGACAATCAAAGGCTCAATTCTTATAAGCTCATTTTCATTTTCAAGTTCTTGGAGGTACAATATTTAGCTCATAGTCACAAGTTCAAACTCTACAAGCAAAATCAACAAGTGACACACAACAATTTCTTTTCAAAAACAACAATCATATCATAAGCCCAATAACAAACAAGTCATCCTCACAAAATTTGTTACAATTATCCAAACCAAAACCAAAACATCTAAAGGTCTCAAACTTTCAATTATTCAAAACACAACAAAAATAAAAATAAAACCAAAACACGCAAAAGCAAAAGATAGATAAACGAGACAACTAATCCATCTTCCCCCTCCGCCCCAAACTTATTTCACACAAAGTGGAAATGAGGTTGGAGGAGAAGAGAAGAAGAAGTTGGCTCGGACTCACAACGGTAACGGGCACGGCTACGGCGGCGGGAAGGGGCCATGGAAGGTGTGGAAGTGGCGCATGTGCTCCTCATAGCGGCGCCGCTCCTCCTCTTGATATTGCAAGAATGCTTCATATTGCCTCCTTTGTTCTTCTTGGATGGCATCAAAACGGGCCATATTGGCGGTTTGGAAAGTGTCAAAACAACCCATCATCCGTTCCTCAAAGCCGGCACCCCACGCTTGGTGCTCCGGTGCCCCTTGTGGCATTGCGCCACCTTGCTCATTGGCATGCTCTTCCTCAGCGTCCTCGTGGTCGTGATATTGTGCATGTGCGCCTTGGAGGTGAGCAATGGTGGCGGCAAAGTGGACGGACTGACGCATGCCTAAGTTAGTGGCCTCCCCGGGGCCCATGATGGTGGTAAGGGCCGGATTGGGCAATGGGAGGTACACATTGCCGTTGTTGCCCTTAAGGGTCCACATAAGCCGTCTCCCGACGGCGAGAAAGTGTTGTTGCACTAGGCAACGCCGGTCGAGGAGGATGTCACGGGAGATGGGGTCCTCTTGAATAGCCACCCCAAGATGTGTCGCTATAGGAGTGATCATGCCTCCAATGCATATTTTGCCCCCTCTTGTGTGAGCTTGGGATTCAAATTGGTCAGCCAAAAGACACCCAATAGATAAGGACATGTTAGTGAGGGCGCACTGAATGAGTAATAGCTCATTCGACCGACAAAAGCCCACATTCTCCCGACCTAGGAAGGTGAACCCGAAGACCCATTGGGTAAGGTGGATAACCGGGTTGCGCAATGACGCCGCCTTTGACCGCGTGGAGTTATAGCCTCGAATCTCCTCCACGTCTCGAAAGATACATCGTTCCCACAAATGGGTGGGATTGAACTCTATCCCACCGCCGTATGCTCCTCCTTGGGGGCAACCCAATATCTCGTCCAATTCATCTATAGTTAGCTCTCTGGGCTCATTCCCGAGTTGGAAAGAGATTCTTGATGGGGCTCCGTTGAACTTGATGAGCTTGAATGTGGAGAGGAACTCTAGAGTGAGCCCTCGGTATGCTAGCCATCCCCCGGTGATTACTCGCCGCCAACCGCCTCTATCCGCCAAAGACCAAATGTCTCCGGCTATCCCCATGGCCTCGATAGTCTCAGAGCAAATATACTGGCATTGTCGGTGAGGAATGGCACAAAGCTGCTCCCAACGCTCGCGGGAGTCTAGAGTAGGAAGTTCAATCCCATAGAATTGGGGATGCTGCCGAGTGATAATCACCTCTTCGACGCGAGAGGTAGTGGCCCTGCCCTTTCCTTTGCCCTTGGTTACACATGGGGCCATAGCGAATGGTGCCTACAAAACCAAGTGTGATTCTTTATTCGACACAGCAACGACAACAACAAGATACTAGAATAACAACTTAACTAACAACTTAACTAAGAAAATTAGCCCGGGAAACGGATGAATTCTTATTCTAAAAGCACATAAATTCATCACATTATCACAACGCATCTCAAAACAACATATAGCATCAATATCAAGCCCACAATCACCAAAATCTCCCATTGATGTTGCTAAGGGCGAACTCACCCATAGAGTGAATGATGAGAGCTTCACCTTTTCAATCCACAAGGCTCTCAAGTACAAGGAAGAAGAAGAAGAAAGGAGGGTGGATGAATGCAAGATGATGCAAGTGATAGAGTCTTGCATCAACATGGAGGAGTACTACACCTACAACAATCCAATGGACACTTGCCTCCTAAACCCTCTATTCTCTTTTGTTGATAATAATGAGTTTAATGCTTCTAACTTGTTTGTTGAGGCTAATGAAATGAATTATGTGCAGGAAATTTCATAAGGAGAGGCATGTTTCTTGGACTTGAGGAATGGAGAGCCAAAAGATGAAGGAGTGGAGAAGAAGACTCCTAGCTTGGAGTTAAAGCCTCTTCCCGAACACTTGAAATACGCCTTCCTTGGTGAGGATGAGGCGTATCCGGTAATCGTATCATCCTACCTTTCTCCTCATGAGCTTGATCAATTGCGAAATGTTTTGAGGAAGTATAGGTCCGCCATAGGTTGGTCAATTTCCGATTTAAAAGGGATTAGCCCATCCATTTGCATGCATAGGATCTTGATGGAAGATGATTTTAAACCTAGGAGACAAGGTCAAAGACGGTTGAACCCTATTATGCAAGATGTAGTAAGAAAAGAAGTTCTCAATTTGTTAGATGCGGGAATTATTTTTGCTATTTCGGATAGTGAGTGGGTTAGTGCCACCCAAGTTGTTGCTAAAAAGGGGGGGATAACCGTCATAAAAGATGAGCATGACGAGCTAATTGTAACTAGGTTAGTAAATGTATGGAGGATGTGTATTGACTATAGGATGTTGAACACCACTACTAGAAAAGATCACTTTCCTCTTCCTTTTATTGACCAAATGCTTGATAGGTTAACGGGATATGAATTTTATTGTTTTCTTGATGGGTACTCTGGGTATAATCAAATCATGATTGCCCCGGAGGACCAAGAAAAGACCGCTTTCACTTGTCCTTATGGCATTTTTGCTTATAGACGCATTCCGTTTGGTCTTTGCAATGTCCCCACTACTTTTCAACGATGCATGATGGCTATTTTCCATGATTTAATTGAAAATGTAATGGAAGTTTTTATGGATGACTTTTCCATCTTTGGCAATTGTTTTGATCATTGTCTCCATAATCTATCTATTATGTTGCAAAGGTGTGAGGAAACTAACCTTGTGTTGAATTGGGAAAAAATGTCATTTTATGGTTAGGGATGGAATTGTGCTTGGACACAAGGTCTCTAAAGCCGGATTGGAGGTGGATCGAGCAAAGATAGTGGCTATTGAGAAGCTTCCACCACCATCCAATGAGAAGGCCGTGAGGAGCTTCCTTGGGCATGCCGGGTTCTATAGAAGATTCATCCAAGATTTCTCAAAGATCACCAAACCCTTGTGCCACATTCTTGAAAAAGATGCAAAGGTCAACTTTGATAAAGATTGTTTGGTGGCCTTTGAGAAACTCAAAAAGGCTTTGGTGAGTGCCCCCGTCTTGATCACACCAGATTGGTCACAACCATTTGAGCTCATGTGTGACGCAAGTGATATAGCCGTCGGGGCCGTGTTGGGGCAAAAGAAAGACAAGCTATTTAGAGTCATCTACTACGCTAGTAGGACTTTAGATAAGGCTCAATCAAACTACACCGTCACGGAAAAAGAACTTTTGGCGGTTGTGTATGCCTTCAACAAATTCCGCTCCTACTTCATTGGCACAAAATCCATTGTTCACACCGACCATGCGGCCATCCGGTATTTGTTTGAGAAGAAAGATGCCAAGCCGAGGTTGATAAGGTGGATCCTCCTCCTTCAAGAGTTTAATATTGAAATGTGAGATAGGAGAGGATGTGAAAATGTTGTGGCGGATCATCTTTCAAGACTTGAGAATCCCGTGGAAGGGAAAAATGCAAATGTGCCCATCAATGAGAACTTTCCCGATGAGCAAATCTTGCAAGTCAAGGCCCACATCCCATGGTATGCGGATTACGTCAACTATCTTGCATCTGGCATTCATTCACCGCCCGAGTTGAGTAGTTACCAAAGGAAAAAATTCTTTCATGATGTGAAGTTCTTCTTATGGGATGAGCCGTTCTTGTATCGAAGATGTGCCGACACCATCATCCGGTGGTGTGTACCCGAAGAGGAATGGGGAACTATTATGAGGGAATGTCATCCGGAGGGCACTTTGGCACCAACCGAACCGCTTTTAAGGTGCTTCAAAGTGGCTTCTATTGGCCGACTATCTTCAAGGATTGTCACTCATTTATTTTGAGTTGTGATCAATGCCAAAGAATGGGAGGAATTTCAAAGAAGCACGAGATGCCCCTTAGCAATGTGATTGAAGTTGAGCTCTTCGACGTATGGGGCATAGATTTTGTGGGCCCCTTCCCAATGTATTTCGGCTTTCAATACATTTTGTTGGCCGTGGAGTATGTTTCAAGATGGGTGGAAGCAATTCCTACTCAAACCAATGACTCCAAAGTGGTGATAAAGTTCCTCCAAAAGAATAGCTTGACAAGGCATGGAATTCCAAGGGCCTTGATAAGCGATAGAGGATCCCACTTTTGCAACAAGTGGATGGAAGGCCTTCTCAAAAAGTACGGGGTGAATCATAGGGTGACAACGGCTTATCATCCCCAAGCAAATGGTCAAACCGAGTTGGCAAACCGGGAGATTAAACAAGTACTAGAGAAGACGGTGAATGGGAGCCGG
This sequence comes from Salvia miltiorrhiza, assembly GCF_028751815.1. Lineage (NCBI taxonomy): Eukaryota > Viridiplantae > Streptophyta > Magnoliopsida > Lamiales > Lamiaceae > Salvia > Salvia miltiorrhiza. The sequence continues at coordinate 10,387,213 of NC_080389.1, forward strand.
AAGGATTGGTCTCTCTTGCTTGATGACGCACTTTGGGCTTATCGAACGACGTACAAGACGCCGCTTGGCATGTCACCATACCAACGTGTATACGGAAGTCATGTCACCTCCCCGTGGAGTTAGAGCATAAGGCATTTTGGGTGGTCAGAAAGCTCAATTTTGATTTCAAGAAGGCGGGCCAAGCTAGAGTCTTTCAACTCAATGAGTTGGATGAATTTCGAAGTGAGGCATTTGCAAGCTCAAGCCTCTACAAAGAGAGGACCAAGAGGTTCCATGATAAGATGATCCACAAACGGGAATTTGCACCCGGGGATGAGGTCCTTCTTTTCAATTCCCGCCTTTCACTCTTTCCGGGAAAGCTCAAGTCAAAATGGTCGGGCCCATTCCTCATCAACAAAGTTTCCTCCAATGGAGCCATTGAATTGAAGGGCAACGACGGACGCACCTTTGTGGTGAATGGACAACGCATCAAGGCATACTTTCGAGCCGAGCCACGAGAAGAAGTGTCCGTCATCATTCTCGCCAAACCAAGGACATGACACCATCATGAAGACGCCGAGCTCACGACGTTAAACTAAGCGCTAGTTGCGAGGCACCCCAACAAGGTATCTTTTAATTTTTGCAAGTTCAATAAACACACACATACATAGGTATTTATATATTCATCTATGTATATATCCGTGGGAACACCATTTCCCGCGGTCACCAACCACGGCCGCGGGAGGGACCGTGGGCATCGTTCTCCAGCTCCAGCGCACCCCCGCGGCCACCACCCACGGCCGCGGGCTGGGACCGCGGGTTCCCTGAGCATCCCCCAGGTTTGCAGACCTCGGGCGCGGACCGAGACCGCGAGAAAAGGGCGGGGCTTCCCCCAAGTGGGCCCCAGTCGTGATTTTGAGCCCTTAAACCCCATTTTCCCCCCATTCCTCATATCATTCATCCTCCCCAACATTCAATACACTCTCCTACCTCCATACCCAACCCTAGCTTTCATAACTTCACTCAACCACCAAGATTTGAAGAAAGCATTGATGAGGATAGAAGATTGAAGCAAGCTTTTCAATAGGATTTGTTCATTCTTTCTCTCTCTTTCATTTATGTTTCCCTTTATTTTAGGTATGTTATTTGTAAGCATGATAGGCTAAAATCCCCCATTGGTTTGGGGGTTAGGCTAGTAGATTATGTAACGGATTGATTATTAAGCTTAATATATGTCTTGATTATTTCCTTATTATTATCTTTTCAAGCCCTAGTTTTATTCCTTGTATGAAGTGTTGGCCACTCTTTATGCATTTCTAATTTGTAATTTGAATCGGGAGATGATAATTGCAATAGATTAGGTGCTAGGAACATATCGACTCAATAAACCAGGGGTTGAGAGTTGGGTGAGAGTTTATCGATCTTAGTTAGCTTTTGGGAGTTATAGGTTAGAAGTTGACCGGGGATGGCAACTATGACCCGTAATCTACTATTTTAGTCGTCTGGGAGGGGGCTAGAACTAGTTGGGAGATCACTCTAGATAAATAGGAATATCAAGACTAATATTGAGCTAAATTGAAGTCCATTGCTAATTCATCGATGCCTAATCCCTAAACCACTTTCATCACTTGTTAATCCACGTTGCTTATTTGATCTTATTTGTCTTTGAACTTGTTAAGTATTTAGTTAGATAATCAAACCAATCACTCCATTGTTTAGTCTAAATAGCTCTAGCATAATGAATTAGGATAATCACTAGAATTTGAACTACTAATCCTTGTGGAATACGACCTTGCTTCCCTATGTTGCAACTACACCGTATACTTGCGGCGTGGTGAAAATAATAGCGAACATGGAGCACCAGTCCTATTCGTCAAGAAGAAAGATGGTTCACTAAGGATGTGTGTCGATTATAGGGAATTGAACAAGCTCACGATAAAGAATAGATATCCTCTTCCGAGGATAGACGACCTGTTCGATCAGTTGAGAGGAGCCGGTGTGTTTTTCAAGATTGACCTAAGATCTGGTTACCACCAGCTAAGAATGAAAAGAGAGGACATCCCAAAGACAGCGTTTCGAACGCGTTATGGACATTATGAGTTCACCGAGATGCCTTTTGGTTTAACGAATGCCCCAGCAGTTTTCATGGACTTGATGAACAGAGTTTTCCATCAGTACCTCGATAGTTTTGTCTTAGTGTTCATTGACGACATACTCGTATACTCTAAGACTGAAGAGCAACACGAGGAACATTTGCGCATCGTACTCAAAACCCTGCGTAATGAGAGACTGTTTTCCAAATTCAGCAAGTGCGAGTTTTGGTTGAGGGAAGTGATGTTTCTCGGTCACATAGTGTCGACTGAAGGAATCAACGTAGACCCCGCCAAGGTCGAAGCAGTCAAGGAATGGAAGGCACCATCAAACGTCAATGAGATCAGAAGTTTCCTCGGTCTAGCAGGTTACTATAGAAGATTCATCGAAGGATTCTCGAAATTGGCTAGGCCAATGACTCAGCTTTTGAGAAAAGGGACTAACTATGTCTGGTCCGAAGCTTGTGAGCAAAGTTTTAAGGAGCTCAAGACAAGGCTGACTACTGCACCAGTGTTAGCAATACCAGAAGGGAATGAAGAATTCGTGGTGTACACTGATGCCTCGAAACTAGGATTGGGTTGCGTGTTGATGCAAAATCAGAAAGTGATAGCATACGCGTCTCGTCAATTGAAGCCCCATGAGCTGAACTACCCGACTCATGATTTAGAACTAGCCGCCGTCGTGCACGCGCTGAAGATTTGGAGACACTACCTCTATGGAGTTAAGTGTGAGATCTTTACAGATCATAAGAGTTTAAAGTACTTCTTCAAGCAAAAGGATTTGAACATAAGACAACGAAGATGACTAGAATTAGTAAAGGATTACGATTGCACCATCAGTTATCATCCAGGAAAAGCAAATGTAGTAGCTGACGCCCTGAGTCGAAAGACGAAGGCTAAGCTAGGTATTTTATTACCCAGCAGAAGGAACTGATCCGTGACTTTACCTCACTCAGTTTAGAAATTGTTCATCCTCCGAACACAGTATCGGGTTGTGTAGCTGCGCTGACAGCTAAACCTGATTTAAGAGAAAGAATTGTGCAAACACAAAGAGAAGATTGGTTCTTGGAGAAGATGCGTCTCGCTGCAAGAACAAATGAAACACTGAAGCCGAGGATAACACACTTATGGTTGGTGAAAGATTGTGTGTGCCACATAAGGAAGAGTTAAAGAACGAGATTATGAGCGAAGCTCATGATACTCCTTACACTGCACATCCAGGCAGCACAAAGATGTACCAGGATTTAAAGAAAATTTTCTGGTGGAAATGAATGAAAAGAGATGTAGCCTTTTTTGTGGAGCGATGCCTCGTTTGTCAACAAGTGAAGATCGTGCATCAGAGGCCGTATGGAATGCTGCAACCACTACCAATCCCCGAGTGGAAGTGGGAGCACATCAACATGGACTTCGCAATGAGCCTACCAAAGTCAGCACGTGGAAACACTGCAATCTGGTCATAGTGGACCGATTATCAAAGTCAGCGTATTTTCTGCTAATTCAAATGACATTTGGATTGGAGAAACTTGCAAAGTTATATGTCAAAGAGATAGTACGCCTTCACGGTGTACCTGTATCTATCACGTCAGATCGTGACACCAGATTCACATCGCGTTTCTGGAAAAGTTTACAAGAAGCAATGGGCACTCAGCTGAACTTCAGCACAGCGTACCATCCTCAGACTGACGGGCAGTCAGAAAGAACGATTCAGATTCTAGAAGACATGTTGCGAACGATTGTCGCAGACAAAGGTGGAAGTTGGGAGGATTTGTTACCTCTCGTGGAATTTGCTTATAACAACAGTTATCATGCAACAATTGGAATGGCTCCATATGAAGCTTTGTATGGCCAAAAATGTCGATCACCACTTTTTTGGGATGAAGTGGGTGAAAGAAAGTTGTTAGGTCCTGAACTGGTCCAACAGATGGTTGAGAAAGTCGACCACATCAAGCAAAGAATCAAAGAAGCTCAAGATAGACAAAAGTCTTACGCCGATAAACGCCGATCAGAGTTAGAATTCAATGTTGGGGATCGAGTTTTCCTCAAGATTTCTCCCTCAAAGGGAGTTATACGTTTCGGAAAGAGGGGCAAGTTGCGACCCCGTTATATAGGACCTTTTGAGATCCTAGATAAGATAGGCACTGTAGCCTATAGGTTGGCATTTCCGCCTAGTATTGGAGATGTGCACAATGTGTTTCATGTCTCGCAGTTAAGAAAGTACGTGTTTGATCCAAAACATGTGATTAAGCACGATGAAGTGGTCCTACCCCAGGACTTAAGTTATGAAGATAAATCAGTTCAGATACTTGATCGCAAGGTTCAAGTTTTACGGAACAAGAATATTGTTCTCGTTAAAGTGAAGTGAAACCATCACGGGATGGAAGAGGCCACATGGAAACTTGAAGATTCAATGAAAGTCAAGTATCCCCAGCTAGATTATCAAGGTATGTAATTTCGGGGACGAAATTTTCTTTAAGGGGGGAGTGATGTAATACCCCGTTTCCTCGAGCTAAGTTTAGAATAATTTTGAACTTAGATTTAAGATGATTCACGCCGGATTGAGGAAAAAGAATTTATTTTAATTCCAATAAAAAAATGATTTACAAAAGCATTTGTAAATTTATTAATTAAATTTATATGCATTGCATATTTATTTAATTAAGCATTCAAGCATTTTATGAGTGGGCTTTAATTTTTTTGGGCCTTAAGCTTTTAATTGCTTTCAAGAAAAGAATGAGAGCCCAACCCATCATCTTCCATCAAGCCCAACCCACTTTGAATCCTTTATATTTTCTCCACTCCACCGCCTCATTTTTTCCCCCTCTTCAAATATCTATCTCCTCTCTCATTCACTCACTTCTCTCTCTCTCGTTTCCACCCGAAGAGAACTTCAAGAACAGCAGCAACCATAGTTCAATTCACACAGCAGCTCAACAGATTCAAGCCAAGGTTTCACCTTTAACTCCCCTACTTCTTCACTTCACTTTTCGATTTTAGAAACCCAAATGTTTTTGTGTGTATATATGTTTTTGCTGCACATTTTTGAAAGAATAGATAAAGGTAGAGTCTTGTTTTCATGCTTGCATACTTTGGGTGTCTGTGTTAAAAAAAATGAAGAAAGGTAGAATTTTTGTGAAGTTTTGGGTGGTTCAGTCGAGTTTTGGATGAGAGTTGAAGGTAGCGGTCGTGGCTTGCTGCGGTCGCCGGAAATAGAGGGAGGTGACGGCGCTTCATTGTTGCCAAGGAGGTGATCGGCGTGAGCTGTACTGGTGGGGCTGAGGAGATGAGTGCAGAGCAGAGCTGGAGGTGCAGAGCAGAGCTGATCGGCAGAGCTAACCGGCAGAGCTGAAGTGCAGAGCTGACCGACAGAGCTGAAGTGCAGAGCTGACCGGCAGAGCTGAAGTGCAGAGCTGACCGGCAGAGCTTAAGTGCAGAGCTAACCGGAAGAGCTGACTAGCAGAGCTAAAGAGCAGAGCTGACTAGCAGAGCTGACTAGCAGAGCTGACTAGCAGAGCTGAAGAGCAGAGCTGACTAGCAGAGCTAGAATGCAGAGCAGAGCTAGAATCGCATAGCAGAGGAACGGAGTAGAGCACTTGTGCATTTTAAGTATGAAATGAGTCATGCATTGCATCATGATTTAATTGGTTTTTATAATACCAATTACAAAAGAAAGATAAGTAAGAATATTGTTGGTGTTCTTAACTCAAGAGAAATGTTTTCAATTATTTTATTCATTAAATTTTGAAAACCCGGCTAAGTGAATCATAGAATATTAATCACTTTACCGTGACTTGAGTTTAGATTTAAAGAGACCTATCGAGAATATATTTCTTGTAGGCCTTAAACATCAGGAGGATTAGCACTGCTATTCCGATTCAGAGATAAGTTAAACGACAGGCTTTGCCTAAAAAGGTGGGCTTATTTTTCCAAATGTATGATTTAGCTATTGAGCTTAAATGTTCGTGAAATATAAACTGTTTATCCAATAAAATGTTTTTTGTGCACTCTGCTATGTTTAAGGCTCGCCACAACGAATCAATTGAGGTTCTCTTATAGCCTAACACGTTATTTGAGAATTGTGTACACCGTTAGCTGACTTGGTGGGTTGATCTCCATCGGGCACTAACTAAGAGGCGTTATAAGGGTGCTTGTTGGATGTGTTCCGAAGCATGTAATGTAAGGGCCTGCCTGGGTAGCGTCCCGAGATCAAAAGTAAACTTGTCTGGGTTACGCCCTCAGTTCAAGTAAATGGGAGAAATGGATCCGTCGGTGGCTAAAAGGTCCGGGATCATAGCGAGTAACAGAAATGAGTGTGACAACTGCGCGCAAATTAAGTATATATATAAAATGAAATGTTTCAATATGCTTAGAAGTTCTTTCACTTTAAAAATCTTCTAAGTCATGTCAAGTATGATTGGATAAACTGTTCTCCAGATTATGAAATATTTCAAAAGTTGCAGCCCACTAAGTACATTAGTACTTAGCCCAAATATCTTCAAATGTTTTTCAGGTTAACGGCTGGTGCTGACGGGACGAGCTGAGGCTAGAGTTCAACTCCTTATTTTGACTTCCGCTGTAGAACTAGCCAGTATATGTCTTTTGTTTTCCTTAACTTAAGACCTTTATATTGTGACTCTAAACAATATCTTTTGTTGAGTCGAGACTTTTAATTCGCAAGTATTTCATTCTATAAAGTTGGTTATTTGAAGCATGACACTAAACTTGTGATCCTGAAGTTGTTATGTTTGTTGATGGATTCTTATCACTTGAATACCTGTCTTTCTTCATCCAAATGGACTAAGCCCGATTGTTATCCCTTTTATTCGAATTTCACAAGGTTTTCCCTTGTTCATTTTAAATGATGAGGCGTACCCCAATTATAGTTATTATTTCAAAAATTGGGGTGTGACACTTGATTTATGTGGCTGTTAGTCGAGCCTTGAGTGTGTTGTTTTTCAGGTTGGCTGGCCGGTGCTGACGGGACGGAGCTGAGGCTAGGATTCAATATTCTATTAAGACTTCCGCTACAACGCTAGCTTTCAACTGTCTTTTATTTTATCAACTTAAGACCTTCATGTTCAATATTAAATGATATCCCTGATCGAGTTTAGACTCTAAACTCCTAGATTTATGCTAATGAATGTCGGTTGTCAGAAGCATGAAACAAAACTTGTGATCCAAAGGGGACTAGCCTGACTTGTCATCTTATTCGGGTTTTAACAAGGTTGTTCCTTGTTTATTTCTATGAATTATTCACACCTATATTATATTTATTCATTCAAGAATTGGGGTGTGACACGCTCTTCTTTTAAAAGACGAAACTCCCTTTGCAAGCTACAAAGTTTTCCTTCGAAAACCTTACGCAGATGGTTTTCCAACTTCCAAATTTGAAGATGCCAAAGAAACAACTTGTTCTCTAGAAACCTGCAAATAATTTCTACTAATATTGATAGTGCGTGAAAGTGTTGCTTCGTCTTAAACACGACGTTGTACAGAATGTTGGAACAACACTCTCCACAAGACACAAAGTAAACAGCTGCGGAAAATATATAGAATACACAAGGAGATAAATTTTGTACAAGTTATAAAGTATAACTTGTAGAAGCCCTATGAAAAAACTTCACTAAAAATGAGAATGACTTACAACTCACGTTCACTAAAAATAAGAATGAGAAGACCTATGTTATAATATGTAAAAACAATAATTTTATAAAAATACAATTTTAAATTATGTTATAATGTGTAAAAACAAATAAGAGATAACATTTAAATTAAATGAATGCATGTCGATTCATTGTGGTTGGAGATCCTAATGATGATCAAGTCGATGATTATTCAGCAATAGGTTTATATTTTAACAAATTAATATTATTCATAATTATAATATTTTAATAATTATTAATTTATAATATTAACGAGACCTATATATTTATAAAGGGCTTCTCTTAAAAAATTATTATTTTACTATAATTGTAGAATTAAATAAATTAAACTGCTAATTAAAAAAATTTGATTAATATTTTTGTTGCTTTTTATAAAATAAAATAACATTGACTAGACATACAATGTACACTCTTATTACTAATAAGATATAAAAAAAAATAAAAAAAAATAGGACCACTAAAATGAGATAATTATTCCCATCTTTTCCATTCTTTTTTTGTAACTAGCAGAGTTTACGTGCGTTGCACGTATTATCTCTTGTTTAACATAATTTATTTAAAATCATAATATATTTAAAGATAAAAAGTATTACTAATACTATTAATTATTGATTATTAACTTTAATAAATGTTCGCAAGTAGGTGTAAAAAAGTAAGTAGAAAATAAAATCTTATATGTGTGTACAATTTTGACCATCAAAATCGTATTGTAGATTAGAGGAAGAAATTGCACATATTATGTATATTTTTTTTAATTACAAGGCAAAAAGCTATTTTGCTCTCATCTTATATAGCCTCACTAATTCAATTAAATATTTCTAAATCATAAAACTAATTGTTATTATGATTAGCAAGAGAGTTCACTATATGTTAGTCATACTTTAAATTTGAAGAGAAGTAATTAGGAAAATTATCTTTAGAATATGTATCACTTTTTTTAATTTGCTCATCATGTCACACCCCAATTCTTGAACGAGTAAGTATAATCGAGGTGCAACTCTAATTCATAGAAATAAACAAGGAATAATCTTGTTAAAACCCGAATAATAAGATAACGAGTCGGGCTAGGCCCCTTTGGATCACAAGTTTTGTTTCATATTTCTGACAACCGACGTTCATTAACATAAAACTAGAAATTTTAAATTGAAGCTAGACATGAAGTCATCTTAAGTTGAGAAAATAAAAGGTGTATAAGAGTTATTACTACAATGGAAGTCCCGTCAGCACCGGCCAGCCAACCTGAAAACATTTGAAAGTATTTTTGGGCTAAGTACTAATGTACTCAGTGGGCATGCATTTTCATAAACATTTCATATTTTCGTAAAGACAGTTTATCCAATCATACTTGACATAACTTAGAAGGTTTTAAAGTGAAATAACTTCTAAGCATGTTAAAATAATTTCTTTTATTTGTGCGCACATGTCACACTCCCTTTCTGTTACTCGCTGTGATCCCAGACCTTTTAGCCACCGACGGATCCATTTCTCCCATTGCACTTGCCCTGAGGACGTAACTCAGACAAGTTGAATTGACCTCGGTACGCTACCCAGGCAGGCCCTTACATTACATGCTTCGGAACACATCCAACAAGCACCCTTATAACGCCTCTTAGTTAGTGCCCGATGGAGATCAACCCACCGAGTCAGCTAATGAGTGTACACAATTCTCAAATAACGTGTTAGGCCATAACAGAACCTCAATTGATTCATTGTGGCGAGCCTTAAACAGAGCAGAGTGCACATAAACATTTTATTGGATAAACAGTTTGCATTTCATTGAATAAATAATTTGCATTTCATTGAAACATTTAGAGTTTAATAACTCAATCATACTTTATACATTTGGAAAGTAAGCCCACCTGGTTAGGCAAAGCCTGAAGATCATAATCACATAAACTCATCTTGGGAAAGCAGTGCTAATCCCCTTGGTCCACAAAGCCTACAAGAAATTCTATCCTTAATAGGTCTCATGAAACTAATTTTAATGTCTTAGTGGATGTACTAAACATACTTGATTCATCATGTCGGGTTTCCAAAATTTAGTAAATAAATAATTGAAAACTAAATTCTTGAGTTAAGAACACCAACAATATCCTTACTCAATTTTCTTAAATAATTGGATTTATAAATAAACCAATTAAATCATGAATGCTTTCACTCACAAAAATACTTGATGCAAATCATTTCATGCTTAATCATATATGCACATAATAATAATATGATATTATTATGAAATCATCCTTTTTAAACACAATGTTAATTAAAAGCAAAGCCCAATCTCAATTAAATAACAATAGCCTATTTAAAATTATTAGGTAGCAGCCCAACTAAATAAATAGACATGGCCCAATTAAATAATAAAAACAGGCCCAACACTCATAAAAATCGGCCCAAGACCCGGCCCAACAGACCAGCCCAATACCAGCCCAGCAACTTTAACCCTACCCCTCCTTTCTTCATCCCTAGCTGCGCCCCCATCCCATCTCTCTCTCTCTCTCTTCACGCCAGAAATCCGCCCCCTTCTCCCTCGGAATTCCGCTGCCGCCGAAGCTTGCCGGAGCAACAGCGACAGCCGCTGACGAGGCTCGGCCGGTCCGCCGACTCCGGCCTCATCTCCCTTAACCTATATCTCTCTCCGCCGACAGCAGCGACAAGGCCCCGCCTTGTCGCCTCCCTCTCATTCCCCTGCTTCGGACAACTAACGGTGGAGCCGCCAAAAGAACGACCGCCTGAACACCCTAGTCCCTCGCTCCGACTGACAGCAACAGGGCCGCCCGCCGGAGCCCTAGGCTCAGCCTTCCCTGATTGACTCTCTCCTCTCTCAGAACAGAGCACGCTCACACACAGACGCCCCCCTGCGCCGTCTCCTCCCCTGGCAGCAGCGGAGTCGCCGCCACCTCCCTCGATTCTTTTCAGACCCGACACACGACAACGACTCCCACCCGACAACATCAACGGCTCAAGCACAAACAAGTTCAAGACTCCGACTTTTCTCTTTTCAAAAACATGCTTCATGTATGTATATATATACAGATCATTTATACATATCTACATTAGTATAAAAGTTTGTTTCCGAATGTATGTATGCTCGTGAATCTTGGTTGGGCAGCTGAGGTTTGTGTGTTTGTGAAAGTAAATGGAGATGCCTTATTCAATACTGTAAAAGCAAAGTATTATAGTTTGAAGAAAATGAAACCTTGTGATAATTGTGTTGAGAGGAGCTCACTGAATTTGGGGTTGTGTGGGCCGAAAATGTGCAGCTGTTAAGGCTCTGTAACTCCAGTTAGTTCCCCTTTCTTTTGGAAGAGAGAACTGAATTCAAAAGTATTTGTGTGAAGATGGAAGCATGAAAATTGGGCTGCAATATAGTCTTGAGTTGGCAGAGGAAGCATGGCTTAAAGTTGAAGTTAGTAGCATAGTGTAGGGTGGCTGATGGGAGAGATGAGTGTAAGTGGGTTGAGTGAGGATTTGACATTTAAAAATCCCTCAGGACTGAATTATTGAAACTTTAAAATTCATCAGGCTTTTAGCTCATGCAATTGCTTGAATGCTTAATTTAAATAAATATACCATGCATGAGAACTTAAATAATAAAAATTTAGTAACACCTCTTGAAAATCATTTTGTTGGAATTTAAAATAAATTCATTTTCTTTTTCCGGCGTGAATCATCTTAATTTCTAAGTTCAATTAGCTAGGGAAAAACGGGGTATTACACATCATGAGTTCCACAACCAGTTATCTTTTTTCTTAACTTATTTTCAAAAAAAATTGACTCTTTCGTTTAGTAATTGCAAAATAACAGTATCATGTCTTCCTCCGTCCCACCTATCTTGAGACACTTTCCTGTTTAGACGTCCCATTTATCTTGAGTCATTTTAAAAGTTTTACCCTTAATTTATTTACATCTTTCACTTTCTCACCTACACACACTACTTCTTAATTCTCGTGCTAAAAAAAAGGGAGGAAACGTGCGTTGCACGTGTTATGCTTGATAGTTTAATATTATGCTAAAAGTTAACATCATATTTAAAGCAATACTCAAAATATCATTGTAAAAATTATTGTGAATAAAATTTGATATACCTATTGAATTTTTAAAAGTCAAATATTGCTTGTAACTAAAAAATTAAAAAGTAAAAGCAAATACGTCAACTACTAATTAGTCTAAACTATTACATGTGAATCTATATTCACATCAAATCTTCTCTACTTTGACTTTGATGGTTGGAGAAAATTTCTTTCTCTTATTTTTGCTTCCAGAGATAAATTTTTTCAATGTGCAATCATCATCATCTTCATCGTCATCGCTTGTTATGTCAATATAATCATCAAGAACTTTTTTTGTGATTTTTCGTCTCCCCCCTTCCTTGCACTTCATGGAATGTTTTAGGAATAAATCTTCTTCACGACAATAACCATTTAAACAACAATAAAAATGTCACAGCCCGGCCTAATCTAGTGTATAGTTAAGCCGGGGAAAGATGTGACCGGGGAACAGAGAAAGAAAATGAAAAAGGAAAGAGATTTCACTAATAAAAATGAACCAAGTTTAACAATAAATCACTATAATATTGAATAATCGTAGGCAACACTTTTAAAACTCACGAGTAGACAACTTACAATAACACAACGACAAGTTGTCTAAATAATATAATTCTCGAAGCTATTGGTTTAAAATCTCTACAACACATCAATAAAGTAAGGTACATTAAGTGTTGCAGCGGAAACAACTCAAGTGGATTACATGTATGAGGACATGAAATCCCGAGCCTAAATTATATATATATACACCGAGGGCTTAGCTCTGCTTGCTACCATCTGCATCACAGCTTAACCTGCATATTTAGAAACATACGCAGGGCTGAGTACCAAAAAGCACTTAGTGGTCATGCCGAAATAACTTTAAAGCTTGCTCTTAGAGCTATATATTGAACTTGCCATCTCAAACATCACACAGGAGTTTTATTTAAATAACCTGTGTATGTAAAACTGTAAAACCTCTCTATAATCATCATAACATCATATACGTCTGTAGACAATTAACATGTATGTACCATATCTACGCATCATATAACTCTGAGTGTTGAGAAGTAGGCCTCCTTCTCAAACACGATGACAAGCTAACACAAGGTTTAACTGTCAACTCTGTGTACACAAATCCTGACTCGCTCAGGACCCGAATTCGTTCTTCTATGTAGATGGTATCATATAAATCTCAAACATTGGCAAGTCAATAATTTAAAAATAAATGCATACACTAAACTTTATATTAAAGTATGCATCTTTATCTCTTGAGTTAGTAAGCCCACCTGATACGCTTAATGAAATAGAAGTCTTTGCTTGTTCATTCTACACTGCCACTCGAACCTTCATTATAATGAGGTTCCCAGGTAAGATTGGATAATAAGTAAGTAGAAAGTAAATCTTGAATGAAACTTGTATCCCTTTAAAGTTGCATCCTCTAATCTGAGTATTCTACTTATATGGACTTAACTAAAAGCAAATAGTAACATCACATCTCTTGGGATATCTCAAATTGAGAAAAGCTTAAGAGTAAACTAATCCATTCTATATAGATTAGCTTACAATTAATAATTAAACATCAATCACTTAGCATGGTTCTATTTATAACTATCCCAAGTAAGAAATCTCAAACATGTCTTCATAAATGAATCTCAACTTTGAAAAATCATATAAAATCAATCTCTTCAAAGAAAAATATAAGCTTTACACTTTTAGAAATCTACTAAAGTCTATATTTATCGGGAATTTATAAAAATACAATATCTCAAATGTATAAGAAATTATCTCACAAAAGGCAGAATCTGCCACAGAACTACGCTGCTTCGCGCAGTACATTTCAGAAAATTGTTTGACCTACCTAGAGGTCTCGGATTCAGCTGAAATTTTGCAGAGAACGACTACACATGATGAAGTTATTACAGTAAAAATTTCAAGTTATTTGGACTCCGAAAACATCATCAAAAGTACCCCGAAACATACTGTTCCGTCCGACCCGAAAACTGACAGCAATGCTCAATGACATATCACTCATATTTTTCTCAAATAAAAGCTATAGGATCTCAAATACATCATCTTAATATACATTAGCATGCTTTAGCTTAACTTAATTCATGTTCAACACATCAACATATAGTAGCATGCTTAATATCCTCCAATTATTATCATATAATCTCATTTTACAACTCAAAGAGTACAATTACACAAGCATCAAACAAATAGCTATCCTATAACAAAAATTCCCAAATCCACCAATCCATCTAAACTAAACTTATTGGGAAATCATGATTTCTTTTGAGTAAATACCCAAATAACTCTCAATAATATCTTTGCATACATATAAACATTTATACATAGTCAATTAATGCTAATATAAAGGGAATAGATTCTAGGGTTCATGAAAGAGGCTGAAAATTGGGGCTTTGGGATAGAACTTCGATTCCTATCATCCTATCACTAGATTCTAGTGAATATTTACCTCAAGTACATATAACATTTTGTTTAATATCTCACTTTAGGAATCTCAGAGAGAAGTCACCTATGCCTCGATTATTTTGGCACGAACTCAGAAATCACAAGCAACATCAAACACTTTGTTCAATAACAAGTAGAATACTTAACTTTTCGACGACGAGGGACGCGACCCTGTTCAGTCGAGCCAAGACGTCGATGATGACGGCAGCGCTTGCTGCCTCGGAGGGGATCGTGTAGCAGCAGTAGCGGCGTCGTGAATGGAGCGGCGCCGCTGAATCGCCGGTCTTCCACAGACGGCGGAGGTGGCAGCCGAACCATGACGGCGGGAGTAGAAAAGAATTAGTGCTCGTTTTCCTTTCTCTCCTTCTCGAGTATGGATTCAAGGCAGAGACGGGCGAAGCTCAGCCGTTCGTTGGCCTTCCAGTCGCGACAGTAGTAATTTCCTTCTTCTAAGAATTAGGGCTCCACATCGGAAAAGAAGGGGAAACGGAGAGGACTTCCGGTGCGAGAACTTCGACCACGTCGAAGAGGAGGCTGCTGTATTGCCGAATGAGGGGAAAAACATCAGATGTGAGAGAGAAGAGATTTATACTGATTTGAAGTCGGTTTCTTAAGCAGCTGCGTGAAAAGCTGAAGGATACGAGCCAGACGAATAGCTAATCTGGATTAATAAATCTAATCGACAGCTTAGAGCTAAGTGATTCACTGATAACACAAAGACTTGGGCTTGGGCCTCTTTAATATAATCATTGGCCCAAATGATTAAGTATTGGGCTTATTTAAACTTAGCCCATATATACATGTATTGGACTCTATTCCAAAACTTAACAAAATCACTAGCCCAAACAATAATTATTGGGCTTTTTGCATAAAATTGAGACTTCTCTTTCTTCTTTAAAATAATAGAAAATAGAAAATAATATTAACAATACATATATACCGTAGTGAAAATGCCGGGTGTTACAAAAAACAACTTATGTTTTAATCCTTAATGAGCGAAAGATAATGCTCTATGGATGGATTTCTTGAGATTTTTTGCGTAGATAATGTTGAATCTCTCTAAAGAACTCTTGAGATAATCCTCCAATTTAAATTTAAGGGTCTAAAACTATACAACTCTACGTCTCATAAGAGAAAGCAAAATCTAGCTACGTACATTACAATGTGGATTTTTTTGTCATGCTTATCTTGAATATATTTAATGATGTCACAAGATAATGAACCAATATGAATCTACCTTAAAAAAAATATGTGATAATAAGCATAATCTATAATTTAAGACACATTTACTTTACATGATTGAGAATTTTTTATCCTCATTAATAGGATTTCTTCAATCCATTTTAATTAGATAAAAATCAAGATGATTATCTTAAATTATAGAAACTATCTTGAGATATCTCAAAATTTGAATTCATCTTAATAAATAATGGATTGACCTATGCTATTTAATCTATTAAGTCAACCCTCAATAATAAAGGCCCCTTACACTATCAGAATTATCCATAAATAACTTCTTCCCAACCAGTGTCATGCATATTTTACAAGGTCTTATCCTTAATTAGTGTCATGGATATTCTTATAATTTGATAGATCGATAAGGTAGTAAGAGCATCCGCATCGGCTTACTCATCCAAGGGGACTCAAATCCTTTCTTGGATGCGTAAGCCGATGCAGCCCTCCCCTTACTCGAGCCTTACTCATCCGGATGAGTAAGGCTCATCCGCCTCACTTAGTGCATTATGTAATAAATATTTGAAAATGAATCATAGAAGTTGTTAATTATTTTGAAAGAATTAGGTATGTAGGCTAAAAATGAAAGCATAACTCGACACAAAAGATTGTCAAACTAATGAATTAATTTAATTTGAAAGTTAAAAAAATAAAATAGTACGATTACTTGATTAAACAATATACAAATGTTGCTTAAAGTAATTTTTGAATATATCATAATAGTTGTGTATACTTATTTTATAGTTCAGCTCATATGCAGTGGAATGAGTGAGAGCATTTTGATATAACTCGGAGCTCATTATGATATTCTAACGAATCTTTAAGTTAAATAAAGCTTGTGAAATTATTTTTTACTTAAATTTAATTACTTAATCTAATGAAGCAAAACCTCAACAAAGTGCAACATAGGAATCATAAACATTTCACATATATTATTGGTAGTTAGTGGATTGGATGATGGCTTGTTGATGACTGATTGAGACTCCATGTTCTTATTGCATAAAAAGAGTGAAAATTTTATGATAATAAAAATTATACAGTTAGCTTGTTTCAAGACGAAACTAAAAAAAAGAATCTAAAATATAATAAATAATACTGACATCATTGACAACAATAAAAAAGTTAATCCAAAATCTAAGAGATTTTTAAATACAAAACTAACCCATTTCACAATCTTAGAAGAAATGGATATTGCAAGGGGTTATAAGAGCACTCCCAGTAGATCACCTAAATGCATCACTAATTCTAAATTTAGGCTAAAACAATTGAAAATGAAATAAAAAATGCATCCAGCAGATCCCCTAAATTGGATGGGGCCCACAAAAAATTTTACACCTACCTAAATTCAATCTTAAATTTACACCCACCCTAAATTTATTTTAAGCTTATAATTAGTAGGGCCCACACACAATTATTATTTTTATGTAGAAAATAGGAGATCTGGTGTATGCATTTATAAAATCGAGATCCTAAAATTAAATAGGGAAGCTTTAAGAAGAAATATAGGAGCATAATTTTGGGATTTCTGCTGGGAGTGCTCTAACATCTGTATAATCTATAGTATATAGATTAATTAAAATATAATCTCAAAAGAATATCAAATTACTAATTAATCAAGTATTTATTACTTGATTTGAGTTTGGCATGATGTCATAATGATGATAAACATTTTTTTTGATACATCAATTCAATGAACAAAATTGATAATATCAAAATCAATTTTTTTTCCCAGATCTTGTTTCAGTGGTACTTGTTAATCAGTATCTATGTCAAAATTAGAGAAATATTGCATAGCGTTGTGTGTTATATTCTTCATTCATATTAATTTTTAAGTGGGTATTCCGAAGATGTGTTATCCTATGATCATCATATCCTTAAGTATTTACATTAATTTATTAAAATCTTTATTATAAGGGTTAAATTCAAAACTTTTAATATATACTAATGCATAAAATTAAAATAATATCTCTGATAAAAAAAATTAAACTAATATCTATAGTAATGATAAATTAGATTTTTAGTAGGACTAAAAATAGCACTTAAATTAAAACTCTATAAAATCAGTATAAAATAACTTAAGAATTCATTGATACTTGTTTGGTATATTATAAAAATTTCATATATAAATTGTGAATTAATTAAATAAATAATTTTAAATGAAATATCCTTTATATTGATGTGTAACTTTTATATATTTATCCAATCAAAAGTTTTATGTTATTTAACTTTACTGATTTTATTTTTGTAGAACGATACTATATTATTTTTCTTACAAACATATATTTCCGCAATGTATTTATGTATTTTTC
Organism: Salvia miltiorrhiza; assembly: GCF_028751815.1. Taxonomy (NCBI): domain Eukaryota; kingdom Viridiplantae; phylum Streptophyta; class Magnoliopsida; order Lamiales; family Lamiaceae; genus Salvia; species Salvia miltiorrhiza. The sequence continues at coordinate 10,404,981 of NC_080389.1, forward strand.
GAATCTTTTTGTTTGTATAGATCTAGGTTTCAGTAGGACTTAACAACATATTTCATTAAGTTTTTTTGTATGCTTATTGAATTTATATAATAAATTTGTATTCAAAAAATTAATAAGTCTTAGAATAAAATAATAGATATATTATTGATAAATAGATAACATCGAACTTTCATGAAAGTTAGAATAATAATAATAATATGATATTACACAATTGTCCTTAAGATACATTTAAAAATATGGATATATTAGGCAAATCAAATTTTGTAAAACAAGGCTCTTTTATAATAGGTATAGATAAATTTGCGACCAAAAGAGCCCACCTTAAGATTATTAAACTTTTTTTGTGATAATCTATGAAAATAAAGTTGAAGTCAGCCTTGGCAGGCCAATTGCTATTGGCCGCTATACCATGCATGTAAATTCTGAGTAGTTTCTCATTTCCAAAATACATTGCAAATGCATCCATCAAATTAATGCAATTCTAAACAATCAAAGACCAAATCCACTTGTTCAGATATAATATAATAAGGTATAAATTTATCAGTTAAAGTAAGAATATTCTTTTCTATATTTTGTTTGTTTTGAATGATAACATATTTATCTCACTCTTTATAAGATGGTAACACTCTTGCTTAGTTATAAAGTTATACCTTGCCCAAGAGAAAATATATATGCTACTCGAAATTTTATATGATCTGTTCGAATTTTTACTACAAATAAGCAAACAATGTATATATAATTGTTTATCTTATTTACACAATATTTACAAAAAAAAAACTCATTTTATAAATCATTTATTTATTACCTAACTAATCAATACGTTCGGGCCCTTTCTTCACTATATATAAATCTCCAATTTTTTCTTAAAACTCGTGCCCTATCATCGAGAGAGGGACAACTATTATTTATGGGGTCCATACTGTGGACTTTATTGTCCGGGTAATAATCAAGGGGGCAATGACATTTACCTATCCAATAATGCATTGCTGTGAACAAAGTTTAGAGAGCAGCATATGAAATCCAGTGATCGGTCGATATGGCAGCGGAGGCGGCGATCTCATCGGCGGTGGCACTGCTCGGCGATCTGCTCATCCAGAAGGTGAAATCGGTGCGAGGCGTGGAGGGGAAGGTCCAGTCGTTGAAAGAAGAGCTGGAGTGGATGCAATCTTTCCTCAAACACGCGAACAAAAAGCAAGCTGAAGACGAGGGGGTGCGTAATTGGATAAAGAAGATCAAAGAAGTCGCTCAAGACGCCGCTCAAGACGCCGAAGATGCCATCGAAATGTTCCTCGTCAACGCCGAGAACGACAAGAACAGAGGCCTCCTCAAGAGATGCACCAGCTTCGCGAAGCGTATGTACCACCTCGACAGAATCGGGGCCGAGATCGAGTCGATCCGAGCTAGGCTCGACGCCATTGACAAGAGCCGCGAGAGGTACGGGATTAAGATTCTCGAAGAGGCGGCGGAGGGGGATTCAACACGGAGGTCACAGGTTGAACTGCGGCGGCAGTTGGCTCATTGGGAAAAGGACGAACACCTGGTGGGCATGGAAGATGATGTGAAGAAGCTGCTGCGAGAATCGGTTCTCGATGAGGAGAGGAGAGGGATTTCGATTGCGGTTATTGAGGGCATGGGTGGCATTGGGAAATCGACGCTTGCTCGGGAGATTTACAACCACCCCAACGTCGTTGCAGGGCGATTCGAGTGTCGTGCTTGGGTGGTGGTTTCGAGTGAGTTTACGCCGCAAGAGACGATCAAACAGCTGATCTTCCAGCTGCCGAGGTCTAAACAAGACAACGAAGAGCTGCTTAACGAAATCCAGAAATTGGAGGAGTCGATGAAGGACAAGCTATACCTTCAACGGAAGCTTCAGGAAATGCTTCACGAACAGCTGCAGGGCAAGAATTACTTGATAGTTCTGGATGATGTGTGGGAGAAAGAACATTGGGAGTATTTGAGGAGTGCTTTCCCTAATGAACAAGGTATGTAAAAATTATGTTGTTATTTTGAGATATTTAGTCTATTTTTGTTCTGGCACTTCAACTAAATTTCTAATTTCTAGCTTAAACTTTTGAAAGTTTAATAACATATATGTGTCGAGAAAAGAAAAAAAAAAGAATTGTTTGTTTACATATAAAATATTACTTTATCCGCCCCCAAAAATTTGCCCGAATTTACTTTTTGAGGTGTCAAAAAAAAGTTTGACCGAATATTCTTATTTTTTTATTTTTGTACGTGGGCCCACCACCAATTTTACAATAAAAATTATTTTTGTACATGACTCCATCGTCAAATAAACTTTTTATCACCTTTTATTAAAACATGTGCTGCTCCCACTGGAACAAACTTTTTAGGGATGGAGAGAGCATCATTTTCCTGAACTTAATTTGATGAACAAAATTTGGTTGTCCCTCGGTCCCTTATATTTATGCATGAAATGTTTTGGCATGAATTTTAATAAAAAAATTATTGAGATATTAAAAAGGTTATTGATGGTGAAGAAATTGTTTCCAATTTTGTATATAGATAGTGGAGAAAGGGTCTCATATTAAATATAAAATTGCCAAATTATATGTGCGATAATATCTTAAATAGAAAGTGCATATATTTGAGAACATATAACAAATGCATAATTGGGACAGGGGAAGAAGATTTTACCATGTTTCTTAGTTGTAACAAATATGACCAAAATGCTTCTTATATAGTAGTTAATTTACTAATGTTTTGGCTACAATTCACAACAACCAAACTTTCTAATTGTGAATTAAGAGCAAAATAGCTATATTTATCTTTGCGGCTACTTTTCATCATGAAACTGACTATTTTGATATATTAACATCTTTACAACATGAAAATGACTATTATTGATTGCTAGAATACGGTGTTAAAATTAGTTTTTATGCTTACAGATAAAACAAGTAGATTAATACTTACTAGTCGCAACAAGATAATTACAAAGTATGATCATTGTCTGCACAAGATGAAGCTTCTAGACTCCAACAAGAGCTGGGAATTGTTCTTGAAGAAGGCATTCACTGGCAGCACCAATGGCACATGCCCACAAGAATTGGAAATTATAGGAAGACATATCTTAGAAAAATGCGATGGTCTACCACTAGCAATTAGTGTGGTAGGAGGCTTACTTTTTTTTTTTGATCGGGCAAAGTCATGTTAGATGTTAGTAATTAGTTCCCCATCCACTCCAAGAACCCCTTATCTCTCCATTCACCAAAATCCACCTTATATCTCCATTCTCCAATTCGCTCCCAAGAGGGATCGAACCCGGGTCACTTCACTTAAGTGAGGACCCGGTGGCCAGTGGGCTAAGCCCCCTGGTTGTGGTAGGAGGCTTACTAGTGGAAACCCAAACCAAGAGTAGATGGCAAGAAGTTCTTAACCAAATAAACTCTTACTTGGATACCCCCGAAAACAACGTACCAAAAATCTTGGAGTTGAGTTATCAGAATCTGTCTCCCCAATTGAAATCATGCTTCTTGTGCCTAGCCTTTTTCAAAGAAGATTCTACTATTCCTTCAAAAAGGCTGGTAAATATATGGATTGCACAAGGCTTGATCCAACAAGATGGAAATGGAACAACTGATGAGATAGCCAGAGGCTATTTAAATGAGTTGATCAATCGGAGCATGGTTCAGATTGATGATTTCATCAACGATGATCGAGTGAAGCATTGTCGTCTCCATGATCTTCTTAGGGACCTATGCTTAAGCAAAGCAGAGGAGGAAATGGGCTTGAAGATCGTAAAAGGGGAGGAGGAGGAGGGGGTTTCATCTGAATCCTCGTATAAACCTCGTCATCATGTTGTCTATGGTAAAAACCTTGAGACTTTCTCGTTCAATCGGAAAAAGCATATTCGCTCTATTTTCCTCCTTAATGTCAGAGGTGAGGACGTTTATGCATCTCGTTACTGGAAGAGCTTTCAACTCCTTAAGATACTCGACCTCGATGGCTCTTCGTTCCAAAGATTGCCAGACTCTTTTCGCTTCTTGCTTGGATTGAAGTACTTTAGAATACGTAGAGATCCGAGTGCCATTGGTTATTTCGTACTGCAGCTCCCAAGTTGGTTTGATCGCCTTAAAAAACTCGAGGTTCTTGATGTGGAGAAGGGGCTTGTGTTGTTCCCAGATGTTGCATTGAAAATGGAAAGGCTACGTCACTTCCATATACATAGCGTCTATGGCAGAACGATGATGATAGAAAATTGGAAAAGCATTGAGAGTTTAAAACTCATCAGACTCGAGGATTGGCTGGAATGCAGCTCAAGACTAATGGCTAGTTGTCATCTTCGTGATTTGGGCATATGTATTACCGGAATGGAAGGAAGCGATGAGTTTAGTCGGGCGCGAGCGTCGTTGGAAAAGATGACGAATCTTGTGGAACTACACTTAGAAATCACCATGTCGTTTTCAATGGAAGAAATTATTCCAAATCTCGAGAGTCTCACTATACTTAAACTGGATGGTGGCATGCTCAAATGTCCAGCTGCGAGTGTGTTTCCCCCAAATCTTTCTCATCTCACATTGTGTAACCTAAATGATGATCCCATGCAAGAGTTGGGTAAGCTACCAAAGCTACAATACCTCACCTTATCAAGTTTAGTAGCTCTTTACATGTGTGACAGAATGAAAGTATTGCATGATGGGTTCCCCTGTCTCAAGGCCCTCTCCCTCCAAAGCATGGGTTTGTTGAGATGTATCGACATCGAAGAAGGTGGAATGCCGCACCTCAAACAACTCGAAATTCATCATTGCCCAAATTTGGAGGCTGAGAATCTGCCCAAACACATCATCGTATTAGCAGGGTAAATTGGATGTTGCTTAATCATTGTTGTTTTGTATTATAAAATGGTTTTTGATGCCTCATTTCATATTGTGAGTTTCATATTTGCCTCATTTGATATGTATATTTCTTATTAAAGGTTTATTTATGCCCTACTTGTTATAGCATTGAACCTATATATATTAGTAATGCATTGTCAGTTGATCATGGATGACCTACTTATGTGCAATTGTGATTGGCTATCTAGATTGTTCGTTATATATATACTATTCTTCACCTATACACATGTGCATTTTACTCTTACTCTTTTATTTTTCTAATGACCAGAAAATATTATTTTGTATCTAAGATTTTCTAAAATATGTATATTATTTTGTACTCTATATGAATAACGTGAGTTTTAATAAAGTGATTGAGTGTGTTTTGATGGAATAAAGGTCTCCCCTTTATATATGAGAGTGTTAAAATAATTAAAGTGAAGTAAGAGCCTTATTTTATAGGATTGTGTGGAGTACTTTTACTAAAAATATCAAAGGATACTAGCTAAATTATGATAGACTAAAATGGAAACATGAATATTAAATTGTGGGATGGAATGAGTATATGTTTTATACCAACAAAAACAAAAATCACTACAAAAAAACGCGTAAATAGCGACGAAAATTACCGACGGCGGCGCCGCCGCCGGCAATTACCGACGGCACGGCGGCGGCAAAAAAGGCGGGTCGCCTTTTGACTATTACCGGCGCATTACCGACGGCAAACGGGCCGCCGCTAATTAGCGGCGGTTACGCCGTCGCTAATTAAAATATATATTAATATAAATATATATTATTTATTACCGACGGCAATTGCCGTCGGTATTTACCGGCGGCAACCGGCCGCCGCTAATCACCACCGCCGGTGACATCCGGCGATAGCACCACCGCCGTCCAGCCAAAATTACCGACGGCATTTTTCCGCCGCTAATTACCGACGGCATTTGCCGTCGGTAATTAATTTTATTTTATTTTTATTTTTTTTATTTTTTTATTTTTTTTTTCATTTTTTTTTCATTTATCATCTAATAAATTGATCAAAGATAAAAATACAAAAACATTAAAATCAAATATATATTGAAATACAAGTGAAAATTTAAACATTGATTATTACTAATCTAAGATTATTACTAAGAATTCAAGATTCTTAGTAAGAATCTTATAATTATAACTTAAGAATGTTAATTTGCTTAGTGATTCACTCATCAATCATCACTAATCTAAGATTATTACTAAGAATTCAAGATTCTTAGTAAGAATCTTATAATTATAACTTAAGAATGTTAATTTGATTAGTGATTCACTCATCAATCATCACTAATCCAAGATTATTACTAAGAATTCAAGATTCTTAGTAAGAATCTTATAATTATAACTTAAGAATGTTAATTTGATTAGTGATTCACTCATCAATCATCACTAATCCAAGATTATTACTAAGAATTCAAGATTCTTAGTAAGAATCTTATAATTATAACTTAAGAATGTTAATTTGATTAGTGATTCACTCATCAATCATCACTAATCCAAGATTATTACTAAGAATTCAAGATTCTTAGTAAGAATCTTATAATTATAACTTAAGAATGTTAATTTGATTAGTGATTCACTCATCAATCATCACTAATCCAAGATTATTACTAAGAATTCAAGATTCTTAGTAAGAATCTTATAATTATAACTTAAGAATGTTAATTTGATTAGTGATTCACTCATCAATCAACGCTAATCCAAGATTATTACTAAGAATTCAAGATTCTTAGTAAGAATCTTACAATTATAACTTAATAATGTTAATTTGATTAGTGATTCACTCATCAATCAACGCTAATCCAAGATTATTACTAAGAATTCAAGATTCTTAGTAAGAATCTTATAATTATAACTTAAGAATGTTAATTTGATTAGTGATTCACTCATCAATCATCACTAATCCAAGATTATTACTAAGAATTCAAGATTCTTAGTAAGAATCTTATAATTATAACTTAAGAATGTTAATTTGATTAATGATTCACTCATCAATCATCACTAATCCAAGATTCTTACTAAGAATTCAAGATTCTTAGTAAGAATCTTATAATTATAACTTAAGAATGTTAATTTGATTAGTGATTCACTCATCAATCAACACTAAGGTTATGAATGGTGTATAAACTAGATTGATAAAAAAAAAAAAAAACGAAAATTAATAATAAATTAATTAATAAATATTTTTCCGACATAAAAATAAGAACGGAAACGAGCCAAATCCGTAATTAACAATATTTTTTGTATATCATCTCGACATATTCTAAGGTTATGAATATATATGATATTGTATATTGAAGTAGACTTTAAATGAATTAATAGATACTATATATATCAATAATACGAGTGTTCTGTACCGGTGACCATTCGAAAAGAACTTCAAGGTTAAGCGTGCTTGACTTAGAGCACAACTAAGATGGGTGACCGACTGGGAAGTTCGTCTAAATTATGCAATACTGTATAAATACCGAAATAAATTGTGGATATACAATAAAATAAATAAATAAATAAATAAATAAATAAAATAAAATAAAAAAAATAAATTAAAAAATATTACCGAGGGCAAATGCCGTCGGTAATTACCGACGGCATTTTGCCCTCGGTAATTACCGACGGCATTTGCCCTCGGTAATACCTTGAACAACTCCGGCGTGTGCGCCACCACCGTCCGGTGGAAATTACCGACGGTGATCTCGCCGCCGCTAATTACCGACGGCAAATGCCGTCGGTAATTTTCCGGCAACTATCCGCCGTTCAACGGCGGAAATGCCGGCGGCTTTGCCGCCGTTAATTGCCGGCGGCGGCCGATCGCCGTCGGTAATGGCGTTACCGACGAGCCGGTTAGCGACGGCGAGTTGCCGCCGGTAACGCCGCCGGTAACCTTTATCACCGGCGGCCGTGTCTTATTACCGACGGCAAAATGCCGTCGGTAATCATGCGTTTTTTTGTAGTGAATCACCAGATATATTTCAAAAACCAACAAAAAACCAAATAATCTTAAAATCACAATACATATTACAATAAACAACAAAAATCCATATATTTTTAAGATCACAAGATATATTAGTAATCAAAAAAAGTAAAATAATTATAAAATTGAATAAATGCAATAGTGAACATGGTTCTCAATATGATAAAATTATTCCGTAACAAAGTCTAGAGCTCGACACAACTTAAGATCCTACTAGCTATAAAATACTAAGGAAAAAAAATAGATACGGAACAAATTGAACAATTCAGCTTATAATATGATGGTCCACGCTTTTAGGCCCAATTTTAATTTGGGCTGGACTGGGTAAAAAATTCGGACTCAAGTGCCATGTCCAATTGTCCAAAATTAGGGATGACAATTATACCCGCCCTAATGGGGCGGGGACGGGGCCACTATTTTGGGGGTTGGGGCAGGGACGAGCATGAAAAATTAAACCCGAATCGGGTCTGGGGCGGGGCCGGATATATAAAACCCCACCCCGAGCCCGCACCAGCTAATATTATATTTAGTATATTTTAAATTATTTTTTATAATTAACGAAATATATTAATATTAAAATTCAAATTTATGATATATAATATTAAAAAAACTGATCAAGTGGAAATTAATATATTCATTCTATATGTTAGTTCTTGCGAAGCCCATGTGATTCCTACCTTTATTTTGTAAATATTAGGTTCAGTTACTGTATTTGTGGGAGACCCACATGGAATTGTTAAACTGACTTTTTTTCTCCAAAATTGTTTAAACATCTCATCGAGCTTGTGCATGATATTATTTATCTTTTGTCTCCATTGATCATTCAGCAAGAGTTGTTGGTTCTTAAATAAAGAAAGATTGTAAATAATCTGACATTTGAACAACCAATCCATATTAAAAGAAAATATTATATTAATACTATTGTTATAATCATATGAGACCAAATAGCACAAGGAATATACAAATAGTATAAGATAATAAATGAAGGAATGAATGAAAGGGCTGATAGCTGTAAAGAATCGAAGATTGTGAAGGTGGTGAGTAGCTGAGGGGATGGGATGTCATAGGGTATGGCTTTGAAGCGGATTAGGATCCCCTGCTGTGCACAGCATCATGCTGTGCACAAAAACAAGGTAAGATAGTATTTTTGTATTTTCTTTTTCTTTTTTTAATTCTTCCTATTTAAATGCAAATCACCTTGTTTTTGTGCACAGCATGGTGCTGTGCACAGCAGAGGATCCTAATCCGCTTTGAAGTTGCTCTAGCTGCAGAGAAGGGATGGGAGCTGCTGTCCCCCCCCCCCCTTTTCTTCTCTCTTTGCCATTTTTCTCCCCTTTTGTTGCTACGTGTACAAGCTAGATAGTAGGAGTGAAGTTGTAATGTAGCTAGGAATAAATCCTTCTGTCTTGTATTTTAAATCTGAATATAGTTATGAGTTTTGCTAATATTGCTTGTTTGTAATCGAATACTAGTTACTCTAATAAATTCCATATTTTTGATATCTAATTTCTTGCCTGCTAATTCTATATTAAACCCGTAGATTTAATTCGCTTCACATGCTGTCACTTATCATTCTGAAAATTAAATTATTGTCTGCTCAAAGAATAAATCACGATCATCTCACGTGGAAAAATCTAATTCTGAATCTCAGCTGGATTAACATTATTGGAGGATGCAATAATTAAATATCGCATTTACTAATCTTAATCATAAATAAAAGAGTGGGCTACTACATCAATCCAGGAAGATCATGATAAACCATGCCTTGTGCTCGAAAATAATAAACTCCCTGTCTTGCAGATGCCAATTCTTTGTCCAATTTTACACCAAACGACGTAAATGAGAATATACTATTATAAGCACGAATATTCCTTCTGAAATCAATAGCTTCTTCTGATTGGGCTGTAAACAATTCATCCAACTGCGTAGGAACTTCAGAAAATGCAAGTTTAACTTTTCCATTATCACAACAAAAAGTAGGAGGTTCATATTCAAATATTCTTGCACCACAATGAATGCAATCAGGCACATTTTTCAATTCATGTAGCAATGAACCTAAATAGATAAACAATATAATTAAAAAAACATTAATAATTTATCATAATGTATTAAACGTATTTTTATCTTAAAAGAATGTAATACTTACAATTCAAATCACTTGCATTTCGTTTACGTTTCTTTTGTCTTTGTAGATTTTTTCTTTGTCTATATACCTCATTAATTAGCTGCAATATATAAATATAAATATATTAATTAAAAAAATATTTTGATTTGTGCTCATGTTGTGTGATATGTGGTGATTATAACATAGACAATTAATATATATATATAGAGGAATGTTATGCTACATACCTTACATGAGCACCTTATGTGAGCACCACTCACATTTAGCTCTCGTTTGTGTTATCTTTTATGATTTAGGTATTTATTTTTATTCTAATACTTCATAAATTAGTATTGGGATCACTAATTTTATAAATTATATAAAAATCAAGTTCTTATTTGTTATTTTTATCAATAATTTGAAGTTAAACCGAGTAAGCCTACAAGTAAAATATTTGTGAACACATGTTCGATCCACCCTCTCTCTTATACAGATGATGTCTAGAGATTTCCTTGTGCATCAGGTGTTTTTTCTTTTTTTTTTCTTTTTTTTTTCCGAGTAAGCCTACAAGTCAGACATGTTTAATTAGTAAAGAAACTATATAAAAGAAAGTTGTTTTACATTAGAAAACTAGTCCAAAACACAAATAATTTATGCTACTTAAGAAACTAACTTTATACATGCATCACCTATATATTCAAAATCCATCTTTATGTTTCATTTGTAAAATGTTAGAATTAGAACATATCAACAAAAAAACGTACCCATTATAAGCAAAATCTTCAAGATCAAGCTTGTAGACATCGGAGTAAAGTTGACAACACTTGCATCGAAAAGGGTCCCGCGATGACAACCGCAAATGCAATCTAAGTTACTGTCCCTCGAACTCGTCCCGCGATGACAACCGCAAATGCAATACTTTTCGGACGGGTCAGGAGGGCCGACCGTGACGATAGGAGGATTATTAATAATTGAGGATCTGCACTCGCACATCCATCATGTTTAGTCAAATATCATTGGAACAATGCCTTAAGAGAAAGCTAGAAGAATAGTAGCGTACATACCTAGAGATTGGCTTTCCATGCTTTCCACAGGGCAGTACAACGGTGCCCTCGACATCACAAAGGACATTGATTCTAAAGCGATAATTACGAATACCGAGTTCCTTGCAGGCTTCCTTACTCCAATCATAAGCTACTAGACGACGTATGTACTCATCCGGTGTGCCAGTCATTCCATGAAGAAATAAGAATGTACCAAATATAGTCCCCACTGGTCTACCCACAGCACCACCAAGAGAGACACTAAACTGTCTATCCCACCTCTTTAACTCTTCACTCCATACCCAAAGCTCATAATCATGACCGACTTTAGGATCTCGATCCGAAAATCCAACAAAACCTAACGAATCTCCACCATTAATCTGGACAAGTTGACCATATCTAGTGATACGACGCTCTGGCGGGAAATCCATGTAAGATAAGGTTTTCTCACTACAATCCCACGATTCAATTCTGTCAAGCGCAACACACCAATAACATTTACCTCTAACAAATGCAGCTTGAAAACTAGACTTAGATGTATCATCAGGATTAGCAACACGATCAATTTGGTTCCAAGAATCCTCTTTGAACGAATACAACTGATAAGTATTGAGCGTCCCATAAGAGGAGGGTGCCGTTATAACACGTTGACAAACTCTTAGGATTTTGTAATCATCACATTTAGAATCATAGCCGATACAAGCACCAAGCAACAAGGTCCTCCTCTCATCAAATTGAGAGACTTCCTCGGTAGGAAACATCAGACACTGTTTGGTTGTGGGGTTTGTGAGGGCCCATTTCTCATTTATCTTCTCTTTCTTTTGTCTGGGCCTTCACTTAAGCCCAGAACTGAGCCCACTCACTTTTCCCAAACCCTAGCCCACTACCCCTTTAGATATACCCCACCCAGCCCCACTCTCTCTCTCACTTTTACTCTGCGCCGCTCCATCTAACTCTAATCCTCTCTCTCTCCCTGACCCCTCGACTCCTCCACCTTCCACCGCCCTTTTGCCTTGTTTTTCTCCAGCGCCTTCAATGGTGTTTCACCCTACCGTTGCTGCTACCCTCCTTAAATCCCTGATGCTCTCTCATGTTGGGATAACCGTTATTATCAAAGTGAGAAAGGCTCTGCTATTCCTTTCAAGTGTTGTTGTTTCTTTGATAGTACGAGATTCCCTGTGTGAGTGGAGGTATCACCGGGCTTTCCTGACCACCGGAGCCCTGTTTGGTGGTTACCTGAGTAGATCTGAGCTGCCGGAGTTCTGTACTTAGCTCCTACTGTTGGTGGCTCTGCTGAGATCTGAGAAGCCGCTCCATATCTGTCTCTTTGGCCTTGATCGAACTGCTGCCGGAAGGGTTGCCGAGTTCTGGGGAAAATCTGAGTCCCACCGTGTCCCGAGGACACCTTTTCCCCTCTCTGAACTCTCTCTTCCTTTATCTTCTTTTTCTTGTATCATTTTTACTCTTTTTTCTTTCTCTTATCATACAGATCTGAAGCATAAGAGGAAGAAGGAGCAGAAGACGAAGAAGACGAAGAGTCAAGTGCTTGAGCACGAAGTGGGGAAGACAGGAGGTTCGGAAAGCAAGCGGTGTAACCCTGGCTAGGCGAAGATACCCAACAGTGGTATCAGAGCCACGATGACCTAGCCAGGGCACCCTTCGAACACATCTTACCCACCCTGCCGCTCTTTGGCTGCGCCGATTCGCTCCCGATGAACAAGGAGAAGAGTAAGTCCAAACTCTTCCCTGGAAGAGTTTGGCTCTGGTAAATCGGCTGAAACCCTAGCTCCTAGATCTAGGCTTGGTCAAGGTGCTGCTTTTCTTTTCTTTGTTGGTATCTTGCGTTCCTGTGTTTTTTGTTTTGCTTCCGCTTGTTGGCCATTTGTCTCGATAATCCCTTGGCATTTCAAAGCCTAGTAAGATCTCCCTTGTAGTTGGTCCAGTTCGTCTGAATTCTCCTCGTGCGAGTAACCTGGAAAGCAAGGGAGAAAGGGATTCATCCAGATTGGCTGTTTGTGCCTTGCTTACTTGCTACTTTTGTTTTGTGTTGTACTCTCTGAAAGGTCTGTGTCCCTTGAGAACACTCTTAGATTGAGAGTTTTCTGGACTAAAAAGTCCTCTTGGAACCTCTAGAGTGACCAGTGCGAACCTTGCTCCACAGATCAATCTGTGCTGAGATCTGGGCTCTCCACTGCTCTTTAACCCTAGGTGGATCCTCTCCAGATCAGTTCTGACCTCCCTCTGCTGTGTGATTCTTCTGTGCCTTTGCTCATTGTGATTCCTTGCTTGTTGCATCTGCATAATCATGAACAACATGCATGTAGTGCCATTTAATGGCAGGGATGATTTCCAGGATTGGAAAATCAAGATTGAGTGCATTCTGGTAAAAGAGAAGGTAAAAAAGGCCATAACTACTAAGATTGATGAGGCTGTTACTGATGTTAAATTGCATGAGATGAATGATAATGCTAGAGCTACAATTTTGTTGAATCTGTGTAGTTCTGTGGTCAGAAAAGTGTCTCACCATGCCTGTGCTAAAGATTTGTGGGATGACTTGAACTCTATATATGCTGCCCCTTCTGAAGTGTCAACTTGGTCTTTGCAAAACCAATTTATGTCTTTTCAAATGGACTCTTCAAAGGATGTTGATACTAATATGGAGAATTTCAATAAACTACTGCATGATTTAAAACTTGCTGGAGATGACTCCATTGAAAAATATGCTCCCCAAATTCTTTTAAACTCAATACCTGAGCCATTTGCTGAGGTAAAATCCGCTTTGAAATATGGTGGTGCAAAAGTCACTTGTGAAATGATCACCAATGGTCTTAAGTCCAAAGAGAGTGAGCTTAAATTGGCCAAGTCAAAACCCTTGCATGGTGAAATCTTGTATGTCAACAAAAACCAACCGCAAAACTTCAATAGGGGTCAGAACCCTGATAAGCCTAAAGACATGAGACCTTATAACCAGAAGGCTGAGAATAGAGGTCAAAACCAGAACCAAAACTCTGACCAAAAGCCTAGGAAGGTTTGTTGGAATTGTGGAAAACCAGGTCATTTTATAAATAGATGCAAACTCCCTAAGCAGAAAAGGCAACCTGCCCCTGAAGAGCCAAGCCAAAATGCCAATAATGTGTATGAGGATGACTGTGTTTACATGATGCATGACTATGATTTTCAGTTCATCAGTTACTCAAATGCTATTTAAAAAACCATGAGTTCCAGTGAATGACTCATTGACTCTGGCTGCACTTTTCATGTTACTCCTTTTGAGCATATGTTTCATAATCTTCAACCTGTTAGTCAGGGCATGTTGCTTTAGCTGATGGTCAGAACTGTGAAATTATGGGGAAAGGTGATGTGTGCTTAAAATTTGAAAATGGAAAGTGTCTCACTTTAACTGAAGTCAGATATGTTCCAAACTTGAAGTTCAGTTTGTTGTCTGTGTCTCAGATTGCTGATAATATGATAACTGGATCTATTGATCATTTGAGTTTTCAATTCAAGAAGAACTCTGAGCCTTTCTTTTCTGCACTTAGGAAGGGAAATTTGTATGCTGTGCATGCTGAGTCTGTGCCTTTACATGTTGCAAATGTGGTTCATGATGATAAGTCTGCACTTTGGCATGCTAGACTAGGTCATATAAGCAATAAAGGCATGAATCTTTATTGACAAGATTTCTGACATTACTTTTTGTGAACCTTGCATTTTAGGAAAGCATCATAAATCTGCATTCCTTATTTCTGTTCCCTACCCCAGAAAACATGTTAGCACTGAAATACTTGAATATTTGCATGCTGATGTTTGGGGCCCTGCAAAGGTGCCTACTCATGGTGGTAATATGTACTTCTTATCTGTGATTGATGATTTTTCTAGAAAAACTTGGGTGTTTCTCATGAAAAATAAGTCTGATGTGTTTGATAAACTGTCTAAATGGGCTGTTCAGATTCAAAATCAAACAAGAAAGAGCATTAAATTTATAAGAACTGATAATGGCCTTGAATTTTGCAATCATTCCATGGATAATTGGTGTTCTGAGTTATGCATCACTAGACATAAGTCAGTTCTTTATACTCCACAACAAAATGGAGTTGTTGAGAGAATGAATAGAACTCTCCTTGAGAGAGTCAGGAGTCTTCTTGTTGCCTCTGGTCTATCCAAGCATTTCTGGGGTGAAGCCCTTATGACTGCTGTCTACTTGATCAATAGATCACCATCTGTGCCTTTACTTGGTAGATTGCCTGAGTCTGTGTTCTGGAATAAACCTATATGCCTGAAAAACCTGAGAGTCTTTGGTTGTGCTGCATATGTGCATCAAAACCGTGATAAACTTGAGCCTAGGGCTAAGAAGTGCATCTTCCTTGGTTATCCTGAAGGTGTTAAAGGATATAGGTTGTGGGATAAGTCAGTACCTGGGTTTAAAACTTGTGTTAGCAGAGATGTCTCTTTCAATGAGTTAAGTTTCCCTTGTTTACTGAATTCCTCACACTCTGCTGCTCCAAGTGAGGTGGAAAACTTGAATGCTTATGATGATGCTAGATATGAGTTTATGTTCACTCCTGTAATTCCTTTTGAGGTGGAAACTCAACCAAACACTGAACCTCCTCCTATACCTGAACCCATTCCTGATCCTGAACCTGTTATACCTGAACTTACTGTGAATGAAACTACCCAGAATGAGGTGCATGTGAATGACAATTTGAATGATTATCAACTTGCAAGAGATAGAGAAAGAAGGCATGCTAGGCAACCTACTAGGTTTGATGACTACAATATGTCTATGTATGCCTTTAATGTGTTTAATAATGTGGATCATGCTGAACCTTGCTCTTACTCTGAGGCTGTTAACTCTGATGAATATGCTAAGTGGTTGACTGTTATGGAATCTGAAATGAACTCTTTGCATAACAACAATACTTGGATTTTGGTTCCTAAACCTGCTGACTGCTCTATTGTTGAATGCAAATGGTTGTTTAAAATTAAAAATGAGGTGGACCACATTAGATACAAAGCTAGACTTGTTGCAAAAGGTTTCACACAAAAAAAGGGCATTGATTATAATGAGATATTTGCTCCAGTTGTTAAATTCACTACTGTGCGCATTATGCTTGCCTTATGTGCTCATTTTAACTGGGAATTGAAACAAATGGATGTTACTACTGCCTTCTTGCATGGTGATCTTGAAAATGACATTTACATGAAACAGCCTGAGGGCTTTGTTGATAAAAATTTCCCTGATCATGTGTGCCTCCTTAAGAAGTCCTTGTATGGTTTGAAACAGTCCCCTAGACAATGGAACTTGAAGTTTGACCAATGCATGAAAAGTTTGAATTTTGTTAGAAGCAGTTTTGATCATTGCTTGTATCACTTGGGTGGTGAGTCCCCTGTGTTCTTGCTCTTGTATGTTGATGATATGCTTATTCTTGGTCCTTGTTTGAAAACCATACAGCATGTTCAAAATTGCCTATGTGATATGTTTGACATGAAAGACTTGGGAGATGCCAAGAAAATCTTAGGCATGAGCATAGAAAGAAATAGGGAAAATTGCACTCTTTTGCTGCATCAATCTGATTATGTGAAGCAAGTTTTGCATAAGTTCAATATGTTTAATTGCAATGTTGTCAATGTGCCCCTTGGATCCCATTTTGAATTGAGTAAGAAGCAATGTCCCACCTCTAACTCTGATCTTGAAGAAATGAGAAACATTCCTTATGCTAATGCTATAGGATCTGTTATGTACTTGATGATTAGCACTAGGCCTGATATTGCTTATGCTGTTTCTTGTTTGAGTAGATACATGTCAAATCCTGGTCTCCCTCACTGGGAAGCTATGAAATGGCTCTTTAGATATCTAAAAACCACTATGAATCATGGTCTGCACTTCTCTAAGTCTGGTAATGGTGTGAAATGTGTTGGTTATGTGGATTCAAATTATGTTAATGACAGGGATAATAGGAAGTCCTCTACTTCTTATGTGTTTACTTTGTGTGATGTTTGCATAAGTTGGAAATCTCAGTTACAAGGTATTGTGGCCTTGTCTACTACTGAATCTGAATATATAGCAGCTACTGAAGCTGTAAAGGAAGCTATATGGTTGAATGGTGTGCTCTCTGAGATTAACTTTGTTGATGATAAACCTGTGCTCTTCTCTGATAGTCAGTCTGCAATACAATTATGCAAAAATCCTGTCTTTCATGATAGAACAAAACACATTGATGTCAAGTATCATTTTATCAGAGATGTTGTGGAAAGGGGTGATATTATTCTGAACAAAATTCCCTCTGAATTCAATCCTGCAGATATGGGCACTAAGTGATTACCAGTTGCAAAGCTGGAATCTTGCAAAAGGACCTTGAGTATTGGTCCTGGATGATCCCTCTGTGTTTTTGTGTGACATGTCCAGCCTCTGTGGCTGCTTGTCTCTTTCTTGGTTCTTTGTTTTTCTGCATGTTGAGTTTTGTGTGTGCTTGCCTTGTTTTTTGCTCTGGTCTGTATGTTTTGTCTTTGCTCTATGTGTGAGTTCTGTTGTGTCTATGAGTCTTCAATGATAACCTCTCTGGTTTGAGAAATGGTGATTTCCCTTGGGTTGATCTCTGTGGTTTTGAGA
The DNA here is from genome assembly GCF_028751815.1 of Salvia miltiorrhiza. Taxonomy (NCBI): domain Eukaryota; kingdom Viridiplantae; phylum Streptophyta; class Magnoliopsida; order Lamiales; family Lamiaceae; genus Salvia; species Salvia miltiorrhiza. Next base: position 10,422,571 of record NC_080389.1, read on the forward strand.
TTGAGTTAAATATGCTTAATATTTTTCTCACCCTCTATTGTCTTGTCTTTGTGATAGGATGATAGTAAAAATAGGGGCTGTGATGACAACTCCAACTCAATGGATGGCCCTTCCATGGTGACTAAATGATCAATGTGCCAAAGGTGGATATGTGAGGTTGGCCCATTTCTCATTTATCTTCTCTTTCTTTTGTCTGGGCCTTCACTTAAGCCCATAACTGAGCCCACTCACTTTTCCCAAACCCTAGTCCACTACCCCTTCAGATATACCCCACCCAGCCCCACTCTCTCTCTCACTTTTACTCTACGCCATTCCATCTAACCCTAATCCTCTCTCTCTCCCTGACCCCTCGACTCCTCCACCTTCCACCGCCATTTTGCCTTGTTTTTCTCCAGCGCCTTCAATGGTGTTTCACCCTACCGTTGCTGCTACCCTCCTTAAATCCCTGATGCTCTCTCATGTTGGGATAACCGTTATTATCAAAGTGAGAAAGGCTCTGCTATTCCTTTCAAGTGTTGTTGTTTATTTAATAGTACGGGATTCCCTGTGTGAGTGGAGGTATCACCGGGCTTTCCTGACCACCGGAGCCCTGTTTGGTGGTTACCTGAGTAGATCTGAGCTGCCGGAGTTCTGTACTTGGCTCCTGCTGTTGGTGGCTCTGCTGAGATCTGAGAAGCCGCTCCATATCTGTCTCTTTGGCCTTGATCGAACTGCTGCCGGAAGGGTTGCCGAGTTCTGGAGAAACTCTAAGTCCCACCGTGTCCCGAGGACACCTTTTCCCCTCTCTAAACTCTCTCTTCCTTTATCTTCTTTTTATTGTATCATTTTTACTCTTTTTTCTTTCTCTTATCGTGCAGATCTGAGGCAGAAGAGGAAGAAGGAGCAGAAGACGAAGAAGACGAAGAGTCAAGTGCTTGAGCACGAAGTGGGGAAGACAGGAGGTTCGGGAAGCAAGCGGTGTAACCCTGGCTAGGCGAAGATACCCAACATGGTTCAAAACATAAATATGGCCACAACGTTCGTAGATACATATCAAATCCCGACAACTATTAAAATGAATTACTGGCCTTGGATCCAGAAAAGGAAGTTCAAAACTTTCATCACCGATTTCAGATAAATCTCGCGGACAAAGAGCGGTAAATTCATACTTACCAAACGGTCCACGATTACGTATCACAAGAAGCCGTTTGTTATCGGAATTCTTCATCGTCGATCAAAATTTGATGGATTTGGAAGAAAGGGAATCAACCCTAGGCGTCATATATTTGCTTTCGTGTTTGGAGGAGGCGGATACGGAATGAACCCTAACGCGTCCATTTAGGTATTATATTTGCGCCGCGCAATCCACACCAAACACTTTTATATTTTTTCCATATACAAAATTAATACCAATTTAATTATGAGTAAATATATAAAACTATCCACTTTCATATTGTAAAGATAAAAAATGTCCACTAAGATAAAAATAATAAAAACTATCCACTTTGTGGTTGAAAGGACGGAAATGCCCCTCAACCTAAAATAGCCCTTTCATGTCCTCTCCCTGTTTCACGGTTTCACTCTCTCTCTATCTCTTCCTCTTAGATCGCCGGTGAAGCGCCGCTGCCCCGACCTCGGCCTCGTCGCCTCCGCCATCTCCTGCATCACCCCCCGCCGCGACTTTAGCCTCCCATGTAGAAGAGCATACCAGAGATGTAGAGAAGAGGAGCGAAGAGAAAAATCCCCTGGCGCTTGAGGAGGAAAGAGAGCAGGATCCAGACGAGGCGATGCGTGGGGAGTTTAGAGAGAGAGAGAGATAGCTGAGGGAGGCGGCGGTTCCTCGCTGTCGCCAAGGTGAAGGTCAGTGCTGGGATTTTTGATCTGAGATGAGAGTAGATCTGAGAGAGAGCTATGAGGAGAAGGAGGGGTGAAAGGCGGCGATTGGCCTTATCGGCTGATGCGATCGCTGGGGGGAGTCCTGGTGTCGGTGTTTGCGGAGGGTAGATAGAGCAGAGGAAGGCAAGGCACGCGGCGGTGCCGTTGCTGCCCGGCCACAGTCAGGCGGAGGCGGCTGGTGTCGTGTCACCGCCGGAGTCAGAGGGTGGCCGGCGCGCCATTGGAATCAGAGAATTAGGGTTTTTTTATGGTTGATGGATTGGGGAGGAAATGAAGAGGTGAGATAATACGAATTTAATTTCTGATTCTTCTGAATCTTCAGCGCGCGCCGGCGGCGAGCTGGTCGTAGATGGAAAGGTTTTGGCACTGGGCGAAGGGGCGGCTGATGAAGGGGATGCCGATTTTGTTGGTGGTGGAGTCGTGCGTGCCCGTCCACACGATCTGGTTGATGCGGAGCTTGTCCGGGTTGAGGGCGGACATCCAGTTCTTCAGGTCGGTGGCGCGGTAGTTGCAGCAGGGGAAATCGCAGCCGCAGCCAATTGAGATTACCGCCGCCGCCGCCACCGAGCTCTGCCCTCAATAGTTCGTCGTCGAATAGATTTTTGGTGAGATCTGCAGAGTAGATTAGACTCGTTTTTGTTAATTCTATGGTGGAACAAATATTGCAGAGGGAGAAGGTGATTTCGAAATATGGTGAATTTTTAGCTGCGGATGGGAACTCTTTGTCGTGAATCTATCTCTTAGCATCTGAGACTTCTTCGCCAACAGCTAGCTAATTGATATTACTCTCTGTTGATCATGAATCTAGAGGGAAAGAATGTTGGGAAATTGCATAGCTAATTGGGATTTCCTATCTCTTGATCATTAATTTTAAAAAATAGCTTTAAAATTTTAAATTCAAAACTAGATCTATGAATTCACAATTTAATGTTCTTAAATTCACAACTATAACTATGAATTCATAACTTAATGTTGTATTTTAATTGTAGATTGAATTGATTCGAATAATATTTTGTTGTATTTTGATTGTTGATTTAGAGGAATTGATGTATTTTGATGGTAGATTGAGTTGTTGTATTTTGGTGTTGTACAGTAATTTGATTGAGCTGTATAATTATTTTTTTAATGTTCTTAAATTCACAACCAAATATATGAATTCACAGCAGCTTAATGTTTTTGAATTCACGACCACATCTATGAATTCACAACTTAATATTCTTGAATTCACAACCAGATCTATTAATTCACAACTAAAACTCGAATTCACAATCAAAATAAATTACAGTTTTAATTGTGAATTCAAACTTTAAAAACTCAAATTCACAATTACTTGAATTCACAACCAAAATAAATTCTAGTTGTGAATTAAATTCAGGTTGTGAATTCGACTGATTATGAATTCACAACCAACATAAATATGGTTGTGAATTAAATTTTGGTTGTGAATTCGTTTGGTGTGAATTCACAACCAAAAAATTCTAGTTGTGAATTAAATTTTGGTTGTGAATTCGACTGATTGTGAATTAAATTTTGGCTGTGAATTCGACTAGTTGTGAATTCACAAACAAAAAATTCTGGTAGTGAATTCGACTGGTTGTGAATTCTCAATTCACAACTAGTGTAAATTCACAACCAAAAAATTTTGGTTGTGAATTCACACGGGTTGTGAATTGCGGGATTTTTTAAAGGGGTGATGTAAAGTGGACATTTTTTTAATTTTTAATGTGAAGGGTATTTTGGTAACAGTGGACATTTTTTAAGTTTTTTATCTTAGTGGACATTTTTTATCTTTACAATATGAAAGTGGCCATTTTAAAAATCCACTCTTTAATTATTATATTTATAAATATATTTAAAAATAATTTTTATTATTAGAATTAAAAATCACAATAATTGATATTATGAAAAGTCAATAAATTTAAGAAATAAAATCAATTAAAAGAAAGAACTAAAAATGAAAATTAAAATAAAAATAGAATTAAAAAATATATTTATTTAAACGAAGATGAGAGAGAATTTTGCTATGTTTTAATCTTTAAATAAATACTATATAATTTTTTACATTTTAAATTCAATATCTATTTGTTATCTAAAGCCAGAAGAGTTTGGGCAAAAATACACACTACTTCAGTGCAAAAATGCAACACAAATTCCCGCCTTTTTTGCTTCAGCCTTCATTTTTTTATCGTTTTGCGTGCGATGTGTTCTATGTGCACTGATTAATGTTCATTTAATTCTTCCCCTTTTCAAGCAAAAAGGCATCTGACATCATTTATTACTGCTCATTTAGGTATTTCTCTCTCTCTCTTTACGTCTCCTCATTTCTCCTCATTCTTTCATTTTTATTTTTTCTCTACAATGCTCAGACTTCTTTCTTCTAATTTTATCTGCTGCTCTTGGTGAAAATCATAATGGAGGTGCTCAAACTCATTCTCAAGGTGAAGTCGTCGCTAAGATCCAGGACAAGGAAGGTATCCTGCCGGACCAGCAGCGACTCATCTTCGCTGGGAAGCAGCTCGAAGACTGTCGCACCCTCGCCGACTACACGCTCGCCAGCCATCTCTCTATCTTTCTCCTGCCAAATAGATACCGTCGTTCGCCGACAACTTAAAAAGTGTCATATCAGCTTGTAATTTAGGGATTTATAAAAAGTATGAAAAAATTGAACAAGCATTTAAATTCAAGGAAGTTCATATAAAAAATTGAAGCTCGTGGAAAAGCTTGAAATCGAGACTAGAGATATTATTAATCCAAATTCAAATATACAATATCTAGAAGTCAATAAAAATTTGATCTCCAAATTATTACATCTTACTCCCTCCGTCCCTGAAATGGCTTCCTCTTTGGGGACGGCACGGGTTTTAATAAAAAGTTGTAAAGTGTATTGATAGTGGAGAAAAAGTGATATAATTATTATTGGAAGTTGTGAAAAGTGTTATAATTAGTATTGAGAATGGTGAAAAGTGAAAAGTAAGAATAAATAAAGTATTATTAGTGGTGGGGTATGTTTCCAAAAATGGAAAGAAAGAAAGAGAAAGTTATTTGGGGGACGTCCCAAAATGGAAAAAGATGAAGTTATTTTAGGGACGGAGGGAGTATAAATTAATAGCAAAACTAGCAAGTTCATACCCAACTTTATTTCCATGGAGACTCCATTACATTTTAAGACTCAAGACTCGTGTAGCATGTGGATCAGTAAACACCACAACATGTCTATTATCTAATTCAAGACATAAGCCAATAGCTATCAACTTTGTTGCGTGGTTCACCAATAAATATTGTAAGATCATTTACTTTGAAAAATTAGTTTTGATAGATAAAAATAATAAAATTAATCTCTTATTTATTTAGATGAAGCGAAACTTTGAAATGTCCAAGACCCTTGATTATTTCAATTATTTAAACTAATTTTATTGATATGATATGATTGAAAATTTTTATTTTTAAAAATAAAAATACTCAATCATGCATTTTATCAATTATACAAATTAAACGCTCCCCTAGTTGTATACCCAATAGGCCCATTTGTGTCTCATATATTTACAAATGTTTCTGAAGTGGGATTCACTAGTTCATTGGGCTAAAATCTATATAATATATAATAACAACACCGAATTCTATAAATAGTAACCTTAATTTTTTGATCTTTTGATTTTTCTATTTATGGAAATCTATAATTATAACTTAAATAATTTTTTCTAACCATTTTTTTTTATTATATATAGAGTCAATTATTTTCCTTATATATTTAACCGTTACATTAATCAATCAATGTGCATTTATATGAGATACATGAAAGTTTTAAAAGTCTATATCAATTATAGATATATAAATTAGTTTCAAATTATAAATTAATTCTAAAAGAATATTTTTATGGTCACATAACTATGAATTTATCTACAAATGTGCTATTTCCGTCAATACTTCAATTTTCTTTCGTCAATTCTTCCAGCCATGATTCGCCTATGTCGGATGTTCTGTTCCTCATTTATCATTCACCCGTAATCATTATCTCCATCTACCCGTCTCATCCACTCTCAATTCAGCTAATTCATTTTTTCACAAAAGAAAAAAAAATACATAATTACTTATCCACGTGAACGGGTGAGTAAACTTATTGTAATATTTATCTTATTAAACTTGGGGATATATTATGGTATAATCATGTATTGCTTATCAAGATTTTTCATAGTAATATTATAATATCATATTATGTCCGTAAAAAAGAGACATATTACATATTTCAATGTAAATTAAAGAAAACCCACGACAATTGTAGCAATCTAAAATAAGGGTTGCAAGTATCAAGTTCGTGGGTAAATGATACATAGCTTATAAGTATCTTGAAAGTTATTGTCCTTTCACATCCAATAAAATATGCAATGCTCGATAAGTCATGCACGTATAGTAGTGCAACATTAGTTTTTGTAATATAATTCTTTTTATATATGTCACAATAGATTTCACATTTTTATTTAAATTTATTTATTTGTCTTTATTATTTGCAAAATTGATTTTGTTATTGAGATTGAAAAACAAATGAATTTGACAAAAGATAGCAATCATTTTGTAGATTGCAACTGATTTTTTGTTGTTGCTTATTTTTTACTTTATATATTTATATATATATATATATATATATATATATATATATATATATTTACCAAGAATTCTCATTTTTATTTTTTAGAGAAAACAAATGAATTTGGTTTTGACTGTTTTATTGTAATGTTTAAAATAAAAATATTAATTCACATAATCACTGATTAAAAAAAATATTAAAATGTATAATACTATATCTATTATTTCAATTAAATTAATTGGTTTTGATATTTTAATTTACAAGGTCCATAAAAAATGATTCCAATACAAAGAAAAAAGCAAATTTAAATAGAAATTATATAAAATTAGTAAATCTTTTATCTTTGATTTACCATATTTTTATATAAAGGAGGAAAATTTTTATGAAGCTAAGGAATGAATAGGGAGATTATGTAAAACTATGAATTATTTGAAACCTATAATACAATTTATAAATTTATTTGTTGTAAAACTACTAACTCTAGGACATTTAATTGATTTTTTTATTAGAACATCTTATTTTTAGGTAGTGGGTAAAATTCGTATATCCCATTTGAATGAATGTTCATAGCCCAAGTGTCTAGCCCAATCCAAAAAACTGAATCAATTCTAGTTAATTCAGCCCGTACTTTAGATCATCAAGGCCCATCGACCTAAACCCTAGATAGGGCAACGACTTGGGGAAGAAGGCTGAAACTAATCAGGGATATCGACCCCACGAATATCGGAACGACTAGGGTTTAAGTAGACGTGCCAACAAAACCCTAGCCGTCAGGTGATCACGGTATAAATAATAACCAATTAGGGCATTCGAGACACAATCATTCGGACTCCAACACGTTCTCTCGCTCTTCTCTCCCCTCACGCATTATTCTGCCTCCACGCTCTCAGCCTTAGGTTTTCCGGTGATCAGATCAACCGAGACGACCCAACGACCCTCGCTCATTGCTCAATCGCCTTCAACTCCGTCGACCAGATCGACCCGATTTAATCTTTCATTTACTTTCAATTGCTTTCAATACGATTTTTATTAATATTGTTTACTGACTTGAGCGTCGGAGGCCCTTCCATCGACACCCCCACCGGTGCTCCAAGAAGGGCTCTAACGTTGTTCGTGTTTCAGGTTGCTAGTGCCCATCGTATCGGACGACCCCGACGTCCTTATCCGTAATTGTTGGATTCATCCCCAACAATTTGGCGCCCACCGTGGGGCCCTAGAAATCAAGCATTCTCGACGAACGCTCATTGAGCTCTACCATGAGTACCCCAAACGACACACGCGACATGACCGATGCTTCCTCACAAACCGAGTTGTTGGCCCAAGTGGAGATAGATGCCAAGCTCAATGCCCTGATGGACCAGATGGCCCGGGAAAGGGAGAGTCGGTTGTTGTTGGAAAAACAAAACCAAGAGCTACTAGCCCGACTGAACGCTCTCACTCAGATCCAAACGCCTCCGCCAATTCAAACGCAACGCCCTGACCGATTCCGAGTTTCTATTAACCCCATGATGGATATTGAGGACATCCCGCTTACACCCAATGGAACTGAGATCAACCCAGATGACTCTTCATCCTCGGTAAGAAACAATAGATCGGAGGTTATTCATCCTAACACGGGCAATCTTCATGTGAATGCAGGTGAAACCCACATTTTGGACCAAACACCCGGGACAACAAGAACAACCAGGACGAACGTAATGGGAGCCCTCACTCAAGTCAACATGACGAATGGGGGAGTGGACCGTTCTACCCCGATAGGCCGGACCGATACCACCCAGGGGCATGTTGTGCCAACGGGACCGCACGAAGGTGACCCAACAGGACAACCAGATGGAGCAAGGCGAACAGGTCCACTCGGTCATAATGGCAGCATCCAAGATCAACCCTTTCAGGTCAATTAGGGACGACAGGGCATGTCAAACACCATCCAGAATTTAGACCCCGCCTTGGCTAGAAGATTGGCGGATATGGAGGCCATCATCCAACGAATCCCAGGAGTCCCGACCCCAATCAAGAAAAGTGCAGAGAGCTGTTATGCTGACTCGCCCTTTGTGGACGAAATAACTTTGGTGGAAATGCCGAGGAAGTTCAACTTCCCCCACATGAAGATGTTTGATGGCGCGTCTGACCCAGACGACCATATCGCCCAATATCGACAGAGGATGTTCACCGTGGCCATCCCTCGTGACATGAGGGAGGCGTGCATGTGTAAGGGGTTCAGTTTTAGTCTAATAGGATCGGCCCTCCAGTGGTATATGAATCTCCCGAATAACTCTATTAGCTCTTTTGCCCAACTAACTGATGTTTTTGTCCAACAGTATGCAAGTAGTAGGAAATTGGAGAAGATCTCGGAAGACCTGTACGCCATTGTCCAAAGACATGGAGAACCCTTTCGAGACTATATTATACGTTTCAACAAGGAGAATGTGTCAATCACCAACTGTAGCGAGCAAACCGCTGTAACCGCTTTTCGCAAGGGTCTATTGCCCGGCTCGGATCTTTATAAGACTCTCACCAAGTACCCGTGCAAGACCATGGAGGACGTGTTGATTCAGGCTTGGGCGCAGATTAAGTGGGAGGAAGACCAATACAACATGCAGAGGGTCTTCCCACCCAGTAGACCCGAAAGAGACCACCGGGTGGACAGGAGGTCAGGTCGTTACAGACGTGCTGAACCATATCCACCTTATCGACAAAGCAGAGGAAGGGATGAGTACGATAGGGAACCCGACACACGCCCCCGCGAGAAAGCAAAGATTCCAGAGTATGCCCTATCCATCTCCCCCGCCGAAGCAGTTGAGGCACTAAGGAACCTGGGCAACAAGGTCAAATGGCCAGAGAGGATGAGGGCCCCAGCCGACCAGAGGGACAGGTCCAAGTGGTGTGAGTTCCATGCAGACCATGGGCATCGGACAGAGGATTGCATCGCCCTCAAATTGGAAGTGGCCCACCTACTAAAACAAGGCCACCTCACCGATTACCTAACCGAGAAGGGCAAGCAGACCCTACAACAAGGAAGGGATAGACATGATGACCATAGAGAAGCTACACCGCCAATCCCACCATCTTATGAAAGAACCGTGAATGTGATATCTGGTGGCTCCAAAGTAAGCGGGGTCACCCACTCCGCAGCAAAGAAGCATACTCGACAGGCTATGTCTAACACGGAAGAAACCAACATGCCCTGCCAGACCGCTTCAACCCTTCCGACCCAAACAATCAGTTTTCATACAACTGAATCAGACAAGCTTCTTCACCCTCATCATGATGCTTTAGTTATTTCAATTTTTATTGCAAATTGTTTGATCAAGCGTGTTCTAATCAATAATGGTAGTTCTGCCAATATCTTGTTTTTTGATGCTTTCAGGGAGATGGGACTGAACGAGTCCAAAATAATAAAAAAATCTGCGGTGCTCATAGGCTTCAGTGGTGAGACCAAGACCACGATGGGAGAGATTGACCTTCCTGTCTATGCCGAAGGGGTGAATCAATCAACCAAGTTCTTAGTGATCAATGCCCCTTCCGCGTTCAACGTCATTTTGGGTCGACCATGGATCCATGATATGGAAGCAGTGCCATCTACCTACCACCAAGTCATCCGATTCCCAACTAAATGGGGCATCAAGGAGATCAGGGGCGAGCAAAAAGATTCAAGGGCATGCTACCAAACGATCATGAAGGCAAAGCAAACCACTCAATAGCAATTACAGCAAAATGGTTCGACCCACCCAAAGATGGATCAACCACCCCCATCATGTCAACCTGCACAAACAGATGAGCCCGAAGGCAGGTCGCAGCCCACCAGCCCGCCCCAAAGTCATCCAAGCAGCAAAGCTATTATAGAAGATCAATCTGATCGACCCGCTCACCCAAAACGACCACGTAGTTTGATCGAGGAAGAAGCTATAGAGATAGATGAAGTCCAAATCCATATGGACCACCCGGACCACAAAGTTCGGATTGGAGCACAACTTGACCCCGACTCCCGAGAGAAGCTTATCAATTTCTTATCTAAACACTACGATTATTTTGCTTGGTCCCATGCGGACATGACGTGCATTGACCCAAATCTTATTGTTCACAGGCTACAGGTTAAATGAGGAAAAGGAAAGAGTAATTGAAGAAATGAAAGAGATTATGGATATTGTGAGGGATAAGAAATTGGAAGACGGGAGAAGCCTAAATTTTTTGGTATCTGACCTTGTCGATGTGGCTGACTATGCCCTCCACCTTGTCAAACGAGACGTAACCTATGATGAGAGATATGCGTCCATCCATAGTTGGATCGGAGAGATCAAGAAGCGGATGCTTAAACTGGGAGATGATGGGGCGGAGATGGAGCCAGAGTCGAACATGAGGTCATCCGAGAATGTTGATGATGACAAATATGTGGTGGGCTTGGAGGAAGATGTGAAAATGCTGCTTCCCAGAAGGATCATTGGTGGGGAAGGATACTTCAATTGGACTGTTCTTATCAAAGGGATGTGTGGTATTGGAAAGACAACTCTTGCGAGAGTGATATACAACCATCCAAATGTCGTTAAGCACTTCGACCGTCGTGCTTGGGTATGTAATTCTACTCACTTCACTATTAAAGAGCTACTTCTCAAACTAATACAACAGGTAGTTCCTGAGAATCTCCATACATCTTCTTTATTGGAGAATATGGACAACCAAAGCCTCCGAGATATGCTTTGCCAACACCTGCGAGGAATGCGATATTTTATAGTTCTCGACGACCTGCCCAAACAAATGCACTTGAATTCTTTCTTGGAAGCTCTTCCACGAGGTATGGTCATCTTTCTTCCACGATTAACTTAGTGCTAGTTCAAAATTTTAACCTTCTGACTATTTCTTTTTAAATTGTTCTTATGTAAGCAGTCGATGAAAGTAGATTGCTGCTCACGAGTCACATAACTCATACGGACATATTTGTACGTAATGAAAATGTTCATCAGATGAAACCTTTGGACCATAAGCAGAGTTGGCAATTGTTTCTGAAAACAATAAATCATGGCAATAAATTGACGGGTGAGCACGAATTCCCAAAGTCTTTGGAGCATATGGCAAAACAAATGTTGAGAAAATGTGACGGCTTGCCATTAGCTATAAAAGAGGTGAGGAAGCAGTTATTGGAAAAGAAACTCACAGGGGGGAGTGAATGGGAACAACTTCTTGAATCAGTTGATTTTGGTTCAACATTGAAGTTATTGGAATCGTTTTATCATAAATTGAATCCCGAACTGGAGTCATGTTTCTTGTGTATGGCCTTCTTTAAGGAAAATACAACTTTGAGGAAAGAAAAGTTGATACAGATTTGGGTTGCAGGAGGAGCTGGTTCAGAATATGACTGTCAAAGATCGTTAGATGGTTTAGTCAATGAATCTGCTATTCAAGTCAAGGACAAGAGCACGGAGTATCACCTGAATGCTCTGCTACACATGCTATCCATCCAAAAAGCAGAGGAGAAACTAGGTTTTGATATCCTAAAGAACAATAATGGTAACAATCGAACCTCTAAGAGTCCTCGTCAGCATTGTGTTATCATTAGTAGCAGAGACAAGTTCAACTACTCCACGGATCAAGATAAACATCTGGAGTCTCTCTTCTTCCATGGAGGTGGCTACTTGGACACTAGTCCGTCTTACTGGAAGAACTTTGAAAAACTTAAGATACTTGATTTGGAAGATTTTGGATTGAAGATTTTACTAGAAAGTATTGGCACATTGGTGCAACTAATATACTTGGGATTGAGAAATAATTATATAAAAGTGCTCCCAGTCTCGTTGGGGTGCTTGGAAAATCTTGAGGTTCTTGACATAGCTCAAAACTTTATGGTGGAGATGCCGGATATTATATGGAAAATGCGTAACCTTCGCCACCTCTACATGTCTGATGTGATTTGCCCGAAGCGTCTGAAGATAGACGAGCTACTGTTTCTAGAAACCTTAACCTACGTCTCTGTTGATAATTGGACATATGAGCTCTCGGGCTTAAAAATCATGTCTAGTTTTCTTGATAAATTGGGCATCGAAAAATTGGACGGAAACTCAGATGTAAGCAAGCTCTTTGTGTCATTGGCTGTGTTGAAGAGTCTAAAACACCTAATCTTAAGAGGGTATCGTTTCAGAAGCATGCCTTGTTTAGATGAGCTTCGTATTCTACACAAACTCAAAACACTCAAATTGGATGGACTCCTTGCAAGGCTACCAACTAATCTCCCTCCAAATATTGAATCATTGACTCTGATTGATAGCTGTCTTGATGAAGACCCCATGCCACTACTTGGGAAGTTACTCAAGCTAAGATTCCTCAAATTGCGAAATTCATACACTGGTCAACAAATGGTGATCTTGCCCAACGGCTTCTGTCATCTCGAAGTCCTGTGCATCGAAGAGTTGTGGAATCTGAGAAATGTACAAGTTGGAGAAGGTGAAATGCGTTTTCTCAAGAAATTAGAAATCCATGATTGTCCGTATATGGATACCCTCCCGAAAGCTATTTGTTCGATGTTTTCGATGAATGAGATAAAGATGGTGACAACCAAAAATATTGCAGCAAAGATCAAGAATCCAGACTTGATCTCCAAAATAGCAATAGTGAATATCAATCCATGAGCTAGCGTAGTTGTCTGCATGATTGTTACGTATGTTGTTGGCGTTAATTTTTGGATTGTTTCTAGCTAGCTATATTTTCTTCCTTGGTTGTGTGTTTGTAAATGACATTTAGTTGCTTTGGCAATTGTGCTTTCTTCATATCTTGTTTGTACTCTATTTCTTCTCAAGTTACTGCAGATTTAAGATTTTAGCAAAATGCAGACAAAATTGCCAAGTATTTCTGAATTCTGAGTTGACAGCTGAAAATGGTCTTTATCTTGAATATCAACCAAGTAATTTTGTTGGAAGATGGACTGTATCAGTTGGTTGTGCTAGAAAGCTGGATGCATATTATAGTTTCGATTCTTTGAATTTAGAAAGTTGACATACAATTTAAAACGAAATTAATAATATTATTAATGAATAAATTGAAATGCAACAAACTATTACTCACAGACAGAGTCTAGTACAATAAACTTCATGACCTTTTCAAGGGGTGCCGGTTGTTGGAACTACGCGAGCTTATCAAGTGTCGTATACGCATTATTTCTGTCAGTCACCCAAGATACAAAGAATATTAAAAGTTCAAACTAACTCACCATAGTATCAAAGTGACGGTTAACAATTTGTTCTATTAGAGAGATATTTATAAGCCCTATTTAATAGTTTTAGAGATACGTTAAATAGATATAGTGTACTAGCTAATTTCAAATTTACAAAATATATAATTTATAAAATTACCCTTAAAATAAAATACATATAATAGAGATATAACAAACAATGTATATTTTGTGCTCAAAATACTTTTTATTTAGAATAGACTATCATAGTTTCTCCAATCTTAACCTTTGAATAGAAGGATACAAATCAAACAAAATAAACTCAAATGATATAAATAATTAAGACATTTTAAAGTTTCAATTCATTTCAATAAAATAATAAATTAATCTATATTATTTTTATCTATTTAAATTAATCCGTAAAATAAACGCTAATACAGACACTATTAGAAAACAAATGGTACTGGTTCAAGATACAAGCTAGTATTTTTCAAATTCAAAAAAAAAAAAAAATGCCAGCTCTATGGATTGTTAAATTTTAATTGAAAAACAATTATCAAACGCATAATGCATGTGGGTTGAAAGTGGAAGTGACCTTCATTAGCCTTAACAACATATATCTATGTCAAACTTGTTTTTTATCCCTTCAATTTTTTTAATTTTTTATTTTTTATTTTTTTATTATTTTTTTTGAGGGGTTATCCCTTCAAATTTTATGTGTGAAACAACAAGTCAACACTTCAGCTGGCTCGGGATGAGCTGGCGATATTATTATTTTATTAGTGTTTGTTAAATATGCACATTATTTGGCTTCTTCAACTGAGCATCTAATAAATTATTCACAACTTTCTCACACAAAATCCCTAATTTCGAAAAAAAAAAAAAAAAACATTCTAAATCCGTAATTTTGCTCGAACGAAATTCACTATTCAGAGCTCCAAATCCAATCACAGTAGACACCGCCTTCCGTCGCAAGCAGCTAAGGTATGTTATCTTAACTCTCGTTTACTGAATCCAAATTTATTTTGCTTTCTTATTTGCTCTTGTCAAAATGGAATCAGAATTAGTTGTATCAATTGAAAATATGATAAATAAGAAGAAGATTTAGAGTCTCTCACAGTGTGATTTGTCGATTACTCAAGCTCCTCTACAAGCAGCAAGGCCCATTTCTTTCTATGATTTTTCTTTCTTTATTTTTTTGCCAAGAAAAATAAACTTGAGCTGATTTTTTCTGTTTGTGTTTGTTTTGTTTGTTTTGAAGGATCAATAATCCTTCGGTGTTGACTTGTTATGTTTGTGTTTGTTTTGAAGCTTCTCTACAACCACGTCTCATTAATTGAAAATTGAGTATTTTATTGTTTCTATTCAACCTACGCAATAAAATATATAACTTGTTGAATTTGTGGTTTATGATCCCTCCCAACTCTGTTTTGACTTGTTCAAATATGTCAAATTCTACCTTAATCAAATCATTCTCAGCTGGCCAGAGACAAGCTAAGATAAGGAGAGAGGGAGGATTAAATCGGAAAGTTGATCGAGACGAGCAGAGGTAAGAAGAAAATTAGCAAAAAGGTTAGGTTTTTTTTTAAGAGAATCAATAATGGTTCCCCCTTTTCCCATTTAGTGACTCGAACCCCCGACCTATCAATTGGAGGGGAAACGTCTTATCAACTGAGGTGCACTTTGTTGTCTAGCAAAAAAAAAAAAAAGGTTAGTTTTCGGCATCCAACCAAAGATATATAGCTATGAAGAAAATTAGCTTCGTTGTCAAAATGTTAGTTGATCAAAAAGATATATAGCTTCATTGTCAAAAGTTAGTTGATTGAGACGAGCAGTGATAAGAAGAAAATTAGCAAAAAGGTTTTTTTTTCTTTTTTTTTTTAATAGAAAAAAGGTTAGTTTCCTTCTCCATATATTAGAATGAGATATGAAGACACATGATTATAGGGAGTTTTTACATCAAAAGTTTAGATTTTTGTGGTTAATGGTCAAATCTCATAGAGAGCGAAAAATTTGATGAATTCATGGTCCTAGGTCTAATCTCATAGGGAGCGAAAATTTTAATTTTTGAATTACATTTTCACAACGAATTTATACATATTCCAAAAACAATTCATGAGAACTCATGGTTTGTACTTCCTCTTTGAAAAGAGGATTTGGGTGCGGGTCAACCTGGTTGCATGGTACACCCAGGTGTACCCAAGGCCTCCTCAAAAGTTTTTAACGACAGAATTACCGATAGATATTCTGTCATTAAAAATAAAAAATACTTAATTATTTAAATAATTAAAATGTAATGAGAGAAGTACCTCGTTCTTAAAAGTTACCAATAATAATTAATTAAATAATTAAAATCTAACTAAGGAATTATCTTATATGTTGTTAAAAGGGTTAATTGCCGAGTGGATTTGTAAAATGTCCACTTTCATATTGTAAAGATAAAAAATGTCCACTAAAATAAAAAACATAAAAAATGTCCACTGTTACCAAAATGCCCCCAACTTTAAAAATTTAAAAAATGTCCACTTCATTTTACCCTTTAAACATCACCCCTTTAAAAAATTTCGTAATTCACAACCAGTGTAAATTCACAACTAAAATTTTTTGGTTGTGAATTCACACTGGTTGTGAATTCACAATTCACACCCAGTCGAATTCACAATCAAAATTTAATTCACAACCAAAATTTTTTGGTTATGTATTCACAACCAGTCGAATTCACAATCAAAATTTAATTCACAACCAGAATTTTTTGGTTGTGAATTCACAACCAGTCGAATTCACAACCAAAATTTAATTCACAATCATAATTTTTTGGTTGCGAATTCACAACCACAATTTAATTCACAAACATAATTTATTTTAATTGTGAATTCAAGTAGATGTGAATTTGAGTTTTTAAAGCTTGAATTCACAACTAAAATTAGAATTTATTTTGGTTGTGAATTCGAGTTTTAGTTGTGAATTCATAAATGTGGTTGTGAATTCAAGAATATTAAGTTGTGAATTCATAGATATGATCGTAAATTCAAGAACATTAAGTTATGAATTTATAGATCTGATTATGAATTTAAGAACATCAAGTTGTAAATTCAAAAACATTAAGATGTGAATTCATACCTTTAATCGTGAATTCAAGAAATTGCCAATAAATCAGAGTTATTTAGAAAACCAACACATTAACATCACCATATCAATGTAAATACGCTTCCTTCACAGTACGAAAAAAACATTTAAAAAATCAAACAAATTAACTAAACAATTTCACTTATAGTTTAGCTTCAAACAATTCGCCCAATTCGGCTTCTCACTAAGAGGATCCATCAAATCAACAAAACTCCTCACTAAAATCATCAATTCACCCATTTCGCCCAAATCTCAGTAGATCAACTTCTATTTCGCCCAAATCTCAGTATGTAAGAGAGGATCCATTTTTTTTTTCGGCGAAGAAGTCGGCGTTGAAGCTTGTATCAGAGCTCTGCTCGTGGGGGCGGAACCGGGGGAAGGTAGTGGAGGGTGGCGTGACCCGGTGGCGGACCAGCTCTGTAGCTGCGTGGAGGGGCTACCAGAGCTTAGATCTGAAAGAGAGAGAGAGAGAGAGAGAGAGAGAGAGCCAGATCTGCGTGGAGGGGCTACCAGAGATCGAGCATGACAAAGAGAGAGAGCCAGATGTGCGGCGTCTCCTCCTCAGAAATTAGAGTTTCAGGCGGCGGCGATAGGATTTCAGGCGTCGATCGTCGGCTTCCTGTGAACTCATCGACTCCTCCTCAGATCAGAGCTTGCAGAGGTGGAGATCGGTCGATCAACGGCGCGGCAGCTACTGATTCCACAGCTAGATCTCTCTCGTCT
This sequence comes from Salvia miltiorrhiza, assembly GCF_028751815.1. Classification (NCBI taxonomy): domain Eukaryota; kingdom Viridiplantae; phylum Streptophyta; class Magnoliopsida; order Lamiales; family Lamiaceae; genus Salvia; species Salvia miltiorrhiza. Next base: position 10,440,033 of record NC_080389.1, read on the forward strand.
TCTAACAGTCCGGCGATGGACTCCTTGGCTCTGATATATCAGCGAGGAAGGCAGGGTCTGAGAATTCTCCGACGATCCCGCGACGCTTCATCGTCGGATCTCCGACTGAAGCGTGGGGCACCTCCAATCGCCGCGTCTTCTTCAACCCCTTGACTAATAATCACCACCGCCTGACCCTTCCCGAAGCCTCCCACAACCGCTGCCGCGCCGGATCGTCGCTCGGTTGGCTGGTGAAATTGAGAGTGGAGAGAGAGATGAGAGAGAGAAGAGAATGGGAAAGCAGGGAGAGAATGCGTAGAGAGAGAGAGAATGAGACAAAAATGGTTAATTTTTATGTTTTTAATGTTAAGGGTATTTCCGCCTTTTCAATTAAAAAGTGGACAGTTTTTATTATTTTTATCTTAGTGGACAATTTTTATCATTACAATATGAAAGTGGATAGTTTTATATATTTACTCTTAATTGCCTGTAAAAGTGGATAGTTTTATATATTTACTCTTAATTGCCTGTAAATTTCTTACGTTTACACGGAATTGGTTTTTGCACCTTTTTTTTTTATTTTTCTACTTTTAAATACTTAACCTTTCGTCTTTGTCTCGAATTTATCCGGTGATCGGTTTTTTCTCTTGCCGGCGCCGGAATTGACACTGTGGCAGCCGCAATGGATGAGGTGGCAGCCGGAAATTGACACCTAAACACATTTATTACATGTGGAAAAAAACTTTAAAAAAAATAATAAAAGAAATCCACCACCTCATCTTCCCTAACCTCCCCAACTCTTAAACCCTACCTTCCCCTCTTCCCACCCGCCGCCGCCGCCTGCCACCAGGCCGGCGCCTGCCGCCCCTTCCCCATTCCCAGACCCCGTCAGCCCTCCCCCTCCCTCACCCCAGACCCCGTCAGCCCTCCCCCTTCCCCATTCCCAAAACTCGTCGGCCTTCCGCCTCCCAAGACCCCTGTCAGCCCTCCCCCTTCCAACATCTCGAATTCAGCCTCTGAAGTCTACGATTTCATGGTGATTTGGTGAAATCGAGCCTCTGAACGACGAATTCGCGATGGTGGTGGTGGCGCGACAGGGGCTGCGCGAATTGGTGGTGAACGAATTGGAGAGACCAGGGAGAGAGATGGAGGGTTTCAGGCGCCGGTGGTGGTGGTACGGGCGAATTGGTGGTGGCGCGAGAATTGGTGGTGAACAAATCTAGGGCACGAATTGGAGAGAGAGAAGGAGTCGATCTAGAGGGTTTCAGGCGCCGGTGGTGGTGGTACGGGCATCGTCGCCGGCGGCGGCGGGTTGGGGGATGGGGTAGGGAATTAGGGTTTGGAAGTATGAAAGATTGGGGAAGGTGATGATGATATGTATTTTTTATTTTTATTTTTAAGTTTTTTTCCACATGTAATAAATGTGCTTAGTTGTCAATTTCCGGCTGCCACCTCATTCATTCTGGCTGCCACAGTGTCAATTCCGGCGCCGACAAGAGAAAAAACCGAAAGCTTAGGTATTTAAAACTAAAAAAATAAAAAAAGGCGCAAAAACCAATTCCGTGTAAACATTAGGAATTTACAGGGAATTAACCCTTGTTTGTCAAATAAAATTAAAAACTTTCCTCTGCTTTTCATCTGCCTGCGCTAATCAAAACATTCCTCCCCTTTTCATAAGTTAGCCTTACTGCGTCACCTTTCCACCGGAGCGGCCGTCGGCCAGAGCATGCCGTGTAGAATCCAGAGCCGCCATCGACGGGAGCCGCCGCCGCCGACAAATCTGCCTTGTAAATTTGGTTGGTTTTACTTCAATTCCTGGATTTGGTTCGTTTATACCTGTTTTGCTTCATTTGCTTCATTTTTATTTTTCAGTTGCCCCCTAACTTCATCTTGTGGCTTTTGATTATTTGATATATATTCATATCAGCTCATATTCTTTTTACTAACTTATCTTAATTTCCAAAGCTTACTTTATGAAGATACTGATCCTCTTTCAGTGAATGTGATTTAATTGGCTTCCAGAATCCTTTGTTTACCTTGTCGATTAAATGTATTTGGAAGATCAAGAGCAGCTAATTACATGAGAAGGGAAGATTGAATCAAAAAGTTGATCATGCCGAGCAGAAAGAAGAGAAATAGAAAAAGGGTAATTAACTTTTTTCTTCTCCGTAGATTAAATTAATTTTAAATTCCCGTGTTTATGATGTTTTCAATTTTATCAAAAATTAAATTCACACGATTATGATGTTCTTAATTATATAGTTAGAATATTTTTGAAATCATTCACCTGAGTAATTTCTATGCAATCCAAAACCATTTACTTCTATAATAATAATTTCTGGACTTGTTGGAATTAATGTGTTAATTCCTAGCTACTAATGCTGTTAAATTTTCTGTAAGGGCAGTTTGGTCGAAGCAGAAAAAGGTCGGAGGCCCTCCTCTTATCGGTGATACAGAAGCTTGACATTAATTATCGACAGGATGAAACAAATAAGGATGAAATTGTTTTAATGTTTCTCGATAAGGAAATAGAAAGGGTAATTAGAGAGATGAAAGAGATTCTGGATATTGTGAGGGATAAGAAATTGGAAGAGAGAAGCCTAGATTTTTTTGTATATGACCTTGTTGACGTGGCTAATGATGCTCTCTACCTTTACAAACAACGCGAAGACAATTATATTTTCTATGAGTCCATCCATAGATGGATCGGAGAGATCAAAAAGCAGATGCTTAAACTGGGAGATGATGAGTCCAACATGAGATCATCAGAAAATGTTGAAGATGACACATATGTGGTGGGCTTGGATGAAGATGTGAAAATGTTGCTTCGCAAAAGTATTATTGGTGGGGGAGAATACTCGAAGAATATTCTTATCAAAGGGATGTCTGGTATTGGAAAGACAACTCTTGCGAGAGAGATATACAACCATCCAACCGTCATTGAGCGATTCAAGCATCGTGCTTGGGTATCTAACTCTACTAACTTCACTATGAACGAGTTACTTATCAAACTAATACAACAGGTTGATCCTCATAATCTCCATACATCTTCCTTATTGGAGAATATGGACAACCGAAGGCTCCGAGATCTGCTTCGCCAACACCTGAAAGGAAAGAGATATCTTATAGTTCTCGACGATGTTCCCAAACAAATGCACTTGACTTCTTTCTTAGAAGCTCTTCCATATGAAGGTATGTATGATCATCTTTCTGTTTATGATCTAGTCGTGTTGCGCTAACTTTTGACTGTTCCTTTTTGTATTGTTGTTATGTAAGCAGTTAATGGAAGTAGATTGCTGCTCACAAGTCACACGACGCATATGAACTTAACTCTAGGCAATGAAGATGTTCATATGATGGATTGTTTGGATTCTAAACATAGCTGGCAATTGTTTTTGAAAACAATAAACCATGGCAATAAATTGACGGGTGAGCACAAATTCCCGAAGACATTGGAGCTTATGGGAAAACAAATGTTGAGAAAATGTGGCGGTCTGCCATTAGCTATAAAAGAGGTGGGAAAGCAGTTAGCGGAAAAGAAAGTCTCAGAGGGGATTGAATGGGAACAACTTCTTGAATCAGTTGATTTTGGTTCAACATTGAAGTTATTGGAACCATTTTATCATAAACTGGATCCTAAATTGGATTCATGTTTCTTGTCTATGGCCTTCTTTAAGGAAAATACAACTTTGAGGGCAGAAAAGTTGGCACAGATTTGGTTTGCAGGAGGAGTGGTTTCAAGATATAACTATCAATCATATTTAGATGGATTAATCAATGAATCTGTTATTGAAGTCAAGGAAAAGCGCACGGAGTATCGCATGAATGTTGTGCTACACATGCTATCCATTCAAAAAGCAGAGGAGAAACTTGGTTTTGAGATCCTAAGGAATGGTGGAAATAATCGACCCTCTCAAACTCCTTGTCATCATCGTGTTATCATTTGTAGCAGAGACAAGTTCAACTACTCAACGGATCAAGATACACACATTGTTTCTCTCTTCTTCCATGGAGGTGGCTACTTGGACACTAGGCCGTCTTATTGGAAGAGCTTTGAACAACTTAAGATACTTGATTTGGAAGATTTTGGGTTGAAAATTTTACCAGAAACTATCGGCACATTGATGGAATTAATATACTTGGGGTTGAGAAATAATTACATAAAAGAGCTTCCACAGTCGTTGGGGTGCTTGGGAAACCTTGAGGTTCTTGACATAGCTCAAAACTTCATGGTGGAGGTCCCAGATATTATATGGGAGATGGATAGCCTTTGCCACCTCTACTTGTCTGATGTGATTATCCGGAAGCCTTTGAAGATACAGACGCTAGTGTTTCTGGAGACCTTAAGCTACATCTCAGTTGATAATTGGACATATGAGCTCTCGGGCTTTAAAATGTTGAATTTGCTTAAGAAATTGGGCATAGAAGAATTGGATGGAAACTCAGATGTAAGCAAGCTCTTTGAGTCATTGGCTGACTTGAAGAATCTTAAACACCTAGTCTTAAGAGGGTATCGTTTCATAAGCATGCCTTGTTTGGATGAGCTTCATATTCTACAAAGTCTCAAAACACTCAAATTGGATGGACTCCTTGGCAGGCTCCCAACAAGTTTCCCTCCATATCTTGAATCATTGACGTTGGTTAATAGCTGTCTTGATGAAGACCCCATGCCACTACTTCGGAAGTTACCGGCGCTAGAGAACCTCAAATTGCAGAATGCATACACTGGTCAACAAATGGTGATCTTGCATGACGGTTTTCCCGAGCTCAAAGTCTTGTGCATTGAAGAGTTGTGGAATCTGAGAAATGCACAACGTGGAAAAGGTGCAATGTATCGGCTCGAGAAATTAGAAATCCACAATTGTCCGCATCTGGATATCCACTCCGGAGCGATGGCGTGTTTTAAATATTTGGTGGAATCGAAAAACTTTGTTGCAAGGATCATGGATTCAGACTTAATCTCCGAAAACTTTGCTGCAGAGATGATGAATCTCAATCCGTGAGTTAGCACACAGTTGTCTGCATTATTATATTTACGTTTCTTGCTAGATTTTCTTCCTTTTCCAGTCGCGACAATTATGGTCACTGTATATACAATAATTGTTACAAGAAATAAATGACAGTTTAATCAAGTGTGTGTCACTATATTAAATTGTATTACGTGAAGATGCAGCTTAATTCTATATATTTGAGTGTTGATAATAATTAATTTGCATAATGGTGTCAATAAAAGTTTGGTTTGGGATTTATTAAAAGAATGAGTTAGGCCTTAAGATTTGTATTAAAATTTTGGTAATTGGCAAAAGCCCATACAAAAGCCCAAAAGCCCATCTTCGTGATTGACTTATAGATATTTTGTTTTTATTCAGATAAAGTTATACTCCTTTGTTGATTAATTGTTGATCTATCTATTATATAAAGAGTTACATGTTGAAGAGCTCTCTTCGATTCTCTATTTTGTGTGGCAATACTCACAATTTAGTATTTGCTTCTTTCTCAATTCTACATTATATGACATTTTTACATTTTTGTTCATTTATCCCACATTGAATTTATACTAAACTTCATCAATTTATCGTCTAAATAAAAGGCTCAATCTCCATTCATACATGAGCTCATGTATCTTAATTTCCCACATTGATATTCTATTAAATTTAATCAAAGGAAAATTAGATAAAGAAATACTTATGATATGTATTTCAAATAAATAGTTCTTCACATTTTTTTTATAATTGCAGTCATTTTTTTATGTTAAATTTATATTAAACTTCATAATTCTAAATTAGAAAAACAAAAATTAGATTTCAACATTTGCAAACCTAAATAAAAATATAGATGTTTTTGAAATAAATTAATTCTTCAATTGAATTTGGTCATATAAAATAAATAAAACGATACTTAAATGTATGTTAAATAAATAAGTTATTTAATTAAATTTGGTCATATAAAATAAAGAAAATGATATTAATATATGTATAAAATAAATAATTTCTTCAATTTAATTAGATCGTGTAAAATAAATTTAAATAAATCTTCATTTCCACATTAATATGATAATGATATATCTAAATAAAAGGCTTAATCTCCATTCATATATTATCTTATCATCATTACCACATTAATATTTTATTGAACTTACCGGAGAATATCTAGATAAAAGGTTGTTATTAAATTTCACATTAAATTTATATTAAACTTCATAATTCATATATTATCTATATAGATGCATGATTAAAAGGTGGTTATTAAATTTCAGCAAACGTGCAAACCAACAATTGTAGATATTTTTCAAATAAATAGGTAGGTTCTTCAATTGAATTTGATAATATAAAATAAATAAAATGATAGAAATATATTTTCAAATTAATTAATGTAGAATATAGAAATATTCTAGAATATTCAAGGTTAGGAAATCTTAAGTAGAATCTAGATTAATCTTAAATTTTAGATTCATATGAGGATCTAGTTATTTCTATCCACACCTATAAATAGGAGATTGTACCATTTGTAATCAAGCAAGAGAAGCTAATAAGCTAATAAGAAAAGCACCTTATCAAATACACTCTATAGCCTTCTTGTCTTTGTAATCAAGCAAGAGAAGCTAATAAGCTAATAAGCTAATAAGAAAAGCACCTTATCAAATACACTCTATAGCCTTCTTGTAGACAAGAGCTCTACTCTAAATTCATTTCTATATTCTGCACACATTACACTCACAATATTCATCTTCACCACTTCTCTAAATCACTCACCACACCACAACCACCATATAATCACCTCCATTTTCTAACAAACTTTAAATTAATTGTTTGATGTCTTCTTTGAGTTTTTTTTTCCCCTCCTTATTTCAGTGCTAAGCTCCTTTATATCCTGTTCTTTTCGCCACTAATTTGTGTAAATTTTTTTGATGAATTGGAAATTCTATGTAGCACTACATCTCGCTCTTCTTTTAAAAGACGAAACTCCCTTTGCAAGCTACGAAGTTTTCCTTCGAAAACCTTACGCAGATGCATGGTTTTCCAACTTCCAACTTTGAAGATGCCAAAGAAACAACTTGTTCTCTAAAAAATCTGCAAATAATTTCTACTAATATTGATAGTGCGTGAAAGTGTTGCTTTGTCTGAACACGACGTTCTACAGAATGTTGGAACAACACTCTCCACAAGACACAGAGTAAACAACTGTGGAAAATATATAGAATATAAAAGGAGATAAATTTTGTACAAGTTATAAAGTATAACTTGTAGAAGTCCTATGGAAAACTTCACTAAAAATGAGAATGACTTACGACTCACGTTCACTAAAAATGAGAATGAGAAACCCTATGTTATACTCCCTCGGTCCCTAAAAATTTTAACACAAGGGAGATGACACGGGTTTTAAGAAAAAGTGTAGTAATTGTGTATGGGTCACCAAAAATGAGAATGAGAAGCCCTGTGTTATACTCCCTCCATCCCTAAAAATTGTAACACAAGGAGATGATACGGGTTTTAAGAAAAAGTGTAGTAACTGTGTTTGAGTGGAGATTTGGTCCCACATTTTTTTATAAACAGTGAGATGAAAAGTTTGTGGGATCATTTCCAAATAAGGAAAATGTCACAATTTTCAGAGACATACTAATATAGTAATAAGTTCACAATTTTTAGGGACGAAGGGAGTAATATGTAAAAATAATAATTTTATAAAAATACAATTTTAAATTATGTTATAATGATTAAAAACAAATAAGAGATAACATTTAAATTAAATGAATGCATGTTGATTCATTGTGGTTGATATTATTGGAGGTCCTAATGATGATCAAATTGAAGATTATTCAGCAATAGGTTTATATTTTAACAAATTAACATATTATTCATAATTGTAATATTTTAATAATTATTAATTTATACTCCCTCCGTCCCATGAAGCATGACACACTTCTTTCCGGCACGGGAATTAAGAAATTGGTATTTTGTGTGTTAAGTATGGTAGGTGAAAAAGTGAAAAAGTGAATAAAGGGTAATTTTTTGTGTTAATAGGCAAAAATGCCCTTTTCTTATAAACACTTGTAAAAATGCCCTTTTTCATAAGTGAAAAAAGGCATTTTTACAAGTGTTTATAAGAAAAGGGCATTTTTGCAAATGCCTCTAATTTTTTTGCCATTTTTAGAAACGTGTCATGCTTCGTGGGACAGACCAAAAAAGAAACTGTGTCATGCTTCGTGGGACGGAGGGAGTAATATTAACGAGACCTATATATTTATAAAGCTCTTCTCTTAAAAAATTACTCCCACGGTCCGCCAAAAGTAGACTACTTTGGTTGGGCACGAGATTTAATAAAATTGGTGATGGTTTTGATGTAGTGGAGCAAGGGTCCCACCACTTTATTAGATATGTGGTTGAGATTGAATTTGGGGTGATTTTTTTTTGGGTTAATAGTGTTTTATGTCCCGAACTTTCAAGGTTTTCCACAAAATGTCCTGAACTTTAACTTTCTCCTAAAAAACCCTGAACTTTCAACATTTTCCACAAAATGTCCCGCTATCCAAAATCCGGTGACAGAAAGATGACTCATCTTATCGGAGTCTGAGGTGGACATCTTTTTGTATAGATAGAAATTTGCAATCGAAAGGTGTTTCGATGAACTTTGAGGAAGAAGGAAATTTTGGAGAACATATGTAAGAGAGTATTGGCACGTTCAGAGAAAAAAAATTGGGGAAGAAGAAAATTTTGGGGAATTTTGATGTTTTGTTTAAACTTTCCGTAAGAAATAAGGATGGGATTGTGTTTATTAAGTTTGATTTTTTAATTTTTTGTGTTAATGAGGTGGAATTGGTGTATTAATGAAGTGGAATAGTTTTATTTATTTAATTAATTATTTATACAAAAAGATGTCCACCTCAGACTCCGATAAGATGAGTCATCTTTCCGTCACCGGATTTTGGATAGCGGGACATTTTGTGGAAAATGTTGAAAGTTCAGGGTTTTTTAGGAGAAAGTTAAAGTTCGGGACATTTTGTGGAAAACCTTGAAAGTTCGGGACATAAAACACTATTAACCCTTTTTTTTAAATAAAGAGTGTTTGTAAGGATAAAAGATTAAAGTGGGTGGTGGGACCATTTCCATAAAAGGAAAGTGGTATACTCTTTGCGGACGCCCAATATAGTAAAAATGGTCTACTTTTGGCGGACGGAGGGAGTATTATTTTATTAAAATGGAAGATTTTTTGAACTGACCCGGGTCACGACCGCAAAAATCTATACCTATTATAAAATAGCCTTGTTTTACAAAATTTGATTTGCCTATTATGTCCCTATTTTTAAATCAATTTTAAGGGCAATGATGTAATATCATATTATTATTATTATTATTATTATTATTATTATTATTATTATTGCAAACATATTCTAAATAAGTTCAAATTCTTCAAAATTACTACTACTTTCTTCTTTCTTCCCTCTTTCGTTTACCTTTCATCATCAATAAGTTAGTGAAATAATTTACCCTTTTAAACTCTTTTCGCATATATAAGTTTGTATGCTAATCACATGCATGTAATAGAATCGTTATTATACGTGATATTACAGCCACATAGATATACCCGCAAAGAAATGAAAAGGAAACATTCTAACCTAAAATAGTAACTAATACAATGTTTTGAGAATAATATTTATTTATAGATATACATTAAATAATATTTATTATATTTAAATCTATTGTTTATAGTTGTAGGTTCGGTGCTACATAAATTAAAAAAGGTATGTTCGATTGCACTTATTGCGGTGCTCCAATTGCACTTACTGAAATTCCTGAAGAATTGTTCACAAGAATCTATGGATTTTCGAAGAAACATCCGCTCATACAATTGTCTATTCCATTTGCAAGAGAAGGAATTTACTATTTTTTAGCACAAGGAACAGTTTATCATGATCTTTCGGAATTGATCCCACAAGATTCAACTCCTGGCTTATTTCAATTATGTTTATGAAACATGAAGCGAACACAATGAACAAATTATATCCTAAATAGTAGTGAAGAATGTCACAAAATTTTTGGAGGCCAATCCATATGTAAAAGTTTTTTGAAGATTGAAAGATTATTCTTCTATATATGGAAAGTTCAAAAAACATCATAAGTATAATAATCCAGAAATTATAATAAAAAGAAAAAAGGGAGGTTTGCCAATGGATAACGTTGAACTTCATATATCCAAATATGTGAACTTAGATCAACGAGTATATAATTTGATCTCCACATGCTAATCAAATTGTAAGGTAATAATGACAACAATACCATTTGAGCGAGATATCATGATTCATGCTTATTCAGGTGATAGACATAGAATAAAGCATTATGATGAGTCTTATGATCCTTTCCAGTATCCACTCATTTTTTCAATAAAGTAAAGATAAGAACAGTTGAAAAATATTAAAGTTATTTGCAATCAAATTTTGAATCAATTAATCCCTAGAGTTATTTGCTACAATTTTGAATCAATTAATCTAAACCAACAACTTAATATTGACTATAAATCTCGATTCTCCATATATTAGAGAACCTTGAAAATTTAATGAAGTCTTTTCCTTTGATCTCCTAGACATTGTCTTCTATCTCCAACTCATTTTTATTTCAATAAATGTTTGTGATGTATTCTTTCAATTTCACAAGTGTCATAAAGCAAAATAATAAGAATGCATCATGTCGAGAATATATATATTTGCTATAAACTACAAATCTTAAATATAAAGGAACCCATACTTTTATTAGCAGGTTGATTGTTACAACAATTTGTTGTTGATATGTATATAAAATTGGAGACGACAAGACTATATTTCTATCGCCTCAACCAATCAAGTATGGGAGCAAAATTATATCAAAGAATTGTTGATAATGTTTTCAAAGGAGAATTGTAGTGAGGGAATGAAGTTGGCAAAATAATTATTTTTCTTGCAACGTTTATCGGGGGTCCAACATTAGATATTAGACGCAGATATCTTGATGCATTGATATTAGTACAAAGAATTAGAAAGTCAATTTTATTTATCACATTGACATGCAACACAGAACGAAAGGAAATACAAGAAAAAATATATGTTAGTCAAACAACTCAAATATTCAAGAATGAGAATTTTGGACATGTCGATGCACATATTCATGTAATTGAAATTCCAAATTGAGGGTTACCACATGTCTGAAAATAAGATCAATTCTACAAATGAAATTGACAAGTTTGTGTGTGTTGAACTTCCTGACGAAGAAAAAAATTCTGAGTTATTTGAATTAGTGAAAAAACATATGTTGCATGGTCTTTGTGGAGAGAAGAATCCAAAAAATTTCTATTGATGTGAACATAAATTTACATTTAATAGTTTAGACTAATTAATAGTTAACATAGTTGCTTTTAGTTTTTAATCTTTTATTTACTAGCAATATTTGACTTTTCATAATTTTAATACGTATTTTTAACAAACTTTATTCACAATAATTTTCTCAATGTTATCCTGAGTATTGCATCTAATATGGTTGATGAGGGGTAAACTAAGTGTCAGCGCACAGCTGTGTGGATATAATGCTAAAATCTTTCCCTCTATTATTATTATTATTATTATTATTATTATTATGGACACCCAGCCTTGATAGCTCAGTTTTGACAGCTTTGGACCTTAGCTTTGTCTCAGCCTTGGAACTTAGTTTTGCAGCTTAGCTCTGCCTCAGCCTTGACAATCCAGCTCCGCACCATCCCTTGACAGTTCACCCTCAAAACCAAGATTATTATAACGAGATTTGGGCCCAATTGCCTCCATTAATGGGCTTTAGGACTAAGTTTATAACTTATAAATATGATTCTCATATGTGGATTGAAGGGGGGCTTTTTTCATTCTTATGGCATGACTCAACCTTGTTATTGTAAAATCGAATAATTAATAGTGAAATTTCTTGATCTCCTTGAATGTACATCTTTCTATCGAACCACATAAATTCTTGGTGTTATTTTCTATTTTCATTTATTTTGTTGTTGAGATTAATTCCATGCTCAACAATAGTTACGTCGTCTATAAAGATAATTTGTAGCATAATATTACATCAAGTAATTCAACATCTACAAATGCGTGCAACACACGTTTCCTCTGCTATTATTTATAAAGGACTTCTCTTAAAAAAATATTATTTTATTAAAATGGATGATTTTTTGAATTGACCCGGGTCACGACCGCATAAATTTATCAGTTTATGGAGTTTATTAATTTGTTGAGTATTATTTTAAAGAGGTTTTACTATAATTGTAGAATCAAATGGATTAAACTGCTAATTAAAAAATAAATATAATTAATGTTTTTGTTGTTGTTATAAAATAAAATAACATTGACTAGACATACAATGTACGCTCTTATTACTAATAATTATTCCCATCTTTTACCTTCTCTCTTTAGAAATAAATTTGCGACCAAAAGAGCCCACCTTAACTAATCAACTAGATCGGACCCTTTTGCAGTCTATACACATCTCCGACTTTTTCTTAAAACTTGTGCCCTGTCATCGACACCACATTTATCATGGACCAAGACACTAATATTATTCATGGGGTCCACACTGTAGACTTTATTGTCCGGGTAATAATAAGGGGGCAATATTGGTATCGTCCTATCCAATAATGCATTGCTGTGAACAAAGTTTTGAGAGAAGCATATGAAATTCAGTGATCGGTCGATATGGTAGCGGAGGCGGCGATCTCATCCGCGGTGGCACTCCTCGGCGATCTGCTGATCCAGAAGGTGAAATCGGTGCGAGGCGTGGAGGGGAAGGTCCAGTCGTTGAAAGAAGAGCTAGAGTGGATGCAATCTTTTCTCAAACACGTGAACAAAAAGCAAGCTGAAGACGAGGGGGTGCGTAATTGGATAAAGAAGATCAAAGAAGTCGCTCAAGATGCCGAAGATGCCATCGAAATGTTCCTCGTCAACGCCGAGAACGACAAGAACAGAGGCCTCCTCAAGAGATGCACCAGCTTCGCGAAGCGTATGTACCACCTCGACAGAATCGGGGCCGAGATCGAGTCGATCCGAGCTAGGCTCGACGCCATTGACAAAAGCCGCGAGAGGTACGGGATTAAGATTCTCGAAGAGGCGGCAAGAAGTTCTTAACCAAATAAACTCTTACTTGGATACCCCAGAAAACAACGTACCAAAAATCTTGGAATTGAATTATGAGAATCTGTCTCCCCATTTGAAGTCATGCTTCTTGTGCCTTGCCTTTTTCAAAGAAGATTCTACTATTCCTTCAAAAAGGCTGGTAAACATATGGATTGCACAAGGCTTGATCCAACAAGATGGAAAAGGAACAACTGATGAGATAGCCAGAGGCTATTTAAATGAGTTGATCAATCGGAGCATGGTTCAGATTGATGATTTCATCAATGATGATCGAGTGAAACATTGTCGTCTCCATGATCTTCTTCGGGACCTATGCATAAGCAAAGCAGAGGAGGAAATGGGTTTGAAGATCGTAAAAGGGGAGGAGGAGGAGGAGGGGGTTTCATCTCAATCCTCGTATAAACCTCATCATCATGTTGTCTATGGTAAAAACCTTGAGACTTTCTCGTTCAATCGGAAAGAGCATCTTCGCTCTCTTTTCCTCCTTACTGTCAAAGGTGTAGGACATACTAAAATGGAAATATGTATATTAAATTATGGGAAGGAGTATATGTTGTATACCAACAAAAACAAAAATCACAAGATATATTTCAAAAACCAACAATAAACAACAAAAATCCATATAATTTTAAGATCACAAGATACTCCCTCCGTCCCACGAATCTTGACACGTTTGATTTCGGCATGAGAATTAAGGAGTTATAGATTAGTGTTTTAAGTATGTAGTTAATAAAGTATAAAAGTAATAAAGTAGGAGAGAGAAGATAATAAAAGTGATAAAGTAGGAGAGAGAAGATAATAATTATTACCTTATTTGGAAATATGTCAAGATTCGTGGGACGGCCCCAAAAGGAAAATGTATCAAGATTCGTGGGACGGAGAGAGTATATTAGTAATAAAAAAAAATTATAAAATTTAATAAATGCAATAGTGAACATGGTTCTCAATATCATAAAATTATTCGGTAAGAAAGTCTAGAGCTCGGCACCACTTATGATCATACTAGCTATAAAATAATAAGGAAACATAAATAGATATATATGGAACAAATTGAACAATTCAGCTTATAATATGATGGTCCACGCTGTATGGTCCACGCTGTTAGGCCCAATTTTAATTTGGGTTGGGCCGGGTATTTGATTTTGGAATATTGAGAAGACAGGGATTTGGTTTTTTTTTTTTTTTTGATAAATTACAATATTAAATAAAGAAATTTAAAGACCGTGCTACAGAGAACTCGAATCCAAGATCTATGGCCTTAGGCATTAACCATTTACCGCTTGACAAACACATACATCAGGATTAGATTTTGGTGTTATCAATATCGGTGTATAGCAAAAATTCTATTTTACCCTTTGCCGTGTAAAAATGGAAAGGTAGGTCGTAGGTGGTAGATTAATAGTCTAGTTGACTTGTTCTTCTTGCTTTATATCCGTTTGATTTTCTCAAATCAATGTACTAAATTTATTCTTTAACTCTTACTTAAATATCAATTCTTAGTTTAACTTGACCAAAAGAAACATAATAAGGTGATATGCCAAAGAAGCCACTGTTTTATAGAGAGGGACCTGACTACAATTATTTAAGCCATTGGCTGACAAAGTTAAAGTGCAGACCACTTCAATCAACGTCAAAATGAAAACAAAAATAATACGCCATAAACGACTTTTGCTATCAATTTGAGTATTACATCTCCTTGTTAACAAAACTCGCTAATTAATCAAATACTTAGTATGCGTTTGATTTTAGTTATAACACATAATTCATTAAATAATGGGGTAATTAGGTTAAAACTCATGAAGTTTGGGTTGATTTCCAACTTTTCCATGAACTTCAATTTTTACCTTCAATTCCCTGAATTTAAACACTTGTTCAATTTTTCCACAATTTTATGCTCCGACGAGGTATTGAGCTGACATGGTAGTATCGAGGCGCCTACATGGTAGTACTGAGTTGACATGGCGTCTATTTGAACATAACTCGTGGGCCGGCCCGAATAACCCGACAAAATTAGAGGGTTAGGGTTGAAAAATCGAAACCTGAAAAAACCTCCAGCCCGATTAGCCCGCACCTGAGTAACCCGGAACCCGATAGGGCTAGCCCGAAAACTCGGTGGGCTGATTGTGACTGATGCATCCAGTTACAACTTTTGCTATGCTTAGATCTATGGTATTTGCTTAAATATATATATGTAGCCTCATTAAAAAAAGTGAAATTAATTACGGATTTTTTGTAGAAATTGATTATTAGTATCTCATTAGTTAGAAATTAATTATTAGTATCTCATTTTAAAGTGATACCATTTTTTTTTTTCTGTCAATGAGACGTGCATGACAAATCCACTAATTATTCAGTAATAATCCAGATTGATTCTAGTGCATTGATACATATTAAATTTTACTATCTCATTTTAATATAATTTTGTTTATGTAATCTTGAATATCTTATATTTTTGCATTTCATGTTTTGCCATATAATTTATATCTTTAATATATATGTATATTTTATACATTATACATTAGATCATTAGGAATAATAAAATATATATGATAATTTTATTTTTACGCCTTTAACCTGATTATTAGCCTGATGGGCTAGCCCGAAACCCGAAAGTTTTGGGTTAGGGTTGAAGATTTACAACCCGAAAAAATCTCCAACCCGATTAGCCCGCACCCGACTAACCCAGAACCCGATAGGGCTAGCCCGAAAACCCGGTGGGCTGGCCCGATTGACATCCCTAGTTATCAATATCGGTGTATAGCAAAAATTCTATTTTACCCTTTGCCGTGTAAAAATGGAAATAGTCTAGTTGACTTGTTCTTCTTGCTTTATATCCGTTTGATTTTCTCAAATCATTGTACTAAATTTATTCTTTAACTCTTAAATATCAATTCTTAGTTTAAGCCACTGTTTTGTAGAGAGGGACCTGACTACAATTATTTAAGCCATGGCTGACAAAGTTAAAGTGCAGACCACTTCAATCAACGTCAAAATGAAAACAAAAATAATACGCCATAAACGACTTTTGCTATCCATTTATTGAGTATTACATCTCCTTGTTAACAAAACTCGTTACTTAATTAAATACTATGCGTTTGATTTTAGTTATAACACATAATAATTCATAAAATAATGAGGTAATTACATTAAAACTCATGAAGTTTCGGTTGATTTCCAACTTTTCCACGAACTTCAATTTTTACCTTCAATTCCCTGAATTTAAACACTTGTTCAATTTTTCCACAATTTTATGCTCTGACGAGGTACTGAGCTGACATGGTAGTATCGAGGCGCCTACATGGTAGTACTGAGTTGACATCACTACAACAAAAAACATATATTGAGACACTTATTTAGAGGCATTTTTTATTAAGTGCCTCTAAATTATTTTTTGAGGCAATTGTTAAATATAGTAATTATATATAGGGACATATAATATTTCAATTTCCCTAATTAATTAAAATCTTTTTGGAGGACGTGCCTATTTTGATGGATTTTCTTCCTCCCTTAACCCAATTTTACTCAAACACTTTCAATTTTCCTATCATTCATTCTTCTCTTTCGTGAATTCACTCAAACTCTTCTCAATTTCGATACTCCCAGTTCCGGCGAGGGATCGTTGCCCCGTCCTTCTCCCTGGATCAGCCGTCTCACTCTCTCTCTCTCTCTCGTTCTCACTTTATCTTCCAAATTCTCCTTTCAATTTCCTGATTTGGGTTGAATGCTCACGCACAAGGTCGAGACCTAGCTCTTACTCTCAGAGAGTCGCGCCGCCACTGCCGAGACAAGTTCCGCCGAACGGTTGCTACTTCCTTCTCCTCCGGCGACTTTGGGCCCACGCTCTTGCCTCTCTGTTTTCTCTCCTTTCAGTATGTGCCGCCTACTGGTAGTCCCCTCTGTGATTCACTTTTCTCCAACAACTAATTCAAGCCCTAGCTTTTTTTTCATCAGAAAATTCCGCCGCCTTCACTGGGGATTCCGGCGAACCCTAGTCTCTCCCAAAAGAAAGATGCTGGCTGCCTATGTCTTCGCCTGGATTCGCGATTTCCATCTCCTAGCCTCCACCCGCCGTCGACTTCTCCCACTGCTGGACGGAGCGGAGCAGCCCGCTATTGCCAGCGCCGTCTCCTGAAGCTGCGTCGCTATTTGCCACACACCCGGCTCCGACATCGCAGTCGCTCCACCGCCTCACTTCCAAGGGAGTCACCACCGTTGCCATGGGCGGCATCCTCCGGTTAAACGCCGTTCCTCTTCCTCCGGTCATCTGTGGCTGGACGTTGGAGCAGGACAGCGTCACCCATTTGCGGTTCTCACAAGCTCAAGGGGAGTCTCTTACAAACAGGTAAGCTCCCTAAGTAGAATGTTAATCAACAGCTCTTAGCTAAACTCTTCTCGCCCTAATCGAAGAATCCTAGATTTTTATTGAAGTAGGTGAACAAGGGAATCAAAATTCTAAACAAGATTCATCTCGTTGCTATGCAATTCTAGGTATATATCCATATAAATTATTTCTTAATTTTCGATTTTCAGTAGCTTATTATGTTTTTGGTATTTTAAATTACTTGTGGCAGTGTTTTCTTGTTTGTATTATTGTTTAGCAGCTCCTTGATTTGATATCTTTATTTGTTGAATACTTTTCAGGGGAGATCGGGTCAATTTGGTTAGAGCTGGTAAACACCAGGTTAATGTCTCCCTTAGAATAGGACTTCATGAAGTTGCATTGATTTATTTATTGTGTCTTCCAAGAAACATTTTAGAAACGCAGTTTGATAGCTTATCTGAACTAGAGGAATAAGCTGGTAATGTAGATTGAATCTCTTCTTTCATAAATTCATATCAACTGATGGGAGATTTTATATATCAGGTTGTTTTTCTTGTGAAATGACCAAATTTACTTGGTCTGCATAAGTTGCACAGAAGAACCTTATGAATCATTGAAGGGTCAGCTGGAGTTACTGTATGGTCAGGTACCTTGCCCCATATACACAGAAACTCTTGATGTTTCTTGAACGAAATGAATTTCCAATGTTAGTCAATGACTTCTATGAGGGTCCCTTTTCTCATATATTAATTTGTGCATGCAGATGATACTAATTCTGACTACGTCCGTGAATCGTTGTTTTGAGATCGATAACAAGCTGTTCTAATTACTCCCTCCGTCCCATTAAAGTTGGCAACATTTCTATTTTGGGTGTCCCACTAAAGTTGGCCACTTTCTAAAAATGGCAAAAGTTTACTTTAATTAAGTCAACAATTACTCACTAATTTGGTCAACAATTGTAGGCCACTTTCTAAAAATGCCAAAATTACTTTAATTAAGTCAACAATTACTTACTATTTTGGTCAACAATTATAGGTCACACTCTATTAAAACATATAACACTCAATTTCTTAATCTCCGTGCCGAAACGAATGTTGCCAACTTTAGCGGGACGGAGGGAGTATTATTTATCGAAGTTGGTTTTTTATTTACATATTTTTTACATTTTTAGTAGAATCAAAGTTGTACGTTTCTACTGTGGGAAAATTTGTCTGTTTAGATGAACTGATTCATACTATGATTTATTTTGAATGTTAGAATAGAGTGGATTTTGAAAATAGCCACTTTTATATAGTAAAAATAAATTTTACCCACTAATATAAAAACTTAAAAAAATACCCACATTTATCATTTTACCCTTGCATATAAAATTTTTACAAATACCCACGAATTCACAACCAAAATAAATTTTGGTTGTGAATTCAAGCTTTAAAACTCGAATTCACAACTGAATAACAAGTATTGGTTGTGAATTCAAGTTTTAAAGTTTGAATTTACAACTATAAATAGTAGTAGTTGTGAATTCACAACCGATAAAACTTGAATTCACAACCAACATTTTTTCAAGTTGTGAATTCACAACCAATAAAACTTGAATTCACAATCAACACTATTTCAATTGTAAATTCACAACCAACGCCGATAATTCAGTTGTGAATTCATAAACTTGGTTGTGAATTCAAGAACATTTGTACAAAATTGAGCGATTTTCATCAATTTCTTCAATTTGTGATCCAATATACTTAGTATTCAATCAAAGCAAAGCTTATGTAGAAAATTTATTACATTTCCTTTCTTGAAACGAAATACATCGCTTGTAAACATCAAAAATCCTCAAAATAAGAAAAAATTAAAAAAGCCCCAAGTTCATCTCAAATTAGGGCACGATTTCCCCAAATCAGGAAACTAAATCACCAGAGACTCTGGCCTCTGCAGATCCGAGACGGCGCGGCGCTGAGGCGGCGGCGTGGTGAAGGACGGGGCGGCGCGGCCGAGGTCAGACTCCGCTGGACGCCATCGGAAGCAGAAATAGAGAGAGAGAGAAATCGGCGCTGGCTGAGATCCGACGGCGGATGCGCCGCTGCCGGGGTTGGTAGCTCTGCTTCTGGCCTCGTCGTGCGTGCGGCAACGCCGCTTGAAAAAGAGAAATCCAGAGGGGAAGTCCTCGAAGCTGCTGACACAGGACGCAGGAGACGGCGGAGGAGACGGGCGCCAGAGCCAGGGAGGCGGTGGAGTACACTGTGGAGAGGACGAAGGGGGCGGCCGACGCCGCTGCACAGAAGGCTGTAGAGACTAAGGATGCGACGACGGAGAAGAGAGAGAAGAGAGAGAGAGAGAGAGGAGAGAGCGTGCAGAGTGAGAGAGAAGAGAGAGAAAAAAAATGAGAGAATGAAAGGAAATTAGGGTTTGCCCATTTATATAGAAGGGTAATTTAGTCATTTAACACAAAAAGTGGGTATTTTTTTATGTTTTTATTTGAGTGGGTAAAATTTATTTTTACTATATAAAAGTGGGTACTTTTATATATTAACACGTTAGAATAAGTGTTCCATATGTTCATTTTAAGACACACATAAGTGTCCCATAATATTAATCTCGAGACATAAAATGAATTTTGAGGGTACATATTTTATGTCCCTATATTTAAACAAAAGACACAAATAAGTGCCATATAATAGTAATTTGGGGACATAAAATAAATTTTGAAGGCACAAATAAGTGCCCCATAACATTAATTTGGGGACATAAAACGAACTTTAAGATACACATTTTTTGTCCCAATATTTAAGCAAAGGACACAAATAAGTGCCCCAATATTTCTTTTGAAGGCACAAATAAATATCCATATAAACTTAACAATATGATTCGAAATATTTTAGAGGACATTTTTATGTGCCTCTACAAATCAATCTCGGGGCATATTAAATTGTCGGCCCACTATTTTGTAGAGAGGGACCTGACTACAATTATTTAAGCCATGGCTGACAAAGTTAAAGTGCAGACCACTTCAATCAACGTCAAAATGAAAACAAAAATAATACGCCATAAACGACTTTTGCTATCCATTTATTGAGTATTACATCTCCTTGTTAACAAAACTCGTTACTTAATTAAATACTTAGTATGCGTTTGATTTTAGTTATAACACATAATAATTCATAAAATAATGAGGTAATTACGTTAAAACTCATGAAGTTTGGGTTGATTTCCAACTTTTCCATGAACTTCAATTTTTACCTTCAATTCCCTGAATTTAAACACTTGTTCAATTTTTCCACAATTTTATGCTCCGACGAGGTACTGAGCTGACATGGTAGTATCGAGGCGCCTACATGGTAGTACTGAGTTGACATGGCGTCTATTTAAACATAAAATTGACACTTCGAAAACAATTAAAAAAAAATCCATCCCTTTCCAGCCAATCACCCGCATCACCGGTGGAAGTCGACGACCTCTTCATCGGATTCCTTCTCCAACTAATCACCCGCATCAGCTAATCCGCATCATCGGATTTCTCCTCCTACACTTTATCATTGACCCACTCACAACACTTTTATCACTTTAGTCAAATACCTATATATTTCATCCATATCACATTTTTCAGATTTCGTAGTCTCCGTGCGCACACCAAAGTGGGGCATTAAATTGTGGCCATCGGAAGTATCAATTAGTGAGGACCACTTCAATAAAACCTCAAAAGAGATCTTGGGTGGAGATGCTCTAAAACAATTAAATTAAGTAATGTGTTGCCATTGCCAATATGCAAGTTGGACAGAAAATGCATTGTTGCATTCGCATAACCTTCAATATTTAAGAAGTAAAAGAAATATTCATATGGTTTGGTGCTGGGATCGATAAGAGATTAGAGATCAACTAATTGGATTTCTCTTAAACTTGTTTTTTTTTTCAATTTTATGTTAGAAACAGTCAGTCAACGCCTTGTTTCTTGAGAAGAGCAGGATGCTTGTGGGGGTGAACGTCACGTGCACCTTCCGGGAAATAATGAATTTAAGTTTTAATAATACTTAGAAAGATTCCAACTGCCTAAGCCACCAAAACCTTTTATATATATTCCGTTGTAACAGAAGACTTTTGGAATCATATATGCAAAGACAAAAGCAAAAGCTAAGGAAAAGCGAGGATTGATTCGCAAAGTAGATCAAGACGAGTGAGAAAGAAGAATCACAAAAAGGTATTTTTCTTCTTCTTTAATTCAAAAAATTTAATTTTTTGAAATCTTTCGCTTCAGGAAATTTTGATAAACCCATGATCATTTGGATGCATGTTTCCGTAGGGAAAATATATATATTTGGGTTAATTGCATATAAATTATTGAACTTTTAATAAAATTTTGCACATGAACTTTAAAATTTTATTAAAATTACTCAACTATTAATTATTTTCTTATTTTGCATATTTATCCATTTTGTGACCAAATTTTGGCATGAAACAACGTCATTTTCATCTAATTATACAATACGACGTCATATCTATTTTCCCACACGGCCATAATTATGCCACGCAAGCATATTTATATGAAACAAATATATTTATGTCATGTCACCACGACGAAAAATGGGCGAATATGCAAAATGAGAAAAATTAATACTGATTATTTTTAATAAATATTTTAAAGTTCGTGTGCAAATTCAGTCATTTATATGCAATTAACCCAATATTTTTTTATTGTTCTAATCTTGTTTGTTAATTTGGGTGGTGGATCACTTCAATTATTCTTTCACAATTAATGAAGGAATGGTGTAGCATAACATTGAAAATATAAAATAAAAATATCGCGTTCATTTGAATCGCAGACAATCTAACGATTACAAAACTCATTAAATTGATCCGAAGGGAAAATTTATAGATTTGGGGTTCAGGTTTATGATTTTATTAGATTTTGTTATTATAATTTTGATATCTCAAAATATTATAAATACATAATAAAATGATAAATTATGTTCCAATTTTACTGCATGGCTGTGAAAATTAGCGCGTTTTAAGCCATATTGTTTGATATTTGCAATTGGGATTTTCTATAGAAACAATTAATGGTGTCAAATGGCCACATTGAACATGCAAACATAATATTTGGCCACTAATTAAAAAAACACAAATTATGGCCATTAATTAGGCAATATGCCTAATATACCCGTAAGTAAAAAAAAAAATTATTTTATTAATTCTCAGCACCCTATCTACCCCTTGACCCCACCCACCCCCAAGCCAAAATAACTTTTTTTCCCCAGACCACCCAGACCCCCCGACCCCACCCACCTCCAAGCCAATTTTTTTTTTTTACTTCCCCTGCCTTGTCTACCCCCAGACCCCCGACCCCACCCCCCCCAGACCCCCGACCCCACCCACCCACCCCCAAGCCAATTTTTTTTTTTTTTACTTTCCCTGCCTTGTCTACCCCCCAAACCCCCGACCCCACCCACCACCCACCCCTAAGCCAAAAAATTTTACCCACCACCCACCCCTAAGCCAAAAATTTTTATTTTTCTTACTTCCCCTGCCTTGTCTACCCCTCCCCCCCCGACCCCACCCAACCCCTCCCCCCCACCACCCACCCCCAAGCCAATTTTTTTTTTTTTTACTCCCACTGCCCTGCCAACCCCCCCAACCCCCGACCCTACCCACCCTACCCCCCCACCCACCCCCAAGCCAAAGGAACTTTTTAAACACTTCCCCTAGGGTTTAGATATTCCATTTAAGGTTTAGATTATTCATTTAGGCTTTATATGTTCCATTTAGGGTTTAAATGTTCTATTTAGGGTTTAGATGATGCTGTTGTTTCTATATTTGTTCTGCATGTTTGTCACTTATGGCACTAATAGTGCCATAAGTGCTAAAAAGACCATTTTACTTTATTTTATTTTGAATTTTCGTTGGCACTTATGGCACTATTAGTGCCATAAGTGCCTTAAAATAAAATAACAAAAGTAAAATTTGATTTATTTTTATCTAGGGGGAGTAAATTTTTTTTTATGGCATTAATAGTGCCATAAGTGCCTAACCCGACCCGCGTGCCTGATCCTACCCGGCACGCGACCCGCGCTCCTGACCCTACCCAGTCCGCCCAATTAAGGGCAAAAACGTCCCAAAGCTATAAAAATGGCCAAAATTTATGTTTTTTCAATGAGTGGCCATAATTTGTGTTTTATGATTCATTTTGGCTATTCCAAAATTTTACTCTTTTTTATATATCTAGCTAACTTTTTAGAGTGTGTCCTATGTTTACTCTTTTAATTTCTCTAGTATATCTATTTATTCGATTTTACTTTTTTGTGTTAGTAGTATAATTTTACAATTTTTAATTAGAATTAATTATACATTACTAGGACATATTAATTTTTAATAATTAATTTTAAATCTATATGATTTTATCTTCCATCGCTACATTAATTAAAAATTTATCTTCAGTTTTATACCAACATTAAAAGAATAACACTTTGAATAAATTTATTACAAGTATTCAATTTTAACACTTGATTAATGTCAAGTTCACGAATAATTATGGGAAAATGCACACACTCTCTGCTAGTTACATGCAAACTAAATTCACATGATTTTTGAAATATTTCGCTTGAATAAATTATTTTCAATCTAAAATCATTTTTTTTTTCTATGTAATCTATCGATTTGTTGGAATTTGTTATTTCCTAGCTACTAATAATGTTGTGAAATTGGCTATTAGAGCAATTTGGTCGAAGCTCCAACATGTCGGAGGCCCTCCTCTTGTCGCTGATACAGAAGCTGGAAAATTATCGAGGGTACAATTCCCCCTCAAATGAGAATGAAAGAAATGAGGATAATACAGATGATGATGAAACAGATGAGGATGAGGATGACGATGAAACAGATGATGATGATGACGATGATGATGAAACAGATGAGGGTGAGGATGAAACAGATGACGAGGTTGAAACAGAAGAGGAAATGGGAAGGGTAACTAAAGAGATGAGAGAGATTCTGGATATTGTGAGGGATAAGAAATTGGAAGAGGGAAGAACCCTAAATTTTTTTGTATCTGACCTCGTCGACGTTGCTGCCGATGCCCTCCACCATTCTAAAAAACGCAAAACCAATCAATGGAAGTATGAGTCCATCCATAGCTGGATTGCAGAGATCCAAACGCAGATGCTTAAATTCGGAGATGATGGAGCGGAGACGGAGTCCAACATCAGATCATCAGAAAATAATTATGACAAATATGTGGTGGGCTTGGACGAAGATGTGAAAATGCTGCTTCACACAAAGATTATCAAAGCGAAACAATACAACAGTTGGACTGTTCTTCTCAAAGGGATGGCCGGTACCGGAAAGACAACTCTTGCGAGAGAGATATACGACCATCCAACCGTCGTTAAGCACTTCGAGCGCCGTGCTTGGGTATCTAATTCTGCTTACTTCACTATGAAAGAGCTACTTATCAAACTCATACAACAGGTAGTTCCTCAGAAACTCCGTAAATCTTCGTTATTGGAGAATATGGACAACCGAAGCCTCCGAGATATGCTTTGCCAACACCTGCGAGGAAGGAGATATCTTATAGTTCTCGACGACATGCCCAAACAACTACGCTTCCTTTCTTTCTTTGATGATCTTCCACGAGGTACGATCATCTTTCTGCTTATGATCTAGTTGTAGCTAATTGTTAAAACAAGACCGTAACTTTTAGTGTTTTTGAAAAAGAGGACTATATGTTGCAGAATTTAAAAAATGGAAGCTATAGTCCGATTTTCAAATTTCATAACATATAGTCCTCATTTTTAAATTCCATAACATATAGTCCTCTTTTTCAAAAATACTAAAAGTTATGGTCCTGTTTTAACAATTAGCTCGATCTAGTTGAGTTAAGTTTTTGTAATTAAATTTTGAAACCTCAAGAATCAATTCCGAAGATAATTAGTGGTTCTTAAAAAAAATAAAAATAAAAATAAATGATTGATTAAAGTAATCTAACAATTTAAATTTCTCAACTCAATAACATTCTGACTGTTCCTCTTTGTATTGTTCTTATGTAAACAGACAATGGAAGTAGATTGCTGCTCACAAGTCACATAACGCATACAGACATATATGAAAAGGATTTAGATGTTCATCAGATGAAACCTTTGGATGCTGAGAAGAGCTGGCAATTGTTTGTGAAAACAATAAACCATGGCAATAGATTGACAGGTGAGCACAAATTCCCAAAGTCCTTGGAGCATATGGGAAAACAAATGTTGAGAAAATGTGATGGCCTGCCATTAGCTATAAAAGAGGTGGGAAAGCAATTATTGGAAAAAAAACTCACAAGTGGGAGTGAATGGGAACAACTTCTTGAATCAGTTGATTTTGGTTCAACAATGAAGTTATTGGAATTGTTTTTTCAGAAATTGGATCCCGAGCTCGAGCCATTCGTCATGTATATGGCCTTCTTTAAGGAAAATACAACTTTGAGGGCAGAAAAGTTGGTACAGATTTGGGTTGCAGTAGGAGAAGTGGAAGAAGAATCTGAATGTAAATCATATCTACATGATTTAGCTAATGAATCTGTTATTGTAGTCAAGGAGAAGAGCACGGAGTATCGCATGAATGGTATGCTACACATGCTAGCCGTCCAGAAAGCAGAGGAGAAACTAGGTTTTGAGATCCTAAGGAACGATGGAAATAATCTACCCTCTCAGAGTCTTCGTCATCATCGTGTTATCATATGTAGCAGAGACAAGTTCAACTACTCCACAGATCACGATAAACATCTTGTTTCTCTCTTCTTCCATGGAGGTGGCTACTTGGACGCTAGTCCGTCCTATTGGAAGAGCTTGAAACAACGACTTAGGATACTCGACTTGGAAGATTTTGGGGTGAAGAATTTACCGGAAAGTGTTGGCACATTGATTAAATTAAGATACTTGGGATTGAGAAATAATCACATACAAGAACTCCCAGACAATTTGGGGTGCTTGAAAAAGCTTGAGGTTCTCGACATATCTCAGAACTTTATGGTGGAGGTGCCGGATGTTATATGCAAACTGGGCCGCCTTCGCCACCTCTACTTGTCTAATGTGATTTTCATGAAGGATTTGAAGATAGCCGCGCTTCGGAATCTGGAGACCTTAACCTACATCTCAATTGATAATTGTAAGCTCTCGGGCTTTGAAAAGATGATTTGTCTTAAGAAATTGGGCATAGAAGAATTGGATGGAAACTCAGATGTAAGCAAGCTCTTTGCATCATTAGCTCAGTTGAGGAGCCTCGAGCACCTAATCTTAAGAGGGTATCGTTTCAGAAGCATGCCTTGTTTGGATAAACTTGGTATTCTACAAAGTGTTCGTACACTCAAATTGGATGGACTCCTTGGCAGGCTTCCAACAAGTTTCCCTCCAAATATTGAATCATTGACGTTGGTTAATAGCTGTCTTGATGAAGATCCCATGCCAATACTAGGGAAGTTACCCAAGCTAAAATACCTCAAATTGCGGAATGCATACATTGGTAAACAAATGGTGATCTTGCACAACGGCTTCCCTCTTCTCAAAGTCTTGTGCATCGAAGAGTTGTGGAATCTGAGAAATGTGCAATGTGAAAGACTTGCAATGTATTGGCTCAAGAAATTAGAAATCAGTGATTGCCCATATCTGGATACCCTATCGGAAGCGATTGAGAGGATGTACAAGCTGAAGGAATTAAAGATGGTGACAACCAAAATTATTGCAGCAAAGGTGAGGAATTCAGCCTTGATATCCAAAATAAAGACCGTGAATATCAATTCATGAGCTAGTGCAGTTGTTAATTTGCGTTATTGTTATGTATGTTTTGCTTTAATTTGGATTGTTTCGTTATTGTTATGTATGTTTTGCGCAGTTGTTCAGCCTTAATTTGGACTGTTTCTATCTAGATTTTCACCCTTGGTGGTTGTGTGTTTGTAAATGACATAGTTGCGACAATTGTGGTTTCTTCATATCAATGTTGGTATTATCTAAGAGTTTGCTAAGAGTGTGTTCTCTTTGGTGGTAAATTTATCATCAGAAAATAAAGGATAACTAAAATTTTACCCTTTAATATTATATAGATATAGATAATATTTGAATCCGTACATATGAACAATATTATAATAATTTATGCTAAGACTAAATATAGAGTCGGTGGTTCAATATAATTTTATATATGTACAATTTGGAGGGTCCACTATTATGGCTAGCTACAATTATTATAGTTGCATAGTAAAAAGAAAGTTCACTATATATATGTTATTACTGTTTTTTTTTTTTTTTTAAGAATTCTCTTGTAGATTGTTATTCGTTACTTTTCACTCAAATACAGTATAGACCTCTACGTCTTTTCTTAAGTAAATAATCAATAATATATTAAAACTACCGATAAAATTAGAGAGAATTGTGTACACAAGATTAGTAGTGTGATGGGTTGATCGCCATCGTGTGCTAACTAGCTAAGAGACATTATAAGGATGCTTGTCTGGATGTGTTTCAAAGCACAATTAAGATTATTTACCATGATCGAGTTTAAAATTATTTAAGGCCATTATCTTAGGGCTATTTGCAAAAATAGGCCAATTATTTTAGTTTTTTGCATTTTTAGGCCACATTTGAGCTCAATTCAACATTTACAGGCCATTTTTTGGGGTCAAAATATGGCCCAAAATAGCTTGGGTACACATGTGGCCTAAAAATATCAAAAACTAAAATAATTGGCCTATTTTTGCAAGTCCGAAAAATAGTGGCCTATTTTTGCAAATAGCCCTAAGATAATGGCCTTAAATAAATTTAAAATAGAATAAAATAGTAATATTATTAGATGATAATTAGAAAGTTTGATATCTGCTAAAACTGTGGCCTAATAGCAGTCGGTGTTTTAAATATTGTTGGCAGTTTTTAAAATAATATATTATCCTAATATATATTTGTATTAATTATATATAAATTATCGAACTTTCAACAAATTATTCGGCATTTGCCAGCGCCTGTTAATTAGTAAGACGGCCCGAGGGAGCCCGTCGGCCCGTAGTTAATCTATCGAAATCTCTTGTTTAATTAACCATCGCTGGGCGCTGGATAAATTATCAGGAGGGCCTCGCTACCTCAGACTAAATTGAGGATTCTCAAAATTGCCCTCAAAAAATAGATTTTAGAAATCGAAAACGGCCGAAACTCGCTTTGCATACTCCCGCCTTGCCAGAGAACGGTTCGTCGTCTTCCAGCAGCAAAAATTCTGAACTTCGATTTAGCCCTTCGTGCGTCTGTTGTTGACGAATCGATTTTGCAGACTCCGTCTTTGCTAAAGAACAGGTACATTCATCGTCTTCCAGCAGCAAAAATAATAATCTTCAATTTAGTCGTTCGTGCGTCTGTTGTTCCAAATCGATTTTCCCTACGCCCTTAAAAATTATAGGATTGCGCCCTTGGATTAAAATCTGTAAGATTTGAATTTCTTTTTACCTGAGTTCGTGGTAGGGTTTCGTTTGTTATTGTTTTGCTGAACATCGATTTTGTGCCTCCATCGCATTGTGCTTCGGTCATTCATAAACATGGATTTGGTGAAAATGAGCAAAATCTCGGACTTTATTCCTATATTTTGTGAAATCCTTTATGTTTGAGCTTTCACTCATACTTATTTATCTTACTTTTACTTTTGATGATGAACATGGATTGGGTTCCATCATTCGCACGATCCTTGCCGAAGATCTCTTTCCAATCCTCGAAGAGCGGCCAGCTCTTATGACGCATCGAGCGCGCAGCTGGATCCTTCTACATAGGTGTTCAATAGATGGTTATTTCATACAAACGATGGATAAAAGTTTAAATTTCAGCACAATATTCGTTCACGTCAAATTAAGACAAGGAATCCTCATAATATATATCCACATCAAGAGATATAACAACAAATAATTAAATATACAGCAGATGAAGAAACATAATAGATTCACAATCTCAAAACATGTATCCAATTTATAACTTCATATTGGAGAGCATAATATTCACTATGCAAACAAGAGCTTTTAAATCAAACTGTGAGGGAAAATTTAGCTAAATGTAAAATAACATGGGCAGTAAATATGAAAAGCAAAAGGAGGGAATTCATTCAAGTAAATGAAATAGAGATTTCGTCAATTCGAAATACCTTAACGATCTGTTCCCACAGATCGTTGTCACAGTCGATCATGTAGTCGGAATTGAACCCTATTCCACTATTCCCCAACATAGATGTCAAGGAGTAATAGCTTTTTTTCCAAGTTTCGATTTTTGAATTGATATGTGGTGTAGCTTTTAAATCGGTGACCGGAAACTCCTTCTTCAAGGCGTCCTCAAGTTTACCGAGGAACCCTGCTCGAAATCCATTGTCCGATTTCCAGCCATTTGCAACTAATTCTTTCAACGATGACAGCAACACATGCTCTTCCCTTGTAGACCAAGAACGGCGAGTATTTCCCGTTTTGTTAGACCGACTAAGACTCGCGTCGCTTCTCCCCGTATCAACTCCTGACCAAATACAACATACAAGTAGATAAAACAGCTGCTTATACACGATAGGAATTGAAAGTGCATATTAAATTTGCAGGAATGGGCGATTTTGGCAGCTGCGCAGTGCAGGGGACTCGGGGCTGAAGAAGGCCCAAACACAACTCTAAAATCGGAGGTTGAAGACATTGAAAATCATGAAATGATACATTCAGCAACAAATTCTGAAATAAAGCCACAACCTGAATTTCTAACACATTCTGAAATAAGTTCATCATTTCTATCAGGCATTTTATCAAACAGTTCCAATGCGCATAATATTAGTCCAATTCTCAATTTTGAATGTCTAAATTATATAATGTTCTACAGAATTGCAACAAGAAAACCAATAACTATTGTTATACCAGCAAGAACGAACGAATGTTATTCCTATTCTACAGAATCTCACAATAAAATCTAAAGTATATCAGCAAGTTCAGAAACACTAGACGAAATTTAGGTGCAATCGCCAAGTACTTTACCTTGGATATTCGAAACCATCTGGAAAGCAACCACAGTGAATCACAAACTCCGATTGGTAGCTTCCGGTGATTGAGAACGGAGAAAACAGATGGCAGAGCAGTGGATTCTCTATGAAAGTCACGCAAATTTTCCCTCCACATTCCCATTTTTTATAGTGCCAAAAATGGCTTCTTGAAGCAGAGATCGTGTACGAAAAATGAATTCTTGAAGGAGAGATCGTGATTACGTGGATGGGGTTCTTGTGTATTTGTTAATTTTAATTGAGGGTACTTCGGGAAGTTCGTTGATTAATCAGTTCGTGGGGAAGGTGATAACAAACGCAATTCATAATTGTGGGCGTGTTTAAAGGCGTGAAGCAAACATCAAACTGGACTAATTATGAAGCCCTTTTAATAATGGGCCTTGCAGGTAATTAGTCTTAAAATGAATCATGCATTATCTCGGTTAATTTAGCAAACACGCCCTAAGTCAACACCTTGTTTGCTGAGATCAACCCAGGATGCGTGTGGGGGTGAACCTTCCGGGAAATAATGAATTTTAATTTTAATACTAATACTTAGAATTAAAGATTCCAACTATCTAACCCACCAAATCCTTTTATATATTCAATATATTCAATTGTAACAGAAGACTTTTGGAATCCTGTATGCAAAAGCTAAGGAAAAGGGAGGGTTGATTTGGAAAGTAGAACAAGGCGAGTAAGAAAGAAGAATGAAGGAGTGCAGCTAGATAATAATGTGAATGCATGCCTGCGTGCATGAGTTTGTTATTTTCCTTTTTGCTACCTTTTGCTACCTTTGTTACTTTTGTTCTACGTGTCTCTCGTCTATTGGTTCCTAGCCTTATGCTCACTATTATATAAGGTTTAGGTGCTGCTATTGTGGATATCTTTTGCCACAAGAAATAAGAGAGAAAACTTCTATCACATGTCTTCAGCTCTACTGCTTCCCTTCGCCATTATTCTTCATGGTATCTAGAGCGTAGTATAGATCTATGGGAAAAACTCGCCACACTCCGTGGAGTATCCTTGTTGATGAGGAAAAAGGAGATTCATCTACTCGACGGACTGAGATACCGATTTCCAGCGGTTTCAAAGACAGATCTGAAAGTGAGAGGCAAATACAGCCTCCGATGGATACAAAGCAGATTGAAGAAGTTTTACAGCTCCACACTTCGGATCATCCCGGTATGCAGCTCGTCGCGGCGCAATTAACAGGTAACAACTTCCTCAATTGGAGTAGATCTGTTAAACGGGCACTAGGAGCTAAAAGTAAGCTAGAAATTCTAGATGGATCTCTCTCTGAACCAGATATTTCTTCACCTTACCATAAGGCTTGGATCAAAGCTGATTACATGGTGTCTTCGTGGATAATTAACTCGATCTCGAAGGAATTGGTTAATGCTTTTGTTTATATTGAAAATACGAAAAAACTATGGGATGCTCTGTGTCAACGATTTGGTCGCAGTAATGGACCAAAGATCTATAAACTCCAACGTGAAATCAGTAGCTATACACAGGGTAACCAGAGCGTGCTTGTATATTTTAACAGTCTCACAGCTCTATGGGATGAACTTGATATGCTGCTGCCACCTTTGAGTTGTATTTGTGGAACTAGAGAGGCTGGGGTGAGTCGCGAAGAGAATCAGAGGTTGATCCAATTTTTGCTTGGCCTCAATGATACCTTTGAGAATGCACGGAGTCAAATTCTCTTCCTGGATCCGCTGCCGACTGTTAATCGAGCCTATTCTATGGTATTGCAAATAGAAGATCAGAAACTCACTACTGAGAGTTTCAATGACTCACATGCTATGCAAGTTTCTGCAGTAAATAAACAAGCATCTATGAGAGGGAAGGAGGTTGTCACGTATGGAGGACAACAACAGCAGCCCTATAAGGGAAGAAAGACCAAAGAGGAGCGTCAGAAGCTGTATTGTCCTTATTGTGAAAGGCATGGGCATGAGGAGAGTGAATGCTTCAAACTCCATGGATTTCCTGACTGGTATAAGCGATTGAAGGAAGGAAAGGGCAAGACAAAGGTGAACTATGCAGATGTGAAGCTTGACGAAGGAACAGGAGAGCAGTCTACAGCAGGTGCAAATTCTTCCTTGCAACAATTCATTCAACATGAAATCAGTAAATGCGTTGGTCATTTGGTGTCTCAAGGAGGGAGCAGTACAAATCAATCAAATGGTGCAAATATGGTGCATTCAGACACAGGATTTGAGGGGCACTATGCCTTTAGTGTCTTGAATGAAACATCACAGAAGATATGGATACTAGATTCTGGCGCTAGTACTCATATTTGTTGTAACTCACAACTCATGAGTGTCATACATAAGCTGGAACGTTCACAGGATGTTCATCTTCCAGATGGAAGTATAAGAGCAGTCACTCATTTTGGGGAAGCAAAGTTGGCAAATCAGTTGTTACTCAAGGGAGTGCTATATGCACCAAGTTTTACACACAATTTGATCTCTGTAGCTCAGCTAACAAAGGATACTGGAGCTCGGTGTCTGTTCTCCTCAACTCATTGCATCATACAGAAGAACAAAACAGATCATATTATGGGAATTGGAAAGCTGAGCAAAAATCTTTATATCATGGAAGGGGTTGAAACAGCTACTGCATTGGCTGTTTCACACACTAACAAGAAAAGCATAGCTAGGTGGCATATGGAGTTAGGCCATCCCTCAGTTGGAGTTATGGAGCATATGCCTATCTTATCTAAAATGATTGGAGATGCAGAGACTTCACAGCTAAAGGAATGTGAGGTATGTATAAAATCCAAACAAACTAGAGTATCTTTTCCTATTTTGCAAAGGCGGTCGAGTACTTTATTTGAGCTTGTGCATATGGATGTTTGGGGGCCATATAACGATGAAAATTTGAGTAATGTAAGATTTATGCTCACTGTGGTAGAGGATCACAGTAGAGTTACTTGGGTATATCTATTGAGCTCTAAGGGTCTTGTCTGTTCCACCTTAAAGAAATTCATCTTAATGGTGAGGACACAATTTGGGAAGACTATAAAGAATATACGTACTGATAATGGTACTGAATTTGTTAATAAAGATGTGGTTGCTGTGTTAAGTGAATTTGGAGTACATCATCAACGATCCTGTGTGTATACACCACAACAGAATGGAATTGTGGAAAGGAAACATAGGACTCTTTTGCAAATAGCTAGAGCTCTTATGTTTGACAGCAAGTTGCCCACTACATTTTGGCCTTTCTCTCTTCTTACTGCAACTTGGCTTCTTAATCGCATACCTAGCAAAGTTATTGGGTGGAAGACACCTTACTCTGTGTTATTTGATGAAGAACCTGATATGTCTCTCTTGCAGCCCTTTGGGTGCCTCGCATATGCAGTGGATCTTGCGCCAAATCGAAAGAAGTTTGATCCAAGAGGTAAATCTTGCATTTTCTTGGGGTATGCTATGAACAATAAAGGCTACTTGTTATATGATATTGCTGAGGGGAAGGTAATCACATGGCGCGATGTTAAATTTCTGCCAACCACATACTCATCTCTACCTCTATCTGACACACCTACAAATATTTCACCATTGTTCATTAATGATGAACAAGCACCTATCCACCCACATGACATAACACATGTTTCACCTATTCCCTCAAGTCACACAGTCTCTCCTGTTTCACCTACATCCACTGTTGATATACAACCTTCTACTCCACCACATACCTCCACTCCCTCTGCTATATCTCATGTCCCAGTGCGAGTCAGCACACGTATCCGCAAACCTCCTGTTTGGATGCATGACTACATTGGTCACATAACCGTTGCTTCAAACCCTATTTCAGCCAATACTGACACTCTTACACCATATACTTTCCCTTACACTACATCTCCTATTCTTACCCCTCAGTATACTGCCTTCCTCGTGAACATTCAAGCTCTGCGCGAGCCCACTTCTTATCATGATGCTAGTCGATTTGTTGAATGGAGAGATGCTATGGGAGCAGAGCTTGATGCTCTTGAACGTAATCAAACATGGGAGCTCACATCACTGCCTCCAGGTAAGCGAGCTATTGGCTCCAAATGGGTTTATAAAATAAAACTTCATGCTGATGGGAGTGTTGAGCGCTACAAGGCTCGCTTGGTTGCTAAGGGATACAATCAGGAGTATGGTATTGATTATACTGAGGTATTCTCTCCTGTTGCTAAACTTGTTTCTGTGAGATTTCTCCTTGCTGTGACGACGCAGTATGATTGGCATCTTCATCAAATAGATGTTAACAATGCCTTCTTGCATGGCTTCTTACATGATGAAATATATATGCAGCCTCCTCAGGGTTATACTAATGCTCAGCCTGGACAAGTTTGCAAGCTTATCAAGAGTCTCTATGGCCTCAAGCAAGCTTCACGAGAATGGAATGCAGAATTTAGCAAACACTTGTTCAGTTATGGATTTGTTCAATCCAATGCTGATCACTGCTTATTCCTTAAAGGTGACGGTGACTCTTTTATTTGTTTGCTTGTCTATGTCGATGATGTGCTCATTGCTAGCCCCAATCTTACTCTTATCACAGAGCTCAAGGCCTATCTGCACTCAGCGTTTACCATTAAAGACTTGGGTGTTGCAAAGTATTTCTTGGGGATGGAAATCGCCCGTGGCAATTCCGGTACATGTCTTAATCAGAGAAAATATATCCTTGATCTTATAGATTCTGCTGGTCTTCTTGGTTGCAAAGCAGTATCTACACCCCTCCCTTTGAATTGCAGTTTATTTTTTGGTGATTCTACTGCTCATCCACAGCCCGATGCTTATCGGCGTCTGGTGGGGCGTTTGTTGTATCTAAATCTCACGCGTCCTGATATTTCATATGCAGTACAACAATTGAGTCAGTTCGTTTCTTCTCCTACTACTCTTCATTGGGAGGCTGCTCTACATGTTCTCAAATACCTCAAAGGTTGTCCTTCCCTTGGGTTATTCTATCCAACTGGTGGAGATCACAGTTTACTTGCCTATAGTGATGCTGACTGGGGCACATGTCCAGATACAAGGCGATCTCTTACAGGTTATTGTATCTTCTTTGGTGGCTCCTTGGTTTCCTGGCGCTGTAAGAAACAAGCAACCATCTCTGCGTCTTCTGCCGAGTCAGAATATAGAGCTCTCAGCACCACTACTCGGGAGATGATATGGTTGTCTCATCTTTGTTCTGACTTTCACATTGTTTTACCTCAACCTTTGCCTTTATATTGTGACAATCAGGCGGCTATACATATCACAAAGAACCAGGTCTTTCATGAGCGAACAAAGCATTTGGAAATTGATTGTCACATTGTGAGGGATCAATATCGTGTGGGATTCCTTGTTCCTCTACCTATTTCTACAACGGAGCAACTGGCAGATACCTTCACTAAGACTCTCGGGGGCCCTCGCTTTCGTCTGCTACTTTCCAAGCTTGGCATGGTGGATCTTCACCACGTCCAGCTTGAGGGGGGGGTGAAGGAGTGCAGCTAGATAATAATGTGAATGCATGCCTGCGTGCATGAGTTTGTTATTTTCCTTTTTGCTACCTTTTGCTACCTTTGTTACTTTTGTTCTACGTGTCTCTCGTCTATTGGTTCCTAGCCTTATGCTCACTATTATATAAGGTTTAGGTGCTGCTATTGTGGATATCTTTTGCCACAAGAAATAAGAGAGAAAACTTCTATCACATGTCTTCAGCTCTACTGCTTCCCTTCGCCATTATTCTTCAAAGAATCACGAACAGGTATTTTTCTTTTTCTTTGATTCAAAAAATTTAATTATTTGAAATCTTTCACTTCAGGAAATTTGATAAACCCGTTATCATTTGGATGCCTGTATAAATTGATATTCTTGTTAGTATAGAGAAAAGTTCAACAGAGAATGCTAAATATTTAGAGAATAGAGAATTCGTGAAAACAAAAACGAACAAATCTATAATTTTGACGAACAAATTAATATATCGTATGAACAAGTATTTTGACCTGCGTTCGAATCTTGATGGGGGCAAGACTTTCACTATTTTTACTAAATACGTCTGTTCGTTAGTTATGTTGATTTGTTCATAAAATGCATAGATTTGTTCAGAATGAAATATATAATAATTCTCTGTTAAACTTGACCCTATATGTATATATATATATATATAAGAAAATATGATACCCGCTAAAGTTGTACTAATAATTTATGGATTTGTTGGAATGAATTTCATTCAATCCAAAATCGATTTTTTCTACGGATTTGTTAGAATGTGTTATTTGGTAGCTATTAATGGTGTTAAATTGGGTATTAGGGCAGTTTGGTCGAAGCTCAAACATGTCAGAGGCCCTCCTCTTATCTGTGGTACACAAGCTGGAAAAATATCGAGGGTACAATTACCCCTCAAAGGATGAAAAAAATGAGGATGGAACAAAAGAGGTTGAATCAAAAGTGGAGATGGAAAGGGTAATTAAAGAGATGAGAGAGATTCTGGATATTGTGAGGGATAAGAAATTGGAAGAGGGAAGAACCCTAAATTTTTTTGTATCTTACCTTGACGAAGTGGCTGACGATGCCCTTGATCATTGCAAAAAACGCAAAACCAATTATTGGAAGTATGAGTCCATCCATAGTTGGATTGCAGAGATCAAGAAGCAGATGCTTAAACTGCGAGATGATGAGCCCAACATCAGATCTAGGGATGTCAATGGGTGGGTTTTACCCGGACCAGAACCATTAAAATTGTTACGGTTCCGGAACCAGAACCGACCCATTACTTAATGGATCCACACCGGACCAGACCATTAAGTGAAAAATTAATGGGTGTGGGTAGGTTAATTACCCATGGGTATTATAAGACCCATAGACCCAATAATACCCATTACCAAACTTAAAAAAGCCCATGGTCTCATGACCAAGACCCAGCCACCCCCACCCCCACCTCCAAAAATAATTTTTTTTTAATTTTTTTAAAAATTTTCCTCCCCAATTCCACCCCAGCCCCGCCACCCCCACCCACCCCACCCACACCCCACCCCCCCTCCAAAATTTTTTTTTTTTTTTTTTTTAAAAATTTTCCTCCCCAATTCCACCCCAGCCCCGCCACCCCCCACCCACCCCACCCACCCCCCACCCCCCCCTCCAAAATTTTTTTTTTTTTTTTTTTTTTAAAAATTTTCCTCCCCAATTCCACCCCAGCCCCGCCACCCCCACCCACCCCCCACCCCCCCCTCCAAAAAAATTTTTTTTTTTTTTATTTTTTTAAAAAATTTTCCTCCCCAATTCCACCCCAGCCCCGCCACCACCCCCCACCCCCAATTTATTTTTTTTTTATTTTTTTAAAAATTTAAAAAAATTAAAAAAAAATTGGGTGGGGGTGGGTGGGGTGGCGGGGCTGGGGTGGGGTTGGGGAGGAAAAATTTTAAAAGAAAAATTTGGAGGGATGGGTCGGGGTGGGGGTGGTGGGGCTGGGGTGGGATTGGGGAGGAAAATTTTTTTAAAAAGTAAAAAAAAAAAAATTTTGGAGGGGGGGGGTGGGGTGGGTGGGGGTGGCGGGGCTGGGGTGGAATTGGGGAGGAAATTTTTTTTTAAAAAATTAAAAAAAAAATTTTTTTTGGAGGGGTGGGGGTGGGGGGTGGGTGGGGTGGGGTGGGGGTGGCGGGGCTGGGGTGGAATTGGGGAGGAAATGTTTTTTAAAAAAATAAAAAAAAAAATTTTTTTTGGAGGGGGGGGGGGTGGGGGGGTGGGTGGGGGTGGCAGGGCTGGGGTGGAATTGGGGAGGAAAATTTTTTTAAAAAATAAAAAAAAAAAATTTTTTTGGGGGGGGGGGGTGGGGGGTGGGTGGGGTGGGTGGGGGTGGCGGGGCTGGGGTGGAATTGGGGAGGAAATTTCTTTTAAAAAAATTAAAAAAAAAAAAAAATTTGGAAGGGTGGGTGGGGGGTGGGTGGTAGTGGGTTAGCGGCAAAATAGGTCGGGTCGGACCGGACCCATAACAAACGGGTCGGGTCGGATCTGGACCCGTCAGGTTTAGGGTCTAAATGGGTCAGGTCTAGAACCAGAACCAGAACCATTGCTTATAGCTCAACGGGTAATGAACGGTTCTGGTTCTGGTCCGGGTAAAACCCACCCATTGACATCCCTAATCAGATCATCCGAGAATGTTGATGATGACAAATACGTGGTGGGCTTGGACGAAGATGTGAAAACGCTGCTTCGCATAATAGTTAATGTTATTAAAAGTTGGACTACTCTTATCAAAGGGATGGCTGGTATTGGAAAGACAACTCTTGCCAGACTTATATACAACCATCCAACCGTCGTTAAGGAATTCGAGCTTCGTGCTTGGGTATCTAATTCTACTTACTTCACTATGAAAGAGCTACTTATCAAACTCATACAACAGGTAGTTCCTCAGAAACTCCATACGTCTTCGTTATTGGAGAATATGGGCAACCGAAGCCTCCGAGATATGCTTTGCCAACACCTGCGAGGGAAGCGATATCTTATAGTTCTCGACGACATTCCCAAACAAATACGCTTGTTTCATTTCTTGGAAGCTCTTCGAAAAGGTATGATCATCTTTCTGCCTATGATCTAGTTGTGTCAAGTTTTTGTAATTAAATTTTGAACCTTCTAGATGTCCCATTTTGTATTGTTCTTATGTAAGCAGGGAATAAAGGAAAAAGAGGCAGATTGCTGCTCACAAGTCACATAACGCATACAGACATATATGAACCAAAATTAGCTCTTCATCAGATGAAAACTTTGGATCCTGAGAAGAGCTGGCAATTGTTTTTGAAAACAATAAACCATGGGAATAGATTGACAGGTAAGCACAAATTCCCAAAGTCCTTGGAGCCTATGGGAAAACAAATGTTGAGAAAATGTGGCGATCCGCCATTAGCTATAAAAGCGGTGGGAAAGCAGTTAGCGGAAAAGAAACTCTCATGAGGGAGTGAATGGGAACAACTTCTTGAATCAGTTGATTTTGATCCAATATTGAAGTTATTGGAACCATTTTATCGTAAATGGAATCCCAAACTGGAGTCATTCTTCATGTTTATGTCCTTCTTTAAGGAAAATACAACTTTGAGGAAAGAAAAGTTGGTACAAATTTGGGTTGCAGTAGGAGAAGTGAAACATGAATATCAATGTAAATCCTATGTACGTGAGTTAATTAATGAATCTGTTATTGATGTCAAGGAGAAGAGCACGGGGTATAGCATGAATTCTATGCTACACATGCTATTCTTCGCTATTATTTTTACTACGCCGCAAGTATACGGTGTAGTTGCAATATAGGGAAGCAAGGTCGTATTCCACAAGGATTAGTAGTCAAATTCTAGTGATTACCTTAAGTCATTATGCTAGAGCTATTTAGACTAAACAAGGAGGTGAGTGGTTTGATTAACTAACAAATTCAAAGACAAAATAAGAACAATCAAATAAAGTGGATTAATTAAGTGATGAAGGTGGTTTAGGGATTAGGCATCGATGGATTAGCAATGGACTTCAAATTAGCTCAATATTAGTCTTGATATTCCTATTTATCTAGAGTGATCTCCCCACTAGTTCTAGCCCCCTCCCGGACGACTAAAACTGTAGATTACGGGTCATAGTTGCCGTCCCCGGTCAACTTCTAACCTATAACTCTCAATAGCACAAATGATCGGTAAACTCTCACCCAACTCTCAACCTCCCGGTTTATTGAGTCAATATGTTTCAAGCTCCTAATCTATTATGATTATCCTCTCCCGATTCAAATCACAAATTACAAATGCATAGAAAGTGGCCAACAATCCATACAAGAATTAAATGCTAGGGCTTGAAAAGATAATGAAGAAGGCATAATCAAAGACAAATATTGAGCATAATAATCAATCCATTACATAATCTACTAGCCTAATCCCCAAACCAATGGGGGATTTTAGCCTAACATGTTCACAAACAACAATCCAAAAACAAAGAGATATATAAATGAAATAGAGAGTAAAGTGACAAATCCTATTTCAAGGTTGCTTTCTTCCTTCTCTCCTCCTCAATGCTTCAATCTTGGTAGGTGGATGTATTAATGGAGGCTAGGGTTTTGATGTGGAGTATTGGAGAAGATGAAATTGGGTATGTTGAATGTTGGGGAAGATGAAAGATGTGTGTGAATGGTGAATGGTATGAAAATAGGGGGAAAAATGGGTATTTGGGGGCTGAAATCGCGTCTGGGACCCACCAAAACCATCAATTCCGTGTTTCTCCCGCGGTCACGGCCGTGACCGCGGCGTAGGACCGTGGGGGAGCTTTTGGAGAGGCCCGCGGTCGGGCCCGCGGTCAGTCCCGCGGCCGCGGGTGGTGACCGCGGGGCCCTGGGCTCCTTGCACAGTCCGCTCGTTTTGCTCCGTTCTCCCTCGTCCGGACTCGGATTTGGTC
Source organism: Salvia miltiorrhiza (assembly GCF_028751815.1). Lineage (NCBI taxonomy): Eukaryota > Viridiplantae > Streptophyta > Magnoliopsida > Lamiales > Lamiaceae > Salvia > Salvia miltiorrhiza. The sequence goes on from NC_080389.1 coordinate 10,480,840, forward strand.
GCCGTTTGCGCTCACGGATTCATCTCGAGAAGTACTTCAATCTCATGTCTTCAAAATCCTCCAATTAATCCTTGATTGTTCCTGAAATCACTCCAAAACTACACCAAGGAATCAAATCTTCATAAAACTCAACATTAGGGTACAAACACGCATTGGCAAGCAAAATATGAAGGGAAATGACAACAAATCATGTGGAATTGAGGTACGAAATCCATGTTTGTCAGCTATCCATCCAGAAAGCAAAGGAGAAACTTGGTTTTGAGATCCTAAGGAACAATGGAAATAATCAACCCTCTGAGAGTCCTCGTCATCATCGTGTCATCATTTGTAGCAGAGACAAGTTCAACCACTCGACGGATCAAGATAAACATCTTGATTCTCTCTTCTTCCACGGAGGTGGCTACTTGGACACTAGTCCATCCTACTGGAAGAGCTTTAAACAACGACTTAGGATACTTGACTTGGAAGATTTTGGGCTGAAGAATTTACCGGAAAGTATTGGCACATTGATTAAATTAAGATACTTGGGGTTGAGAAATAATTACATACAAGAGCTACCGCAGTGGTTGGGGTGCTTCAAAAAGCTTCAGGCTCTCGACATAGCTCAAAACTTTATGGTGGAGGTGCCAGATATTGTATGGGAACTGCGCCGCCTTCGCCACCTCTACTTGTCTGATGTGATTTTCCGGACGCCTTTCAAGATAGACGTGCTACAGTCTCTGGAGACCTTAACCTACGTCTTGGTTGATAATTGTGAGCTGTTGGGCTTTGGAAAGTTTATTAGTCTTAAGAAATTGGGCATAGAAGAATTGTATGGAAACTCAGATGTAAGCAAGCTCTTTGTGTCATTGGCTGTGTTGGAGAATCTTAAACACCTAAGCTTAAGAGGGTATCGTTTCAGAAGCATGCCTTGTTTGGATGAAGTTGGTATTCTACACAGACTCAAAAGACTCAAATTGGATGGACTCCTTGCAAGGTTACCAAGTAATCTCCCTCCAAATATTAAATCATTGAGGTTGGTTAATAGTTGTCTTGATGAAGACCCCATGCCACTACTAGAGAAGCTACCTAAGCTAAAACACCTCAAATTGCGGAATGCATTCACTGGTCAACAAATGGTGATCTTGCACGACAGCTTCCTTCTTCTCAAAGTCTTGTGCATCGAAGAGTTATGGAATCTGAGAAATGTACAATGTGGAAAAGGTGCAATGAATTTGCTCAAGAGATTAGAAATCCACGATTGTCCACATCTGGATACCCTCCCGGCAGAGATTGTGTCGATGACTCGTCTGAAGGAGTTAAAGATGGTGACAACCAAAAATATTGCAGCAAAGATCAAGAATTCAGACTTAACCTCTGAAATAAGGATCGTGAATGTCAATCCATAAGCTAGCGCAATTGTCTACATTATTGTTACGCACGTTTTGCTTGTTTGCATTAATTTGAAAAGTTTTTATTTTCCCACTTGGTTGTTGTGTGTTTGTAAATGACATTTAGTTGCAATAATTGTGGTTTATTCATATCGATGTTGGAATATATTGCTCAAGTTACTGCAAAAAATATTATTCTCATCCCTTAGATTTCTAAGAGTTTGCTATAAATTTAGCTCTTCATTAGATGAAACCTTTGGATTCTGAGAAGAGCTGGCAATTGTTTTGTAAAACAATAAGTCCTTGGAGCCTATGGGGTAACAAATGTTGAGAAAATGTGATGGTCCTTGAATCAGTTGATTTTGGTCCAATATTGAAGTTATTCGAACCATTTTATCATCAATTGGAGCCTATGTCGAACTTTAAGGAACATACAACTCTTCTACATAAGGTTGATACGGATTTGGATTGCAGTAGGAGAACTCTGAGCCTATATCTGCGTGTTTTAATTAATGAATCTGTTATTGATGTCAAGGAGAAGAGCACGGAGTATAGCATGAATTCTATGCTACACATGTTATCCATCCAGAAAGCGGAGGAGAAGCTTGGTTTTGAGATATATCCTAAGGAACAATGGAAATAATCGACCCTATGAGAGTCCTCGTTATCACCGTGTTATCATTTGTAGCAGAGACAAGTTCAACTACTCCACGGATCAAGATAAGCATCTTGTTTCTCTCTTCTTCCATGGAGGTGGCTACTTGAACACTAGTCCGTCTTATTGGAAGAGCTTTGAACTACTTAAGATACTTGACTTGGAAGATTTTGGGTTGAAGATTTTACCGGAAACTATCTGCACATTGATGGAATTAATATACTTGTGGCTGAGAAATAATTACATAAAAGAGCTTCCACAGTCGTTGGTGTGGTTGAAAAAGCTTGAGGTTCTTGACATAGCTCAAAACTTTATGGTGGAGGTGCCACATGTTATATGGGAACTGGATAGTCTTCTTCACCTCTACATGTCTGATGTGATTTGCCGGAAGCCTTTCAAGATAGTCTGGCCGCAGTCTCTGGAGACCTTAACATACGTCTCGATTGATAATTGTCTGCTCTTGGGCTTTGGAAAGTTTGTTTGTCTTAAGAAATTGGGCATAGAAGGATTGGATGGAAACTCAAATGTGAGCAAGCTCTTTGTATCATTGGCTGTGCTGGCGGATATTAAACACCTAATCTTAAGAGGGTATCGTTTCAGAAGCATGCCTTGTTTGGATGAGATTGGTATTCTACGTCTCTATACACTCAAATTGGATGGACTCCTTACCAGGTTACCAAATAATCTCCCTCCAAAAATTGTTTCATTGACGTTTGGTGCATTTACGTGGTCTCGAAGTCCTATGCATCGAAGAGTTATGGAATCTGAGAAATGTACAATGTGGAAAAGGTGCATTTATAATTTGGCTCAAGAAAATAGAAATCCACGATTGTCCAAATCTGGATACCCTCCCGAAAGAGATTTGTGTCGATGATTTTTTTGGAGGAGTTAAAGATGGTGACAACCGAAAGCATTGCAACAAAGATCAGGAATTCAAACCTGTTGAAAATAACCATCTGCATAAGTCAAAGATTATTATTCAAAGATCATGAATAATAATTCAACGATAAAATCTTTAGCTTTTGATTTTAAGAGATTGTATTTGATTTTAAGAGATTGTAGTTTGACATTTGATTCACCCTTACACTATAAAAGGGTGCATTGTAATCTAAAGAAATATATCAGAGACATTACCAATTCTCTCTACATTCTCTATCATGTTGTTCTTTCTCAACCTAGCTTCTCTCGATTACCATATTTAAGAAAACCTAATCTCCAAACTAAGGATCGTGAATATAAATCCATGAGCTAGCGTTGTTGTTACGTACGTTTTGCTTGTTGGCGTTTTGCTTAGCTCCCTGCGCCGCTGCAGCGGTGAGTTTGCAGAAGCGTTGTCGTTTTCAGATCTATATCCGCCACGTCTCAGCCAGGAACTCGTCCATCGGCTCCGCCACGACCTCAAGCACTCAGCATCTTATTTTTCAGATCCATGGAAAATTGAAGGCAAATCGATCATGGTGGGAGGAAGGTGTGGCGGATGCGGCCGTTTGGGCGGATCGAGGGGCAGCAGGCGGCGGAGGACGGGATGTCGGCTGCGGGTGCTGGCGTTCACTGATGCAGTGGAGAGAAGAGAGAGACGGAAGGGGAGAGAGAGCTGCGAAGGATGCAAGAAGGGGAGAGAGAGGTAGAGAAAATGAGAGGAAGATTAGTGTTTACGGTGGAAAAGGGACCGCGGGTGAAACCGGAATGAGATTCAGTGTATCATACTTTATATATGTCCCACTTTCAATTTTGTTTATTTTTTTATATATTTTTTCTTCAATTTCAACTTTGTATACTTTAGTTTAATTGTGTGATTATTAACTAGGATTTATTCAATTAATCTAGGATATATAATTAAATATAATTCATAGAATTACAGTGGCACACATAAAATTATGGGATACTGAATCTCATCCTGGTCAAAGACCCGTCTGACCGTGAGACCGAGCGTACACAAGAATTTGCGATAAAATAATAAGGAAAGAAGAAGAAGACGACATTGAACAGATTTCAATTGAGCTTAATGGGCCAGGCTGTCAGGCCTAATTTTAATTTGGGCTGGGCCGGGTAAAAAATTCGGGCTTAAGTGCCATGTCCAATTCTCCAAAATGCGTTTCATATCATCATTATTCTTGCTATAGAGCTAACGTATTAATACTTTTATCAAATTTTTTATTTATTTAAATTTTGATTTTTTTTTTCTTATTGTTGATACATATGATATTCTTAATTTCGACCTCCCATATAAAATTTGTGCATCTGCGATTATGTGAGATTTTCAGCATCAATAGATTCCCGATTGTCTGAACTTCGATTTTCAACAAATTTAATGGTAAAACATGGTTTGTAGATGGGGTTGGGGTGACTACAAAATGTTAAGGATAATTCTATTAATAGCACTCATTTTATTCACTATATCCTTTATATAAAATAATAATAAATAAATAATTATGAATTTACTATTTTACTCTATAAGGCAAACCCCAAATTAAATATTATGATTTTTTTTCATAGCCAAATCAAATTCCCTACTTTTTAATAGTCTCCAACCACATACAATCACAACTCACAACATAAACTCTTCTACATTCTTTACATAACTAAATTGAATTTCAAATTTTACTATAGCCCGGAACCACAGAATTCAACAACAAAAGTCTTTGAGATACAACTAATTTATCAAAAAAAAAAATCTTTGAAATACCTTCATAAAAAAACAAAATAGATTTACAAATGATGATGTGCTGCCGACAAAGATGAATCTAAAGTTTTAATGGTATGTACAAGTTTCGTGATTCGTTGACAAAGGTTCGATTTTTTTGGCATTTCGTATATTTTAGGTATTTTTTTTATTAAAAGACAAGTATAATAGTGTTAGAAATGGATATTGAGCCCATTCCTCCCTTAAAATGCCTCGATTTGTTTGGCATTTCGTATATTTTAAATATTTTTTTTATTAAAAGACAAGTATAATAGTGTTAGAAATGGATATTGGGCTCATTGCTCCCTTAAAAGGCCTTATAAGGGAGAGGGGTTGTCTCACCATATAAAGTGGCTCATGCCACTATCTCTAATCCAATGTGGGACACTTCAATACATCCCCCGCACGCGCAGCGTAGACTATCCCAAACGTCATATATTGACAAAGATATTGGAGGGGCCCATCATTGGATTGGGTTGGCTCTGATACCATGTTAGAAATGGATATTGGGCTCATTCCGCCCTTAAAAGGCCTTATAACGGAGAGGGTTGCCTCACCATATAAAGTGGCTCATGCCACTATCTTCAATCCAATGTGGGACACTTCAATACACCCCCCGCACGAGCAGCGTGGACTATCCGAAACGTCATCTGTTGACAACGATATTGGGAGGGCCCATCATTGGATTGGGTTGGCTCTGATACCATGTTAGAAATGGATATTGAGCTCATTCCTCCCTTAAAAGGCCTTATAAGGGAGAGGGTTATCTCACCATATAAAGTGGCTCATGCCACTATCTCCAATCCAATGTGGGACACTTCAATAAATAGTAATAATAACAAACAACATTTTCATAAATTATATAGTTTGAACGAGAGAGCATGCATAACATGAAATAATAGAGACAAAGTTAAGTACATTCCAAGTCCGATGAAATTAAAGTCAGGGTCTCAAATGAGGCATACATACCACTTTAAAGGTGCAATAAACATGACAAAACTAACCACCATCTTATGCAACTGATATGATGATGTGTTTGGGCAGATTCTCAGTCTTCAAATATGGGCAATCTATGATTTGGAGTTGTTTGAGACACGGCATTCCACCTGCTTCGATATCGATCCGTGTCAGAAAACCCTGCCTTCGGAGGGAGAGGGATTTGAGGCAAGGGAACCCATCATGCAATACTTTCATCCTGCAACCAATGTAAGGTTTTATCGGATTCGACAACGTGAGGTACTGTAGCTTAGGCAGCTTCCCCAACTCTTCCATCGGATCATCATCTAGGTTGGCCAACACAAGGTGAGAAAGATTTGGAGGGAACACACTCGCAGCTGGACATGTGAGCATCCCACCATCCAATATTAGTCTAGTGAGACTGTCGAGATTGGGAATAATTTTTTTTACTGATAACGAATGATCGATTGTTAGGTGTAGTTCCACAAGATTCGTCATCTTCTCTAGCGACGCTTTCCCCGCGCTGAAATTGCAATTTTCTTTGATTTCGTTTATATATATGCCCAATTCACGAACTTGACAACTAGCCATTAGTGTTGAACTGATTTCCAGCCAATCCTTAAGCCTGATTCGTTTCAAAGTCTCGATATTTTTCCAATTGTCTATGCTCATCGGTTTGCCATCGACAAGATAGGCGTGAAAGTGACGCAGTCTTTCCAGTTTCAGGGCCTCATCTGGGAACAGCACAACCTCCGTCTCCACGTCAAGAACCTCGAGCTTTTTAAGGTGATCGAACCAGCTCGGGAGTGTGAGTACGAAATAACCAAACAAACTCTGATCTCTACGTATTCTCAAGCACTTCAATCCGACCAAGAAGCGAAGAGATTCGGGCAATGTTGGGAACCCAAAGCCATCGAGGTCGAGTATCTTAAGGAGTTGAAAGCTCTTCCAGTAATTAGATGGAGTCCTCACATCGATCCCTTCGCGGCTGACATTAAGGATGAAAAGGGAGCGAATATGCTTATTCTGATCCGATGAGAAAATCTCAAGATTTTTGTCATCGACAACACGATGACGAGTTCTGCACGACGATCCAGATGAAACCCCATCCTCCCCCTTCACAATCTTCACACCCATTTCGCCCCCTGCTTTGCTTAAGCATACCTCGCGAAGAAGATCATGGAGGCGACAATGATTTACTCGATCATCGTTGATGAAACCAGCATTATTCTGAACCATGCTCCGATTGATCAGCTCATTTAAGAAGCCTCTTCCTATCTCATCAATTGTCGCTTTCCCTTCCTGTTCGATATTCTGAACCATGCTCCTATTGATCAGCTCATTTAAGTAGCCTCTTCCTATCTCATCAATTGTCGCTTTCCCTTCCTGTTTGATCAAGCTCATTCCAGCCCATATATCTATCACTCTTTTTGCAGGGATAATGGAGTCTTCCTTGAAAAAAGCTAAGCACAAGAAGCATGACTTCAATTGTGGAGTCAGATTCTGATAGCTCAACTCCAAAATTCTCGGAACGTTGCTTTCGGGTTTATCCAAGTAAGAGTTTATTTGGTTGAGAACTTGTTGCCATCCACTCTTGGTTTGTGTTTCCACGAGTAAGCCTCCTACCACGCTGATAGCTAATGGTAGACCATCGCATTTTTCCAAGATTTGTTCCCCTACACTCCTTAATTCTTCAGCACATTTGCCATCAATGAATGCCTTCTTCAACAACAATTCCCAGCTTTGCTCGGGAGTTAGAAGCTCCATCTTATGCACATATTGATCATCCTTCGCAGTAATCTTGTTGCGAGTTGTAATCAATAATCTGCTTGTTTTATCTGTCAGAGTAAGAACATATTCAAAAAACCATGTTTCTGTTGTAACTCTGCTAAACTGTAACGACATATATATGTTCAGTCGCTGGATTTTTAGCGACGAGCATTTTCCAAATGGATTACGTCCGTTTCCGATAGGTTGTTAAAATTGTTTAACTACGGAATTAATTTTTTTAACTAGGGAAGTTCCCGTCGCTATTTACCTAAAATTTTGTAGTGACATAGCTATTCAATCTTTTATTACACTAGTAGAGCAAGCGTGCATTGCACTCAATTCAATTAATTTATATAAATTATTATAACTGAATAATTATCATAATGGGATGTCCCATTAAAAATGTCTCACTTTGCATAATGGGATGTCCCATTAAAAATGCCTTATTCCTTTTGGTAATATACTCTCTCTCTATACTTAATATTTTTGAATAATTTTCACAAACCCACTTTATCTACTAACTGCACATTTCTTTATCTCCGTGTCCAAAAGTAATGAGACATTTGTAATGAGTCGGAGGGAATATTAAGTTGTGAAAATTATAATAGGGATTTATTATAAAACAAAATTTTGCACTGACGTTAATAGTTGAAAAAAAATTAAAGTTATTTGCTATAGTGAAAGTTGAAAATAATTTTAAACTAGATTCATTTATTTTTCTAGATCAAAATAGATATTGGTGTATTTATTTTAAATAAGTTACTCCCTCCGCCCTTAAAAGTTGTGACTTTATTACCATATCGGGACGCCTCTGAAAATTGACCTTTCCTTATTTGAAAATAGCCCCACAAACTTTCCCTTTCACTATTTACAAAAAGCATTGGAACTCAATCTATGCTAATAGAAAAAGAGCCTAAGGCATCCTAAGGCACAACTTGTGGATTGCCTATTTTACCCCTATTACATAGTATTTTATTTTAAGGTTATTTTACATATTATATATTTATAAGAATATATTAATTCATTAGATATTACACTTAATCTATGTGATATATATCTATAGCTGTTGATAAGGCTTATAGATAAATATATCCATTCAATAAATTATCTAATTAAAGTAATGAATTAATAAATTTTCTAAAATAATAGATTATCAAATAAAATAATATTAATTACACGTACAACGTACGTTCTTTCTGCTAGTCTTCACTAAAAAACAACTACCACACTTTTTCTTAAAACCAATGTCCTCCCTGTGTCACAATTTTTAGGGACAGAGGGAGTATTTGTCCGGATGGAGTATTTGTCTGTGTGTTTATTTTATTAAGTGTTATACAATAGAAACATGAGCAAAGAAGTAAAGGTAAGAATAGCTGAAAAGGAATTAAAGCTATTTGTGCTATAAATGGAAGTGACAAATTTTTAGTGAACGGACAGAAAAGAAAATTGTGGCAAAATTTTTGTGGACGGATAAAGTAGTTTTTAATTATTTTTCTTCAATTTTATATATTAGCATAATTTTAAGATAATTAACAAAGAGTAACTCATTCAATTAGGTTTATAATTATTTTTATTATTATATTTTAATTAATAATGGGTTATTTTTTTATATAATAAATTAACAGTTGTAAAATAGTGAAATTAAAAGTGAGATACAATAAATTATGGGACAATAAATTCGAAGAGCTAGCATACATACCTTGTTCAATGGGGAAAGCACTCTTCAAATTTTGCCAATGTTGCTGCTCCCACACATCGTCCAAAACTATCAAGTAATTTTTGCCCTGCAGCTGCTGGTGAAGCATTTTCTGAAGCTTTCGTATAAGGTATGTCTCGTCTTTGGTCGTCTCCTCCAATTCACGCAGCTTGTTCCCATCTGAACCGGGCAGTTCCAAGATTAGCTGCTTGATCGTCTCTTGCGGAGTAAATTCACTTGAAACTACAACCCAGCCACGGCACTCGAATCGACCGGCAACGACGTCGGGGTGGTTGTATATCTCCCGGGCAAGTGTCGATTTCCCAATTCCCCCCATGCCTTGTATAACCGCAACCGAAAGCCCTTTCTTCTCATCCATAATCGATTCTCGCAGCAGCTTCTTCACATCATCTTCCATACCCACCAGGTGTTCGTCTTTTTCCCAGTGAGCCAGCTGCCGCCGCAGTTCAACTTGAGACCTCCGCGTAGAATCCGCCGCCTCTTCGAGACTCTTAATCCCGTACCTCTCGCGGCTTTTGTCAATGGCGTCGAGCCTAGCACGGATTGATTCAATCTCATCCCCGATTTTGTCGAGCTGGTACATACGCTTAGCGAACCTAGTGCATCGTTTGAGAAGCCCCTTGCTCTTCGAGTTCTCGACGTTGAGAAGGAAGATCTCGATGGTATCTTCAGCATCTTGAGCCACCTCTCTGATCTCCGATATCCAATTACGCACGCTCTCGTCTTCAAATTGCTTTTTGTTGGCGTCTTTGAGAAAGGATTGCATCCTCTTCAGCTCGTCTTTCAGCAACTCCACATTTCTCTTGACGCCTCGCAGGAATTTCACCTTCTGGATGAGCAGATTGCCCAGCAGTTCCACAGCAGATGAAATCGCCGCCTCCGCTGCCATGTTGATCGCTCTCTCGAGTTTTGTTTCTCTCCTGAATTTCTTCTCATTGCTTTAGTGGATTAAGTAAAAGATCATGTTGGATTGGATAGTGCCACTCCCTCTCCAATTATTATATGGCATTTGGTTTGACGGATGAGATAGATAAGATTGATAGGATTAGAGGATAGTGCCACTCCCTCTCCAATTATTATCCGATTGAATTATTAGAGTGCGGACCGAGTTAATCGTCACATGCTGAATCATGCAAACCAAACACTAAATTAATTAAAATTATTTTATCAATCATGCATTTATCAAACCATAAGATATGATTGATAAAATAATTCAATTTAATCAATATTTGACTCGCACGATTCAGTCTATGATAGATAACTCGATCTACATTCTAATCATCTAATTGGATGACATTGGTATTATGGTACATTTTAGTCATAATTCTTAAACTGATCTTAAATCATAATCAATCAATCCAAGCAGTGCACAAAACTAAATAATTCATATAATTCAATCTTACTATATAAATATATATATATATATTCTTTGTTATCTATTTCATCCATCGAATCAAACGCCAAGGCCAATTGTATTTTCAACTCATGATGCTCGAATTGTTCTAGCATATTAAAATGCGCGTGGCAGACTGTGTTTGATGTGAAAAATCAACATTTTCAATTTTCTAAATATTTTACACATGTATTTTGACATCAAATTATGTTGGATTAGATAACCTGAATAATATTGGATTCCACTTTTTCTTTTTTCTCTTTTATAAAACTTACAAGATAAGACGTGCATCTTTGTGGATGTGAGTGTAGAGTAATCCACATGGTGCCGCAGTGTAGGTGTAGGTCCTACAAAAGTGGTCACAAATTTTCAAAATTTTCTTGAATTATAAAATGAGATATAGATCGAGAACTGTTACTTTTCATTTAGGGTTGTTTACCCTTGAGGGTTAGCTTTGATGAATAAAAATAATAAAAGCTAATCGCTTGTTTACTTTCATTTGATGAATTGCAACTTTGAGATATCCCAAGGTCCTTGATTATTTCTATATATCATTCAAAGTAATTTTGCTTGAACAATTCGAGCATTTTTATCAATCAAGGCTAGCTTGAATGATAGAAATAATTAAGGGTCTTGAGCAGGGGCAGAGCCAGACTTTCGACCCAGGGGGGTCCAAATTTTTTTTTTCAACAAAAATAATAATTAAATATTTTTTTTAAAAAAATAAATAATAATAATTAATATAATTATAATGTTATTTAAATTATATAACAAGTTAAAAAAAATAAACATAATTATTTTTTTAAAAAAAGTCCAATGTAACAATTAGCAAGCATATTAATAACCAAGCACAATTTATATTGTAAAGTCAATACCCAAAATCATCATTTGCAAGCTCTACAAAAGCGGGGCAGAAAACTAGAAAAGTCTCAAATTATAGCATATGTTTTCTTTAGAAAATACACACCTTACCATTTAGCAACATTACCTTTGTTCTGTCACAACATACATAATACATCATACCAGAAATATTGTCTGTAAATGCATTTGAATTATTATTATAGCAGATGAGATAACCACCACATTAGTCGTCTAGCATCACTAAACTAGTACGATAATTTATTGTTTTATTTTTTGGAAGGTCACTGGAATAAATTTATGTGAACATGAACTTCCTCCACACCCCCTTAAATAAATTTATGTGAGCATTGAGCTATTATTGACCAAGAATAGGAAACACAACATTTACTTGCGGAGCAACGAAAGGCAAATGAACTGAGGGAGACGAATGGAGGCAGCTCAGCGGTAGACGAACGGTAGAGTCAAACTGGGATATGGCGATTGCGAGTGAGAACGAACGGAGAGCAGCGAAAAAATAGATGATGTGCAGCGAAGTTAAGGATTGAAATTCGCAGAAGTTAGGGATTGGAATTCCAATTAGAAAAATTAGATAAAATTAATATTTTTTTTATTTTTTTAAATATATTTGTAAAATTACTAAAATACCCCTAGGATTTTTGGAAATTCCAGGGGGGTCCAGGTGACCCCACTGCCCCCCCCCCCCCCCGGCTCCGCCCCTAGTATTGAGATATCATAAAGTTGCAATCCATAAAAGTAAAAGAAATTAACCTTACTGTTTTTTTCAATCAAGGTTAATCCTTCAAAGTAAACGCTCATTAATTGATAAATATGTACTTTTTTACATTTTGGGGGTGTTTACTTTGCATGATTGATTATATGTATATGATTGAGTATTCTTATCCTCGAGAGTATGATATCTCTAATCCCATCATTTACATGTGATAATAATCAAGCAAAAAACTAAGTTGAATGATAGAAATAATCAAGGGTCTTGCATATCCCAAAGTTGCGCAATCTATCAAAGTAAATCTCCCTGCCCTCTTACCCTTTTGTTTTGAGAAAGTTTAGGTTTGCTTTATATAATAAAGGATTAGTCTTATTATTTTTATCAATCAAGGCTAATCCACCGAAGTAAACGCTATTAAAGAATGAGACATGACAAGGTGTAGAGTATATATGCCAAATTAAGAAACCACTGTTTTGTGGAGAGGGACCTGACTGCAATTATTTAAGCCAGTGGCCGACAAAGTTAAAGTGGAGACCACTTTAAATCAACGTCAAAATGAAGACAAAAATAGTGTAGAGGACTTCTGCTATCAATTTATTGAGTACCATCTCCTTGTTAATTATATCTAATTGTACGATTATTTATTACTTAAAAATTGAGTTGATTATATAATTATGATTTGATGGCTACAATGAAATTACAAGTAACGATGATCAATGGTTGAGCAAGATTATCTCAACAAGCGCAAAAAATGAAGAAGAAATCTCTAATCATCAAATTGGATTTCATCGTATATTATGAAATAATAGTAATTTATTTTAATTTTTATTTATTTGCTAATAGTATTATAAATTTTCATAAAAAATTGCAAAAGACAAATGATCGAGTCACCTTTCTAAATTCAATAATTGAAATCAATTAAGACAATATAATAAATATTATAAATATATTTATTTTTTATTTTTATCAAATAAAATTGACATTGGTTTTAATAGTGGAATAGGATAATAGAATTGGGACTGATGATCGCATCTCCAGCAACCATCATACTAAGAGCATCTCCATCGCGGTGCGCTGGCCCAACTTATGTCTTTTTCAATTATCCAACATCTATTTCAGCCGATTTTTTAAATTTTTAGAACAATTAGCCGTTTGCAATGGCTCTTTAACATTTTTTTTATTCCAAAATAATTCTATAAATACCTCTTCATTCCATTCATTTTCTTCTACACCAAATTAAACTCCTATGCAACTCCTCTTCCAATTCGAGCGTATATAGCTCGATACTCCTCCATTTACGATAAACGAATCCAAAATCGCCTCCAAGAAGATCTAATTGAGTTGGACATGCATGATTTGATCCTATCCAGTCATAATTCAATTAATGTATTTTTTAATTACTATAATATTTTTAAAAATTATTTTAATATTTTTAAATTAATGTAAGGTTAAAATTTAAATTTACTGAGACTTTTTATTTCAAAATTCAATATTTACTTTAATCTTAGAATGCATTTAATTTGGAGAAAATAAAAATAAATTTTTTTGAGATCGGTTTAAGAGTCCACCATCGTTAAGTGGGGACCACTTCTATAGATCTCCAAAGGAGCTCTTGGATGGAGATGCTCCAAAACAATTAAAGTAATGTGTTCACATGTAGGCACATGCATTTCCTAATTAAGTTGCTAATATTCAAGTTGGACAGAAAATGCATCGATATGCTTTCGCAGATCCTTGAATACTTATTTAAGAAGTAAAAGAAATATTAACTAATATGTTTTGGTGTTAGGATCGATATTGGATCAACTAGTTGAAAGAATAATTATTAAACGAAGAATGCAAGTGCATGGGGTGATGAAAGTGGAAGTTGACCTTCATTTATCATTCAAAAGTCTTAACAATATATATACACTGTTTAAATATCTTTCAAAATTGTCACTTATCTCTACAAATTTTATGTGTGAAACAATAAGTCAACTCTTCAACTGGCTCGATCTGCTCCTGATTTTATTAATTATTTTATTAGAGGTTGTTGAATATGCACGTTATTTGGCTTCTTCAACTGGACATTTATCACAATTTCTAACATTCAAAATCCATAATTCTACTCAAACGAAATTCACTATTCAGAGCCCCAAATCTAATCACAGTAAACACCGCCGGATTCCGCCGCGCCGTTGCTCGCTCGGCGCCACCGCCTCCTTCCGTCGCCAGCAGCCCAGGTGCGTTATTTTAACTCTCTGCTTTACTGAATTCAATACATATGTTCTTTTTTCTTGATTTACAATGCTTGCTTACTTGCTATTGTCAAAATGGAATCAGAATTAGTTGTATCAATTGAAAATAAGATAAGAAGAAGATTATGAGTCTATCACACTGTGATTGCGCGATTACTCAAGCAGTCAAGCTCCTCTACAAGCATCAAGGCCCATTTCCATTTCTTTCTATGATTTTTTGTTTTTTCTTTCAAAGAAAAATAGTTCAGTTTGATGAAAATTTTTCAGTTTGTGTTTGTGTTGAAGATCCTCTAAGAACCTCATTTGATGAAAATTAAGTAGTATTTTGTTACTTCTATTTAACTTAGAAAAATAGTTCTAAAATACACCAAATTTGGACGAATTCTTGTTTTGCACACAGTCTTTGAAATTTGAAATAAAATACACCAAGTTTTAATTTTTCTAATTTTTTCATCAACTTAATATTCTCCTAAATTTAAAACTTGGTAATTCAATATGAAATAAAGTTTTTCCTTGCAATCAAACATTAATCCACAAGAAAATAAAAATAAAATTTTAATTTTTCACACAACCTTTTCAATTTGAAATAAAATACACTAAATTATACATTTGTCATAATTTATTTTCATTTTCTTATGAACTAATGTTTGGTTGTGAGACAAAACTTTATTTCATATTGAATTGTTGAATTGCAGAGTTCATTAAATGTATTATATGTACAAGTTATAAACTTTTTGTGTTAGGTTGTAGTAGCAATTTTTAAAAAAAATTTGGGGGAATTTTAAATGATGGGAAAAATCAGAAAAAAAATAAATTAAAACGTGATGTATTTTATTTCAAATTTCAAAAGTTGTATGCAAAAACAAAATTCGTCCAATCTTTGTGTATATTACAGCAATTTACCCTAAAATATATAACTTGTTGAGTTTGACTATAATTGTAACTGTGGTTTTGTGAATTTGTCTGTTTTGGCTAGTTCAAAGGTATCAAACTCTACCGTAATCAAATCACTCTCAGTTGGCAAGACGAGCGAAGACAAGGAGAGAGGGAGGATTGAATCGCAAATTTTAGATAAGAAAATTTGCAAAGGGTAATTTTCCTACTCCTTAGATTTGAATAATATGAAAACTCACATAATTATACGGAGTTTTTGCATCAACAATTTAGATTTCTGTGCTTCATAAAAATTTATTAATCATAAAAATTTATTAAGCCGAAAATTATTTTGGAAGACCGAGTAAATTGCTAGTCTATTTAAACACAGAGTTGTGCATCGACTGTTGCTAATTACTTATATAGTTATAACTTGAGTATTCTCACCTCACTTGTTGTTTTCCAATACGAATAATATATAATATACGTTGCACACTTGCACTGGTATAATTATCTTTTTAGCAATTAATTTTAATTTTATTAGTTATTATTTGATTAGTGGAGTGAATAAATCTATAATTAGGGTAGATAGTTTCTGTAAACTTCAATTTTAATGAGACTTTTTAAAATTTATAGCTCGTTAAGTTGCTCGCGAATCGGATGTTCCTGATGGGACAATATATATATATATATATATATATATATATATATATATATATAGGGGCGCGTTCCAATGAGACCCCCTATTTTTCGTGTAACATGAGTACAATGAACAAGATATATAATACTAATGAACAAAACGTATATCCAATGAACAAGATGTATATACTGATGAAAAATAAAATTTATAAAATTCATAATGAATAAGACATATATACTGATGAATAGGGCTGTATATACTGATGAACAATGCAGTATATACTGATGAATAACAAAATTTAAAATATTCTGCTCCATCCAGGATTCGAACCCTGGTAAAAAAAATCACCCTCCAAATACAATATCAGCCATAGGATTGATAAAATAAGCGCACCAGATCGTGCCCTAGATCTCAGTAAAATTAGGGGGTCTCATTGGAGCGCCCCCCTATATATATATATATATATATATATATATATATATAGGGTTAGCTTATATTGAGATTTTAAATATTTTGAGATTTTGAGATAAATGAACATATCAATAAATTCTTTGAACATAACCAATATAACTGATGAACATATGAATCTATTTAATTTATTTAAAAAACATGCCACTTGTAGGGATTGAACCCCAGACCAACGCGCGTTCGTAAAAATTAATTGACAAGTTCATCAAAATGTACTTATATGTTCATTTATCTCAAAATCTCAAAATATATATAAATCTCAATTGAACCAATTCCTATATATATATATATATATAGGGAGAGGTTCAAGAAAGAACCATACATAAAAGAAGACCGAAGAACCATTTTCAGCCATTCGATCATCAAGATCTACGGTGGATGCATCATCTTGTTGGATGAATGCAGATCCTGGGTTCGAATCCTGAAGAGAGCATTTTTATTTTATTTTTTTAGTGCATTAATTTTAACAGCGAATGCATTAATTTTTACAGTGGATGCATTAGATTTGATGGTTCTCCCGTTCTCACAAATAATGTAGTTCTTTCTAGAACCACACCCTATATATATATATATATATATATATATATATATAGAAAGGTTAAACAGAGAATGATAATTAAGTATTTAGAGAATAGAGAATTAATCCTGATCCTTGATCAAATCTAATCTAATGGTTATAATTAAGGCTGATTTATGTATTTATGTTATAGGGAAAGGTTATTTTTGTAAACTACAATTTATTTATAACCGAAAATTTATATGGAAAGATACACCATATCACTTTAATTACATTAAAAGATATGCTTCAATCCTAAATCTAATCATTCACGCTATTCTTGCCTTTTTTATTTTTTATTTTTTATTTTTTTACGATTTTTTCTCCTAATTTTAGTTTGTTTTGCTGGTGAATTCAATAATTTATTTTCTTTTCAATTATTTTACAATAATTACGTGGTTAAATTTTTATGTCAGCAAGTAAAATTCAAAATTTTTATTTATATGTTCGTAATTTTATTACCCTTGTTCAAAATGTTCTATGTTAAATATTTTTGTAGCTGTATTCGAAATAATTTACGCCTATTCGTAAATTATTTTACGTCTGTTCGAAATATTTTTTTATGCATGTTCAAATAGTTTATTTAGGAGTTCGTAATTGTTTAAAGCATGTTCAAAATGTTTATGTTAAGAAAACGAAAAAAAATCAGATTTCATAGTAGAAACGAAAACCTTATTTAGATTTACTGAACACAATTCTAATAAATGAACAGAACCCAATTCTAAATGAACAAAACACAATTTTGTTTCTGCTGAGTTGATGTTGTCTGCTCTGAAGATCTGGGTCATGCGTGAGTTTCACACGCACTTCCTTCTCCAATGAAAACAAAGAATATCATTAGTACATTTCGAACAGACCTTACAAATATTTGAACAGACTAACTAGCTTAAAGAACACAACAACACCTATGAAATGAAACTCCATTTGATAACAGCATTAGTACATTTCGAACAGAAATCACAACTATTTGAACAGACACATTTATACAAAGAACACAACAACTATAAACAGCAAAATTCCCCAGACAAAAAAATGCACACCAAAAGGATTCTCCCAAATTCCAGATCTGAAAGTTTAGGGCTTGAGTTGATGGGGATGAATCGAGGGAGTCAGGGATTGAGGGCGGCGGTTCTAATTGATGCTGCTCGGCGGATTAGGCTCGAAGAAGGAAGCGACGATGGTGTGGCTGGTTGGGGGCTCCGGCGAGTAGTCGGGCAGGACGTCTGGGACAGCGGCGATGCTTCAAGATCTGGGTCGTTTGGTCTATTCAAGAGGATAAGAGAGAGCGACTCAGGGAGAATCAGAGGCGGTGGTGATGGTGGTTCGTCGCGGCGGCGATGATAGTTGATGGTCGCTACTGCCAGACCGAAGGAGAAGGGGGCGGCGGCGATTCTCGCCGCTCGCCGTTGAAATAGAGAGAGAGATGAGGTTTTTGATGGTGAAAATCGTGACGACGTCGACGATCTTGCTGGAACTCCGGTGGTTTAGGGAGGATGAAGAAAGGAGATGCAGTGGTTGCGGCTGTAGCGGCAGGGGGAGAGGAGATCTGAATTGATTTGTTTGGTGAATACCTAAATGTGGGTGACGATAGGGTGGAAATGGGAGTAAATCTCGGACCTACCGTTTTTAATAGGTTGTAAAGTTACCCAAAATGCCCTAATTCTAATTAAAATGTATTTTTAAACATGGAAAATGCTAATTAAAAAATGCAGGCAGATTTAATTGGAACCGCACGATCCATCATTTTCTACGGACTAGATTTATTCTTTATTCTCTATACATAGGGTCATTCTTTGTTTAACTTGACCCTATATATATATATATTTCGTTTGGGATCTATGAAGAAGTAACTATATTTCGTTCTCAATAAGTCAATAAATTTACTGAATAAATCACGCGACCGCACGAATAGTTATTTTACTGAATAAACACGTACATTTTTCGTTCATGCGCTCGCGTGATTTATTCAGTAAATGTATTGAGTTATTCAGCCTTCGTTGTTTCCTTCTACATTTAGCATTCTTTATTGATCTCTTCCCTATATATATATATATATATATATGTATATATAGTTTTAATGTTTAGGTTTATGATTTTAATAGATTTTGTTATTATAATTTTCATATCTCAGATATTATATATACATAAATTGTATCACAAATTAATTTCTTGATTAGAGAATTCTCTTTTATGTTCCAATTTACTGTATGCATGTGAAAATTAGTGTATTTTGATTCATATAGTTTGATATTTACAAGTGGGATTCTCTAACTTTTTAGTTTGTGTCCCAAATTTACCTTTTCAATTTTACTTTTTTGTGTTTTAATATAGTCTTATGGTTTTTAATGTTAAGAATAAATTATTTGATTATTATAACTTATTATTACATAATTTTTAATTTAAATATGCGAAGACTTGTTTAAATGAGTCTAAGAGCAGAAGAAAAATGTGAAGGCGCATGTTGCGCACCGCCTTCATATATATATATATATATATATATATAAAAAGAAGAGGTAGTACTTTAATATAAAATCAATTTTGGTTATAAAAATTTATTAAATTTTAAGATTCTAATTTTTTAATTAAATATAGCTTCATTTTTTATAGTATATGTACCTAGTATAGAATCCTACACATTTGATGTAAAATTCAATATAAATTCAACTTAATGTAGCTTCACCTTTTATAATGTATCACACATACTATAGAACCTTACACTTTTTTGATGTGGTATTTGTCACACCCCAATTCTTGAAATATTAACTATAACCGGGGTACGACTCATCATTAAAATGAACAAGGGAAAAACCTTGTGAAATCCGAATCAAAGGGATAACAATCGGGCATAGCCCCTTTGGATGAAGAAAGATAAATATCCAATTGATACAAATCAATCAACAAACACAACAAACTTCAGGATCACAAATTTAGTTTCATGTTTAAGATAACCAACATTCCTTAATCAAAATAATTGAGAGTCAAAAGTCTAGGCTCAACAAAAGATATCGATTAAAGTCATAACATAAAGGTCTTAGGTCATGGAAACGAAAGACAGATAAAGGCTAGTACTACAGCGGAAGTCAAAACACAGAGTTGAACCCTAGCCTCAGTTCTCCACGTCATCACCAGCCATCAACCTGAAAAACATTTGAAAATATTTGGGCTAAGTACTAATGTACTTAGTGGGCTGCAACTTTAAAAACATTTCACAATTCGTAAGAGCAGTTTATCCAATCATTCATGACATAACTTAGAAGGTTTTAAGGTAAAGGAACTTCTAAGCATGTTAAAGTATTTCATTTTATTAGCGCGTTATTGTCACACTCTGTTTAGTTACTCGCTGTGATACCGGACCTTTTAGCCACCGACGTATCGCTTTTTCCCATAACACTTGCCCTGAGGACGTAACTCAGACAAGTTGAACTGACCTCGGGACGCTACTCAGGCAGGCCTTACATGATACATGCTCCGGGACACATCCAGCCAAGCACCCTTATAACGCCTCTTACATGAATTAGTGCCCGATGGATATCAACCCACCGAAACAACTAACAAGTGTACACAATTCTCTCAAACAACGTGTTAGGTCATAAGAGAACCTCGATCGATCCATGAATTGCGAGCCTTAAACATAATAGAGCGCACAAAAATATTTATTGGATAAACAATTTTCAATTCATGAAACATTTAGAGCTTAATAACTTAAGCATACATTTGAAAAATAAGCCCATCTGATTAGGCAATGCCTGTCGTTTATTCTTATCTCTGAATCGGAATAGCGGTGCTAGTCCTCACGATCCACGAAGCCTACAAGAAATCTATACTCTTAATAGGTCTCCTGAATCTAATCTTAAGTCAAGGTAAAGTGCTTAACATTCTATGATTCACTTAGCCGGGTTTTCAAAATTTAATGAATAAATAATTGAAAACTAAAATTTTTGAGTTAAGAACACCAACAATATTCTTACTCGACTTCCTTTTATAATTGGAATTATAAATAACCAATTAAATCATGACTCATTTCATACTTAAACATATAATAAGTGTTTACTTAAAATATGCGCAAGCCCAAGGTCTTTAAGTAAATAAGGGCTCAGTCTGAACAAAATCGCCCTTTTTTCTACACCCAACTTCCTCTCTCTGCTATGCTATGCTATGCTCTACTATGCTCTACTCTGCTCTGCTACTATGCTCAGCTCTGCTCTCCCAGCTCTGCTCTACTATACTATGTTCCACTCTGCTCTGCTTTACTATGATCTACCAGCTCTGCTCTACTATACTATGTTCTACTCTGCTCTGCTCTACTATGATTTACCAGCTCTACTCTCCCAGCTCTGCTCTACTATTGTGAGTTTCGATCCAAGATTCCAAATCTCCAATAAACGAATTAAAAGAACAAATCACAACAGTAAGAATACACTGATGTTTACGTGGTTCGGATGTGAATCCTACTCCACGGAAGGGTCAAGGCAGTAATCACTATATTGATGAAGATTGAATGTACAACAGATTACAAAGAATCACACAAACTCTCCGGCCTTTTCTAGCCTTTTTCCGCTCGTGTTTTCTCTCCTATATCAGCTCTCTCTGTAAATTCTACATACTAAAATAAATAGAAAATACAATATAAATGAGAAGAAAGAAATAATCCCGAACGTACAAATCATCCTCCGGCCTGAGATCTAATAAGATGTAACTAATTAGATCCAGTGTGGCAGAGCTCACGTCCAACTCCTTTAGTTCCTTTATACCACATATATGCAACTTATGCACATACACTAACAATCTCCACCTTGTGCATAGCTTGCATGAACTCCTTTCCCCTTCACTTAGTCCGATCATAGGACCAGGGACGGATCCAGAACTTTTTTAATACGGGGGCACAAAATAATTATAAATATTTCCTCTGTCCTAAAAAAATTTACTCTCTCACCTGTTTTATTATAAACTATTCGTTTCTTAAAATTTGTGCCCGAACCTTATGATCTATTGGATTAGGACAGGAGAAGTATAAAATACGTTAAATAAAATTACTCCATTTTTCCACGAAAAAATTAAATCAGTGTGTGCTGAACACGATTTTAATTAAATTGTTAAATTTATTGTAAGTAGAAATGTAAAATAAATGTACAATTTTTTAATAATAGTGTTAATACAAAATGTGAAATAAATATAATTATTGGTTATAAATTGAAATAAAAGTACAATTTATAAGTAAATAAGATGTAATAATTTAAAAAGTGAAACTTATTTTTTCGTAGACAAATAAAAATAGGTAAGTGGAACTCTTATATGAACGAAGGGAATACTACATAACGTGTAATATATTAAGAATTAAGAGGTTAAAAAGTTGTTTATCTATTATGTATTTTTTTAAATTATATATATATATATATATATATATATATATATATATATATATATGCTATAAAAAATAAAAAAATTGTGGGGGCACGTGCCCCCACACTGGTATGCATAGATCCGTCTCTGCACAGGACTACCCTCCTATCAACAAAGTTACAGAAGTAGAACATTGACTAATTCAAGGCAATACCTGAATTTAGCCGTGGGCAGCGCCTTAGTTAATACATCAGCTGCATTGTGATCAGTTGATATTTTCACAATTTGAACTGATCCCTTTTGAACAACATCCCTGATGAAGTGAGCTTGCACGTCGATGTGCTTTGATCTCTCATGAAAGACTTGGTGCTTCACCAAGTGGATAGCACTCTGATTGTCGCAATAAACATCCACAGTCTTCTGCACAATGCCCAATTCACCAAGAATTCCTTTTAACCACAATGACTACTTCACTGCTTCTGTAAGCGCCATGTACTCGGCCTCTGTAGTGGATAAGGCTACTACACTTTGTGACATTGACTTCCAGCTTATAGCTGAGCCAAATAAAGAGAATATGTAACCCGTTTGTGATTTCCTGGAGTCGATATTCGCAGCAAAATCAACATCTACATAACACTTCAAAGGGTTACTGTACTTCTCCTTTTTTCTGGAACATGATACCAAGGTTGGCTATACCTTTCATGTACCTGAAAACATATTTTAGAGCATCCCAATGACTCCTTCCCGGGTCACTCATAAATCTGCTAGTTACTGATATAGCAAATGTTATATCCGGCCTCGTACACACCATAGTGTACATGATACTCCCAATAGCATTAGCATAAGGCACTTTACTCATTGCCTCTCTTTCCATATCATCTTTTGGCTTTTGGTTCTCAGATAGCTTCAATTATTGTGACAAAGGTATCATCACAGTTTTCGATTCATGCATAAGGAATCTTTTAAGTACCGTTAGGATATAATCTCTTTGTGTTAGCCACAGCACCCCATCTGATCTCTTCCTTATGATGTCCATACCTAAAATCCTTTTTGCACTTCCCAAACACTTCATTTCAAATTCAGACTTCAACTGTTCTTTCACCCTTTCTATTTCAGCTTTATCCTTACTAGCAATTAACATATCATCTACATACAACAATAAGTAGATCATAGCTCCTGTTTTCCCCTTTTTCTTGTAAACGCAGCTGTCATATTCTGATTTCTCAAAACCAATCCTTTTCATGAAGTCGTCAAACCTCTTATACCATTGTCTAGAAGCTTGTTTCAATCCATATAAAGATCTTTTCAGCAGACAAACCTTACCCTTTGTCCCAGCTATAACAAAACCTTGAGGTTGCTCCATGAAGATTGATTCTTCTAGCTCTCCATGTAAAAAAGCTATTTTTACATCTAGTTGTTCCAATTCGAGGTCAAACTGAGCAACTAGAGCTAGTAAGACTCTAATTGAAGTATGTTTTACAAAGGGTGAGAAAACTTCATTAAAATCAATGCCCCTTGCAACAAGTCTAGCTTTATATCTTATTGTTTCATTTCCATTTTCAGACACCTCCATATTTTTCTTGTAGAGCCACTTACAACTTATCAACTTCTGTGTCTTTGGTCTATCTACAAGAATCCATGTTCCATTTTTCATGAGAGAGTCGATTTCTTCTCTCATTGCACATGCCCACTTTTCTCTGTCATCACTGTCCATGGCCTCTTGATAGTTCCTTGGCTCTTGGTATTCTATGTCTTCAGCCACATTTAATGCATAGACTACAAGATCTGCCTGGTGATACCTTGCTGGTGGGCGTATGGTCCTTCTCTGTCTATCTCTTGCCAAGAGATAGTCTCCCAAATCATCATCATCAACAACATGCTGCTCTGAATTACCTTCATGCTGTGTTTCTGCAGGTGACTCCACCTCAACTTGCGAACCATCATTTTCAGTTGAACCTTGCACCTTTTCTGAAACATCTCCAGCACCCTTGAATGGCATATTCATCTCATTGAAAAACACGTCTCTGCTGATAATAATTTTCTTTAAACCTGGCTCAATGCACCATAGCCTATATCCCTTAACACCCTGCTGATATCCAAACATTATGCATTTTATGGCCCTTGCATCCAGTTTATCTTGCTTGATGTGAGCATAAGCTAGACACCCAAACACCTTCAATCTATTGTAATCAGATTTGTGCCCATACCATAGCTCATCAGGAACTTTAAACTCCACAGCAGATGAAGGACTCTTGTATATCAAGAATTCAGCACTAGAGACTGCTTCTCCCCAAAAACTCTTAGGCACTCCAGAGCTCAGCATCATACATCTCACCCTTTCCAAAATGGTCCTGTTCATCCTCTCAACCACACCGTTTTGTTGAGGATTCCCTGGAACCGTTCTATGCCTTTTTATCCCTTTGCTTTTACAGAAATCATTGAATTCTTATGATAAAAATTCTAACCCGTTGTCTGTCCTCAAACATTTCATACAAGAATCATTTTCGACCTCAGTCTCAGTTACCCAATCCTTGAACTTACTGAAGGCTTCGTGCTTTGATTTTCAATATATATACCCACAGTTTCCTAGAGTAGTCATCAATGATACTTAAGAAGTATCTACCACCACCAGTTGACTCCACCTTTGATGGCCCCCATAAATCTGCATGTGCATAATCCAATGGTACCTTCGATGTATGCTTTCCCCTTTTATAAGGGAGTTTCTTACTTTTACCAAGGATGCAATATTCACATTTATCAAGATTCAATGGCAGAGCTCCCTTTATAACACCTTTCTTAGCAAGTTCTGTCAGTGACTTTTCACCAACATGAGCTTGTCTAGAGTGCCATACATGTAGCTCATCAGAACTACTAAAATCAGATTCTCCTGACAAGGTTTCAGCTAGCAAGTAATATAGGCTATTCTTCCTAACACCTTACATCATAATTTTAGCATTCTTTATAACAGATATGAATCCATTTTCAGATTTGAAACTGCAACCTTTCGCTTCTAACACGCCTAGAGACACAAGATTCCTTTTAAGTTGTGGGATGTACCTGACATCAAATAGGAGCTTTATTGATCCATCATCCATTTTTAACCTGATATTGCCAATTCCCTTTACACTGCACACTTGATCATTTCCAAGAAGAACTGACCCAAGCTCCTGTGGTTTAAAATCCAGAAACCATTCCTTGCATGGACTCATGTGGAAGCTACAGCCTGAATCAAGTATCCAGGCTCCTCAAGTGTCTCCATTTGAAACATTCAGCACCTCCGCACCCTCGGATTCCTCAGCCAAATCAGCAGTGGGAGCCTGTGCCTTTTGACCCTGCTTTCTCTTCCAAGAGTAGCAGTCCTTTTTGAGGTGTCCTATTTTCTTGCAGTGAAAACATCTTCTTGTGCCTTTTCCATCAGCATCATTTTGCTTCGGAGCGCCCCCTTTCTTTTCTTCTTGACCAGCCTTCTTAGGCTTATTCTTGAATTTCTTCACATGAAGACATTCAGCAGCTGTATCAAGTTTAGATTCATTTGATTTGTGAAGCTCCTTCGCTTTTAGTGCACACTGCACATCATCAAGAGTAATGGCATTCTCTTTACCAAACAACATCGCATCTCTTAGATGGTCATAGGAGTGTGGGAGGGCATTCAAGAGGAGGATCGCCTTATCCTCATCCTCCAATTTCACTCCTATATTTTCAAGATCATCGATGGATTTATTAAATTCATCGAGTTGATCCCCAAGATTCTTATCTTCAAGAATTTTGTAAGAGTATAAACGCTGCTTCATGTATAGTCGGTTCGCGAGTGATTTCATCATGTACAATGACTCAAGCTTCGACCAGACGCCGGCCGCCGTCTCCTCCCTCGCGATCTCCCGGAGAACCTTATCGCCCAAGCAGAGAATTATAGCACTATGTGCTTTCTGCATAATATCCTCCCGTTGAGCCTCCGTCAGTTTCTCACTCAGCCCCTTTTCGCCTTCAACGCACCAACTAAACCTTGCTGAACAAGCAAGGCCATCATCTT
The DNA here is from genome assembly GCF_028751815.1 of Salvia miltiorrhiza. Classification (NCBI taxonomy): domain Eukaryota; kingdom Viridiplantae; phylum Streptophyta; class Magnoliopsida; order Lamiales; family Lamiaceae; genus Salvia; species Salvia miltiorrhiza. The sequence continues at coordinate 10,507,117 of NC_080389.1, forward strand.
GATCCTCCACAATCCGATTTCTCGGTTTCGAACTTTGCAGTCATCATCGTGAGAACAGGTTCCCTTAGACGGCACCAATTTGTGAGTTTCGATCCAAGATTCCAAATCTCCAATAAACGAATTGAAAGAACAAATCAAAACAGTAAGAATACACCAATGTTTACATGGTTCGTATGTGAATCCTACTACATGGAAGGGTCAAGGCAGCAATATACAACAAATTACAAAGAATCACACAAACTCTCCGGCCTTTTCCAGCCTTTTTCCACTCGTGTTTTTTCTCCTGTATCAGCTCTCTCTATAAATTCTACATACTAAAATGAATAGAAAATACAATATAAATGAGAAGAAAGAAATAATCCTGAACGTACAAATCATCCTAGGGCCTGAGATCTAATAAGATGTAACTAATTAGAATCCAGCGTGGCAGAGCTCACGTCCAACTCCTTTAGTTCCTTTATACCACATATATGCAACTTATGCACATACACTAACAACTATACTATGTTCTACTCTGCTCTGCTCTACTATGATCTACCAGCTCTGCTCTCCCAGCTCTACTATGCTTTACTCTATTTTGCTCTACCAGCTCTGCTCTACTCTACTATGTTCTACTATATTATGTAATACTATGCTCTACCAGCTCTGCTCTCTCAGCTTTGCTCTGCTCTACTATGCTCTAGTCTGCTCTACTCTACTCTGCTCTCCCAGCTCTGCTCTACTATACTATGTTCTACTCTGCTCTGCTATACTATGATCTACCAGCTCTGCTCTCCTAGCTCCGCTCTACCAGCTCTGCTCTCCCAGCTCTCTCTTTCTTTCTCACCTTCCCACACACACACTCACACAAAGAAAATGTTGCCGCCATCTCGCCTCTACTCTGTCCCTTCTCCCTTATTTTCCGACGCACACACCCACACGCACCGAAAACACCGTTGCCTCCTCCTTCAAAATTTCTGGCGACAGCCACCACCACCACCATGACCGCCGCCGCGTGCTCCGCCCCTTCCTCTTCTCCCTCTCGGGCTCCGACCGCCGTGACCAGCCGACGACCCTTCTCTGTTCACAGAACCCGGCGGCTGCAGCAGCAGAAAAGCCCACCGCCGCCGCTGACCTCCCTCAAAACTCTATCTCTTTCTCTAAAATCTGAGGGAGACGCATCTATAGGCCGCGCCTCTACCTCCGAACTCGCCCTCCGAAGCTCCTCGACTCGATCTCACAGCAAGCACACACACAACATTCAATAGCCAACAACCTAGATTCAAGTTCGAATTTTTACAGTCACAAGGCTAGTTCTACACATGCTTGTTCATCATTCCACTTATTGCATTTTCAATTGTAAAAAAAATCAGTGTATAGAATTCATAGTTTACAGTCTTTACAAAAATGATATGTTGGTTTGGTTTTGAGATAGAAAAGGTTGCTTGGGAATTACTGCAGAATTCGCAGGTATTCTTATTCTAATGGAATGCATCGAAATAAACATTGAGTTGAAGCAACACCTTTTTGAGCGGATTCTGAGATGTTAAGAGCTCGGTTAAAACTCGTTGCTAGGATGAGGAATTAGGGGAATGAGGGTGATGTTTAAAGGGGTGAGGATGAACAGGGAAGGCATGGGGGAATAGGGGTAGTAGCGAGCTAGGGAAGGCAGCTGAGATTGGTGAATATGGGTGGGAGCTGTGATTCGGTGAATGGGGGTGGCTATGGGTATAGGGTCGGCGGCTATTGGGAAACATAGGTATGGCGTGAGATGGAATGTTGATTGGACAATTAAAACTACATGGTTGAATTATTGGAGCTGTATAAATTCTTCAGGGTTCACGAATTAAAAGCTCATATAAATGCTTGAATGTTAAATTTAAATAAATATGAAATGCACAAATAATTAAAATAAATGATTTTTTCAAAGTTCTTTTGTAAATCATTTTGTTGGAATTAAAATAAATCTCTCTCTTTTTTTTTTCCAGCGTGAATCATCTTAATCTAAGCTTAAAATAAATTATAAACTTAATAGAAATGGGCGGGATATTACAGAATTCAATACAAAATTAACTTAATGCAGTTTCTCTTTTCATAGTGCACTACACATAGTAGAGAATCATACACTTTCCAATGTAGGATTCAATAAAAAAAGTAAACTTGATTAGCTTCCAAATAGTATTAATTCTAATTTCTATTTTCTATTTTTATTAATTTTTTAAATTATTGTAATTTGTTCATTGTATTTTTTTTTAATTATTGTAAATTGTTGTAATTTTTTAATTAATGTAATGTTGAATTTTAATTTTAATGAGAATTATTTTTTAAAATTCAATGTTTAATTTAATTTTAAAATATATTTAAAATAAAAAATAGAATAATACTACTATTCATAGAGGCTATAGAAAAAAGAAAAATAAAAATTACTTGACGTGCGAGCTGATCTAATCAAGACAATATTAAGGGTTTAAATGTAGGATTTCTTTAAAGAAAATATATATTATAACATCGACCAATCTTGAACCCTTCAGATTGTCACATGTCAATCGTCCATAAATTCAATAAAAGATGTCGCATTATAATCTAATGTGGAACTATTTTCAAATTTAATTTACAATTACTAAATAAAAACCAAGTTCATTAACATCTCTTCTTTAAGAAATAACGTACTAGCATTTGTACCCCCCCCCCCCCCCTCCCCTCCCCCAACAATCCACGTGAAACATTTTTATATTTATGTAAAATTGGTACCAACTCAATTATTTTATTCATAAATATACTAAAAAATAATTTTTAATTTAATATATTTGAGCTAAATACTGAAAAAATAAAGAAAAAATCTGAATAATAAAAATTGACATTATCAAAAGGTTAAAATAAAAATAAAAAATGAAAATAAAAATAAAAATAAAAATAATTGAAAAATAGATTTATCCAACAAAGGATCAGAGAGGATAATTTTTTAAAATTATAATCATTGAAATTAGTCGAATTAATTTGATATGCATATTACATACTTTAAAATTAGTCGAATATCATAATTTTAGAAAGAAATGAAATTAAAAAAAAATAAAGAAAAAGGAAATAAAAAGAACAAATATAGTTTACAAATAAACCTTCAATTTTAGTATAACTACAAAATTGTCACTTAATTTTAAAATTAATTTCAAATTGAAATCTTGAGTTTTTAATATAGTATATAATTATATATAGATAATAGTAGCAATATTATTATTGTTTAAGCCACTAAACGCGGAAGGACCTCATGGATCCATTCCATATAATTATCACTATGAAAAGATGAAATTAATTTTCTGTAAATCCTTCGGTACAATTTTTTTTATTTTTTTCATTGTGAAGATTTTCGATCTCTTCTTAATTTGTTAAGTTTTAGTTTAGTGTAAAATTCTTTTCATCTTTAAAAAAAAAAAAAAAAAAAAAAAAAAAAAAAAAAAAAAACCAACTTGAAAGGTATCACATTCTACCCGTCAAAATAAAGGATTCATTAGAAAATCAAGAGACGAGCTAATTTCATCGGAAAAATTATGGGCTGACAATTAAGTTTTAATAAAATAAATCAAGTGTTAACATGTATATAAAATATGTAACTTTATGCATTTGTGTAGCCTATAATTCCTTCCAGTTCTGTTTTGGCTTGTTCAAAGATATCAAACTCTATTTTCCGCATCCCATGTTTGGTAGGACTTTTTTGGAGTTTGAAAACAGATTCAATTAATCGAATTCATTACTTGTTATTTGATTTGGGTAATGGTTACTTGAGGATAACCAAATCATCCAAATTATTATTTAGAAACCATAAAAACATTTATGTTTTTGCTTTGATCCATCTCACTTTTGAGTCTTCAAGGGGACACCAAGTGGTGCGACCTCCTGTGTGTGAACAGTGAGGTTCCTAAGTAAAAAAAAAAATCATGTTCAACAACCACAGCATGTGGTCCTTCCCATTTGTCCTTATTATTAATTATTTAAGAAAAAAAATCCATCTCACTTTTGATCATATCATAGCGTTGATTATGGAATAGAAGTTAATTGTAGCAAGAGACCTTTATTAGTTGTTGAATTCGTAGAATTTTGAACTAGTTGTTCTATATATTAGCTAAACTAGAAAGTCTTGATTCCTTGTTTATCAAACATATACCAAACAAGAATAAGAAAATCCTTACTAGTGATTATTTTCCTTTGTTAAACCAAATCTATACTAATAGAAAAGAACCTAAGACATCCTAAGGCACAACTTGTGGATCGCCTATTTTATCCCTATTATATATTTTATTTTAAGGTTATTTTATATATTATATATTTATAAGAATATATTAATTCATTAGATATTACACTAAATCTATGTGATATATATCTATAACTATTGATAAGGCTTATAGATAAACTAGAAATTTCACACCGCGTCCTACGCGGTGTTTCAATAATTGCTCTGTGAAATATAGGATTAATAATGATGCTAGTCAAATCATTTCCAAGTGCAGCCATATACTATGACTTGTAAGAGAATTTCTATAAGTCACTAATTCATAAAAAATGCAACAATCTACAAGTACATTTTATATACAAACTACTTAAATATTTTTAAGACATTATGCATCATATATACACAGTGCATTCAATCGGAAGCTACATTGAGGCATATACAATGTACACACAAAAGACAATCTCAAAATGTTAATAAAATATCATCGACATGGTGTAATAGACCAAAAGTCATAGATTACAAGTACATACAAAAGTTACCTCAAAGTCTCATCGATTTTTTTTCACTTTATGAGTCTAGGGATGTCAATCGGGCTAGCCCACCGAGTTTTTGGGCTAGCCCTATTGGGTTTCGGGTTAATCGAGTGCGGGCTAATCGGGTTGGAGATTTTTTTGGGTTGTATATCTTCAACCCTAACCCTAAACATTCGGGTTTCAGGCTAGCCCATAAGGGTAATCAAGTTAAAGGCATAAAAATAAAATTATCATTTGTATTTTATTATTCTTAATGATCTAATGTATAATGTATAAAATATACATAGATATTAAATATATAAATTATATAGAAAAGCATGAAATGCAAAAATATAATATATTCAAGATCACATAACATATAAAATATTTTTTTTGAGACTTTATAAAATAAGTTAATAACAATAAAATGTTCAACTTTGTTAAAAAACTAAAAATAAAATATTCAACAATAATTTGAAATTAAAGAAAAAAAGCATCTCAAAAAAAATCTCAAACCCTAAAAGCCTAAACTCTAATGTATTTTAAAATTCAATTTAAAAAAAAAAAAAACAGTAGCCCAACGGGCCAACCCGACGGGCTGGCCCGCTTCAACTCGCTAGCCCGAACGTGCTAGCCCGATTTTATAATCGGGTTGCGATTTTTCAACCCTAACCCTCTACTTTTGTCGGGTTATTCGGGTTGATCCACGGATTTCGGGTTGGATTGACATCCCTATATGAGTCCAATATTTTTCGCTTGATTGTTACACCACCCCTTGGTTTGAGTGATGGTGTTTGTGCAACTATTTTGTCTGAAAAGTAGTAATAATAATAATAATAATAATAATAATAATAATAATAATAATAATAATAATAATGATGATGATGATGATGATGATGAAAAACAATAATGTATTTGCATACTATCATGTATCGTTGATGACGTCATTCAACTATTAACATCGTTGTTTCATGTAGAATATTCACCCTACACTCACCTTTATTTTGCTCAGAAACCATTGCAATGAACATATGGATGTCCTCTTTTCTGAGATTTGACCACATAATAAGCAGCAACCACCCAAAACAAGAGTCTTTTACAATTTCCTTTTTCAAGTACTCAATTTTTGCTCTGAAAACTCTTGCATGCTAATCAACTCTATTATGACTGTTTTCAATAGGAAATGATCAACTTTGAATTTCCACTCATTTTGGATTACAAGTCATTGTGAGAAAAATACCTCAGAGTCCATATTTCGCAACAAGTGCTAGCACATTCATGTAATGGCAACCTAGATCATGCAGCCCACCTATGAGATTGGAACACCCACCAGTGTCAACAGCAACAACACACATCTTTCTTTTTCACTGTCTTATTTGAAAATTAGAAACCACAGTTAATAAAAATATTAATAGCAACACCACTTACTAAACAATCTCACATAATGATAAATTGAATTGTGCAAATCTATACACACAACAAATATAATTATGCACATCTCATGCTTCTCGGCCGAGTGGCCAAAGCCGTGTACGCATTTGAATAGAGATTTAATATTAAATTCACACCAAAACAAATATAACCAACAAAGAATTGAGAAATACATGGCAGGTGTGATAACACATCTCACAATATGCATTATAGAAGAATTAAAATTACCATGCACCATACTCTAAAGCAAAGACATAGAACCAATAAACTAAAGGTAAGTGTGCAACCAATACAAATGAGCCCCAAAAAAAGAAAAAACAAAGAAAGCTCATCAGTAACCTTCTTTGAAAGCACTCATCTTCTTTTTGCCACAACAAGATATCTAAAAAATATGACCGAAGTCACGATTGAGAATTCAGTAATTTAGTCAGTGATATAACAAAATATGAAAAGAAAATAAAGCACAAAAATACTATTTTGAACAAAGTAGGGTAGTGAATCACCGAAGATGCAATAAACCGATGAAAAGTGTTACACCAAATAAATTTGATGTGAGCAAAGACAAGCGGACCGTGAGGGCACCCATCGAAAACCAGAAACCGAAAATAACAAACTTTGTAAAACACAAAATAACAAATCCTTAAAAACCTAAAGGCTAGAGGCAATAACCCAAGTCCTAATCCTAGAGTAACAAATCCGATCTAGTGAGAATACAAGACAATTTACTCACAATCAACATAAAAAAAGTAAAAGATTTTGCCAATAACTCAAACAATAACATTAATCAAATACTATAACAGTTACTATTGCTAATATGGAGCAATAAGGCTACAACATTTGTTAGCCAAGCAAAACTTGGCCATTTTCAGAAGCACCTACTCCTAAATGAAAACAAAATGATTGTTAAGAGACAAAAAAAACCATTATTTGAGCATATACGCAAGAAATTCTTACAAGTTTTAAAGAGATCTAAAATGAAGAAAACAAGTGAAATCATAACTTGTTTGTTGTAGGATTTGAATACTTAAACCAATCTCACCTACAATATCACATCTCTTCGATTTCTTCGGAGTCTCATATGAAAATTACCAACCACAATAAATAAATAAATTAAAAGAATAAAAAACCCACATAATGTTAAAAGATTACCAAATCTCAGAGGTGGATCAATAAATTGTATCAAGAACTCACATTAGCATCCACAAAACCTCTATGTTAAATTAAATTGTGCAAATTTAAACTTAACTTGACCAACATATATAAATAAATTTGAACCTATCAAATGCCTCGACCGAGTAAGAAGACCGAGCGAACACGACCTAAAAATAATTGGCAACGCAAATAGAGGTGACAAACTAAGTTTAAGCCTCTTGCCACCATTCAGGTCTAAAACAAAGACACGGAAAAAATAAATTAACAGTAAGAATGCGTAAAAAAATATATAAAGAAAACTTGAGACTAAGTAACCTTTAGTTGAAAGTACACATCCTCTTTTATCCTTAACAAAAGATCTGAAAACTGAGACCGAACTCAGACACGAGTGACTTAGATGTCTCGATCAAATAATAAAACACGTAACAAAATAAAACACAAAAACGAATACTATTATAAGAACAAATTAAGATATTGACTCCCACCGTTGCAATAAACTAAGAACCTTGGTGGGAGCACAAACAAGCAAACCGAGAGAGCATCAATTGAAACTAATCAGAAACCAAAGATAACAATCTTCAAGTAACACAAAGTAATGAAACCTTAAAAATCCAAAAAGGCTAGAGGCAGAAAACCAATATGGGCCTAATCCTAGAGTAATGAACCATCCCCTAAACCTATAAATGAGAACTATAACTAAACGACCGTGCACATCTAACAACAATGAAGAGTGCAAAATCGTGAAGACGAAATATTACAACACAAATAAAAAGCAACACAAAAATAAATGCACCTTGAAATTTAGAGAGGCGAAATAGCTTTCTAATTACATAAGAAGGCAAAATGTCTCGCATAAATGATGAGCACAAGAGAAAAATAGCCTAATGGTAGATATGCTCATGATATAATTGAATTTTTTTATTATAGAGAATTACTTGGTAAAGTTATTGTTCAAATATTAAAATTTTATCTAAACTAACAAACTAAATAATTTGTTATAATACGGCGCACGTGACAAAAATACTACATTAAAATCAAAATGGTCAGACGACGACCACTTCTTAGATTCATACCATTAGCTTACCTCAGATCAAATAGAAAGAACGCAAAACGCTAGCGCAACAGGGTCGGTTTTTATCAACCTATAAACATCATTACACGACAAAGAAAAGGATGTCAAGTATTTATCAAAAAATGCTACTTAATAATATGAACCCCAACTCAAATGCAAGGTAGTGGCTCACTACTCCCGTGGAAGAATATGCAACTTTTGAAGAAGTGGATGTCGCTGAACGAGCACGTGTCTAATAAACAATTTAAAATTAATAAGTCAAACCCAATAGGTAGCCAAGTATTCCCCAGTTATATTCATAAATTTGAGCATTTCATGTAATCTCATTGGATTTTAGAACAAATTAATAAGAAGCTGTGATTGAATAATCTATATATATAATAGGTATTATTATATTAAAGAAGATTTGTTTATGCTCAAAACATAAAGAAGAGACCAGAGCAAGTAACTCACCCACATCAGATAATTAAGAAAACTAAACTAAACTAAACTATCCCCAGAATATATATAATACTACCGTACAAAATGGGTGATGGCTCTCATTGTGATTGAAAAGGTAGGATTTTGATTTGAGATGTGGTTTGTTTGAATATTTTGGATGATAATTTTGGGCTATATATATATTTATAGTTAGGTTTATATAACCAAATTTATGTAGCTCAAAGCGACAAGAGATAAATGATTAATGCACAATCCTAATCATCAGGCCCAACTATATTTCATGCATTATATCATGACCCAGATCAATTATATTCCATTATTATCAATTAAAAATAGAGAGCCAAAATCCCTCACAATATACCCTGTTCCTTAGCTCTCTCCATTTTCTCATCTCCTCCACTCACACTTTCGCTCATCTCTCTCTGCACTTCATGTTCGCAACAGTAAGTAAATCCGAGTTTAAAATTACTTAAGGCCATTATCTTAGGACGATTTGCAAAAATAGACCACTATTTTTCGGACTTGCAAAAATAGGCCAATTATTTTAGTTTTTGGTATTTTTAGGCCACATGTGTACCCAATCAGACTATTTTAGGCCACATTTTGACCCCAAAAAGTGGCCTATAAATGCTGAATTGAGCTCAAATGTAGCCTAAAAATGCCAAAAACTAAAATAATTGGCCTATTTTTGTAAGTCTAAAAAATAGTGGCATATTTTTGCAAATCGCCCTAAAATAATGGCCTTAAATAATTTTAAACTCAGTAAATCCTAATCGTTATTCTTCCCTCTTCTTCTTCCCTTTCTCTTAATTTCTCGCGAATAATCTGAAAATCAGCCGTCCGACTGCACCTCACTGTCGTTCCAAATCGTCGACCCACAATCCTCGCCTCGACCCGTAAATCAACAGTCAATTGCAGACAACAACCCAATTAACCCAGCCCCAACTCGTTCTAACTCAGCCAAGACTCGCCGTTCCCCATCCTCTACCATCCTTCTCCGATAACCAGAAGCCAAGAAAGCCGCCTCCGACCAGCACCAGAAACCTAGCCGCAGCTCACTCAAACTCTGGTCAAGACATGATATTCTGTAAAACAGGGAGCACCCTTTCCTCTTTGATTTCTTAAAATCATTCATTATACTCGATTCAAGCTTTCGTGATCACTATATAGTTCTAGGGTTAATAAAAAAAAAGTAATCATAAAAGCAGGTTTAAGAAGATAAGCTCACCTTTGGTTTTGTTGCTGTAATGGCTTTCTCAAGTGGGTTGATTTTGATCTGACTTTGCACCGATCATTTGAAGAAGATTTGATTTCTTGGAGTAGAATTCCTAAAGAGAGAAACCATAGAAAATAAAAAGGGAGAAAAAGAAAGCTGATCTCATCGGCTATGAGGAGAAAGCTGGTGAGATAAATCAATAGTTTCAAAAATCAGCCTCCAAATAACATAAAAGTACAAAAATGCCAGCACATCACTATTCTTTCTACAATACTATTCATCTTCTGACTTCTCTCTTATTAAGATTGTTAAATATATCCATTCAATAAATTATTAAATAAAAGTAATGAATTAATAGATTTTTTTAAAATAATAGATTATCAAATAAAATAACATTAATTACATGCAGAACGTACGTTCTTTCTGCTAATACTCAATAAAAGTAACAGTTATTGATATCATTCATCTCCTTTATTTGATTCCATTCTCTTTCTATTCCTCTACTTGAACCAAACAACCACTCAAATTACAGATAGTTGGACAGACCAGCGGGGAAGATTGAATCGGAAAGTCGATCTAGACGAACAAAGTTAAGGAGAAAGGAAGAATTGATTTGGAAAGTCAATCTAGACGAGCAAAGATATGATAGAGAAAATCTACGAACCGGTATGTTGTCTTCTCCTTACATTGGAATAATATGAAGACTCGCATGAATGTACGGAGTTTTTAAATGGGAAAGTTAAATCCTAGAATTTTGTTAAGCCCGAAATCTTTTCGAAGCCTGGATATTACATGTCTAGTTTAACATATACTATAAAAAAATGCTGAAAGACTAGTGTTTTGATGAAAAACCGTAGTTGTAGACTCTAAAATCGTGGTTGTAGACTCTAAAATCGTTTTAGTGTGGTGGTATTTAATGTATGACATCGGTTTTAAAAAACAAATGTTAAAGAGGTAAAATAGTGTAGTCTTTTTGAATTAATTTTGTGCATAGACTACATTTGTTATAATTGGGTTGTTCTTTTTCCCATATGATGAATACATAATATGCAAAACACCGGTATAATTGTTTTTGTCATTTCCTAACTACTAATGCTGTTAAATAGCCTATGATCGTATTAAGGCCATCTGCTCGAAGTCGAACCATGTCGGAGGCCCTCCTCATATCGGTGATACAGAAGCTGAACATTAGTTATATAGAGTACATGATACCAAATCATTTTATTGATTGGGTAATTAAAGAGGTGAGAGAGATTGCGGATATTGTGAGGGATAAGAAATTAGAAGACGGGAGAAGACTAAATTTTTTGGTATCTGACATTGTCAGCATGGCTGAGCATGCCCTCGACATTTATAAACAAGATGGAACCAATTATAGTACTGCTTCCTTACGACCTTGGATAGAACTGATCAAACAACAGATGCTTAAACTGGGAGATGATGAGGCAGAGATGGAGTCCAACATGAGATCACCTGAAAATGTTGAAGATGACATGAAATATGTGGTGGGATTGGAGGAAGATGTGCAAATGCTGCTTCGCAAAAGGATTATTGGTGGGTTCAATATGACTGTTCTTATCACAGGCATGTCTGGTATTGGAAAGACAACTCTTGCGAGAGAGATATACAACCATCCAACCGTCATTGAGCGATTCAAGGGTCGTCTTTGGGTATCTAATTATTGTTAAAACATGTTATCATCATAGAAGAGAGAATTTGTTTCTTGAATATTGTTCTTGTATTTCTTGTTTTTTTCTGCTGATACAATCATCCCTTTTATAGTATTAAGAAGGGAGCTGATATTCAATATTAATTCTACAACATCATGAGGATTCCTACAACATCATGAGGATTCCTACAACATCATGAGGATCCCTATAATTAAGGGATCCTTGATTATCTTTTGACTAACTTTATCTTTTGACTAACTTTATTTGTCTGCTGACTTTTTATTCTCAACACTCCCCCTCAAGTTGAGTGACGGGATTTCCGATACTCAACTTGGAAAGAACTTCTGAAAAACTTTTGAAGTCTACAGCTTTGGTTAGGATATCAGCGAGCTGATCTTCGGACCTCACAAACGGGAGCTCCACAATCTTTTCCTCAATCTTTTCCTTGATGAAGTGCCTATCCACTTCGACATGTTTTGTTCTATCGTATTGAACAGGATTTTCTGAGATGCTAATCGCGGCTTTATTGTCGCAGAACATCTGGCATGTTTGTGTTGGTTGAAGGCCCAACTCAGTTAACAGTCTTCTCAACCAAAGGACTTCAGTCAATCCACTCTTGATCCCTCTGAACTCTGCTTCCGCACTAGAGAGAGCTACCACCTTTTGTTTCTTACTCCTCCATGAGACAAGATTCCCTCCGATGAATGCAAAGTATCCAGCTGTTGACTTCCTGTCTACTGGGTTTCCAGCCCAGTCAGCATCTGTGTAAGCTTGTACCTCGAGGTGTTCAGTCTTCTTGAACAGCACTCCATAGTCAAAAGTCTTCTTCAAATATCTCACAATTCTGAGCGCAGCTTCCATGTGGTCAGCCTGTGGTTGGTGCATGAATTGGCTAACAACACCAACAGCATAAGCAATGTCAGGTCGAGTATGGGAAAGATAGATAAGTTTCCCTACCAGACGCTGATATTGTCCTCGATCGGCTAACTGAGCTCCTTCCACAATTTGTAGCCCATGATTTACGATCATAGGAGTTTCTGCTGGCTTGCAATCTAGCATCCCAGTTTCAGCTAGGAGATCTAGAGTATACTTCTTCTGGTTGATGAAGATCCCCTTCTTTGATCTGAGAACTTCAATTCCGAGGAAGTATTTTAGTTTTCCTAAGTCCTTCATTTCGAACTCTTTGAACAAGTTTTCTTTCAACTTTTGAATCTCCTCTGTGTCATCCCCTGTTATAATCATGTCATCAACATAAATAACCAAACACGAGATTAGATCACCTCGTTTATTTAAGAATAAGGTGTGATCTGAGTTGCTTTGCTGGTACCCAAACTTCTTCATGGCTGCGGTGAATCTTCCAAACCAAGCTCTGGGAGACTGCTTGAGCCCATATAAGGTTTTCTTCAACTTGCAAACTTCACCCTCTCCAAAATCTCCTGAAAAGCCTTGAGGCACCTCCATGTAGACTTCTCTCTCTTCTTCAAGCTCTCCATGTAGGAAAGCATTTGTAACATCGAACTGATGAAGATCCCAGTCCTTATTAGCAGCAATTGAGAGGAGCACTCTGACAGTGTTCATCTTTGCAACAGGTGAGAAGGTCTCCTCATAATCGATTCCATACATCTGTGTGTATCCTTTTGCGACCAATCGAGCTTTGTAACGCTCAATAGATCCATCCGGTCTCCTTTTGATTGTGAAGACCCATCTGCATCCTACAGTTTTCTTCCCTTTTGGTAGTCTACACTTCTCCCATGTATGGTTTCGATTCAGTGCACTTATTTCTTTCTTCATGGCATCTCTCCAGTGTTCACTTTTCAGAGCCTGTTCTGCTGTTTGTGGTATTTCTTCATCATACAGGGCCGCCTCATAAGCTGCGGCGGTTTTGGATATGTTTCCTTTTGCTACATTCCCAATTGCGTACCGAGAATTCTTCCCAAACTTTTCCGGGGTATACCGTTTGGGAGGGATACCCCGAGTACTCCTGGGTGGTAGAACATATCCCTTTGTACCTTCATTTGCTGTATTCTCCTCATGATCCCTTTCAACAAGGCATTGATTCTCTCCCTGATTCCTTTCAACATCTTGAGACATATGATCAGTGAAACCATAAATCTCAGTGGTAAGTTCAGGGGTGTTTACCTCAGATACCAGCGGCGGAGGAGATATTGGCTGAGGAGGCGGACTTTGTACAGTAGTGGATGGAGTTTGCTCTGTGGCAAGGTTAACTTTTTCTGTTGGATCTGCTTCCGGGCTGTTTGGCATTGGTAACCAACTTAACAAGTCAATCTCACTCTCACTCTCCCCCTGACTGGTAAGGTGGTTATTGTAAAAATACCCAGTTTCAAGGAAATCACAGTTCATGGTGGTGATAATTTGACGGGTTTTGGAATTGTAACACCTATATCCTTTTTGATTAACCCCATATCCTACAAACACACACTTGACTGCACAAGGAGAGAGTTTGGTGCGTTCATGTTTAGGAATGTGAACGAAAACAGAGCACCCAAAGACCCGTGGTTGAAGTGTAAGGGCAATAGGTATGGAAGCCAGGGTAGACAATTTCTGTAATGGGGTTTTAAGTTTAAGAGTCCTAGTAGGGAGACGGTTGACAAGGTAAACCGAGGTTGCCACAGCCTCGGGCCAAAACGAGGAGGGAACATGAGACTCAATCATCATAGAACGAGTCATTTCAAGTAAAATTCGGTTTTTTCTTTCGGCAACTCCGTTTTGTTCAGGAGTGTGAGGGCAAGTAGTTTGATGAATAATCCCTTTTGTTTGACAAAAAATTTTCATGGAATTATTAACAAATTCCCCCCCATTGTCGATTCTAAGGGTTTGTATGTTTTTCTGAAACTGAGTTTGAGCCATAGTATGGAAATGAGTAAATTTTTCAAAAACTTCAGATTTGTGTTTTAAAAAATATACCCATGTCATCCTAGTGCAATCATCAATAAATAACAAAAAATATTTAAAACCTTGTCCCCCTATCACGGGCGAAGGACCCCAAACGTCAGAATGAACTAAAGAAAACATAGAGTTCACTTGTGTATCATTTGATTTGAAAGATTGTCTATGGCTTTTAGCTAAGATACAAGTTTCACAAGAAAGAGTATCACTTTGGAGTAATTTTGGAAATAAAAGTTTAAGGTATCCCGTGGAAGGATGTCCTAACCGACGATGCCAAAGCCAAGCTTCCCGGTTTGCAGTTCCGTGAGCCAGCATCACATTGCCTTTTTGAGCAATCTCATCCACATAGTACAGTCCATTTTTCTCAGTGCCACGCCCAATAATCTCCCCCGTCCTGATATCCTGAAGAAAACAGAAGTGAGGATGCATTAGCATGGTACAATTGAGTTCTTTGGTAACATGACTAATTGACAACAACTTATGAGATAGGGACGGAACATATAGACAATTGGATAATCGCAAGGTTGGGGTAATTTCTATATTTCCGGCCCCTTCTACTTGAGTTAAGTCACCATTAGCAGTTTGCACATGAGTTCTAAAGGATTTTGATGACTCAAGTATATCTGATTTATCAAAAGTCATAGTGTCTGTAGCCCCACAATCAAAAATCCAATTTTTGTTCCTACTGATTTGTTTATTTGAGACTTGACATGCAGTAGGGGTTTTTTTCGAATTTTCACAAAGTTTAGGGTCAAAATTAGACTTTTGCATAACTGTGGGGCTGTTTTGAATAACATGGGGTTCATTCTGGGATTTCCCTAAACTTGAGGGACTAGACTCAAAAAAATGGGGTTTCTTTTGTAATTTTCGAAAAATAGGGGACTGAAATTGAGAGAAGGCAAAAATGGGAGGGTTTGATGGATATTCATCAAACCCTATACCTAATATTTCCTCCCTTTGACCGAAAAAAGGCGCCTCTCTCTCCCTTTGACTGAAATCAGCCGCTGATTCCTCCTTTCTTCTCTCGGTTCCGCCTTTATTTCCTCTCACTGCTCCGCCCACGGCTACCGCCGATCCGGCGGTCTCTCGGCCATCAACGCCGGCCGCCGCCTTCCCTTTTGCTTCCCACCATTCGGGGTAGCCGATGAGTCGAAAGCACCCTTCTTTGGTGTGCCTCGTCATTCCACAGTTTGTGCAAATGAGCTTCGATTTGTCCTCCCTTTTTGGTTTCGAAAATGGTAAGCCGGGACCTCTGCCGCCGGAGGTGCTGGCAGCGTGGGGTGGTCGGCCGCTGGTTCCAGAGTGGTGGCAGGAGGAGGCGAGTCCAGCCCCTATTTCTCCCGATGATGAGCCTTTATTTTCGGTAGAGTTGGCTGCCGGCTGCAGGATCTGTAGCCGGGCGGCCTCTCGTCTTACTTTTGAGAAAGCCGATTCGGCTGAGGGAATGGGTGTTTCTTTGAGGATGTCTCGCCGGATGTTATCGTATTTCCGATCCAACCCAGAGAGGAATTGATAGAGTCTCCGGTTCTCGATTAATTTCCGGTATTTATTGATTCCTTCTTCACAACACCCGAGAGGATTCGGCTCCCTTCGATCGATGGTGAGCCAAATCGCCTGCAGTTCGTTCCAATAATCCTCCAGAGTAAGTACTCCTTGGCTTACTTTGTTGGCCTTAACTTCAAGGTCGTAAATCTGAAAAGGATCGACCCCGCTTCCATAGGTGATAGCGAGGCTATCCCAGACAGCTTTTGCCGTTTGGTGTTGAGCAAAGTTCACCACTAACTTTGTTTCCATGTTTTGTATGAGCCATGAAAAAACTGATAGATCTGTTTCCTCCCATTTGTAGTAGTCGGGATCCGTTGTTTTTGGAGGTGGTGGTCGGCCGGTGATGTGGCCGGATTTCCCTCTACTCCCTATGGCCACCTTCATGAGGCGAGCCCATAGGGCGTAGTTATTGCCATCAAGCTTGATTCCCAGCGAGATGGTGTTTGAGTTTTGCACTAAATTTGCAATCTGTAGTGATAATTCTTGTGAGGCTGTTGTTTTTGGATCGGTAATTTGGGTTTCTTCTGACATGTTTTGTTTTGTGGTTTGTTTTCAGGAGAAACAACGTGAGATAAGAACAGGTTTGATCGAAAAAGAGGTTTGAGTAAGGGATTTGGAAACTATGATGATAATTTTCTGAGCTTCAAGGATTTAACCCGCTTTGATACCATGTTAAAACATGTTATCATCATAGAAGAGAGAATTTGTTTCTTGAATATTGTTCTTGTATTTCTTGTTTTTTTTCTGCTGATACAATCATCCCTTTTATAGTATTAAGAAGGGAGCTGATATTCAATATTAATTCTACAACATCATGAGGATTCCTACAACATCATGAGGATCCCTATAATTAAGGGATCCTTGATTATCTTTTGACTAACTTTATCTTTTGACTAACTTTATTTGTCTGCTGACTTTTTATTCTCAACAATTATTTTACTCACTTCACTAATAAAGAGCTACTAATCAAAGTAATACAACAGGTAGAAGATCCTCAGAATCTCCATTCATCTTCCTTATTGGAGAATATGGACAACCGAAGCCTCCTAGATATGCTTTCCCAACACCTGCAAGGAAAGCGATATCTTATAGTTCTTGACGATGTGCACAGAAATATGTACTTTAATCCTTTGTTGAGAGCTCTTCAAAAAGAAGGTATGTGTGATCATCTTTCTGCTTATGATCTGGTCGTCTTGCGCTAACTTAGCGCTGGTTGTAAATTTGAAAATTTTGTAATTTAATTTTGATGTCTCAAAAGTAAACTCCCAAGAATATAAATGTCGAATGGTTTGTTCTTTTTTTTTTTTTGAAGAAGAAGAAGACGAAAAAATACATGATTGAATCAAGTAATCTAACAATTTAACTTTCCCCGCTCAATAACCTTCTGATTGTTCGTTTTCGTATTGTTCTTATGTAAGCAGACAATGGAAGTAGATTGCTGCTCACAAGTCACACGAGGAATACCGGCATATATACACGCAACGAAGATGTTCATAAGATGAAACCTTTGGATTCTAAAAAGAGCTGGCAGTTGTTTTTGAAAACAATAAACCATGGCAATAAATTGACGGGTGAGCATAAATTCCCAAAGTCCTTGGAGCCTAAGGGAAAACAAATGTTGAGAAAATGTGACGGCCTGCCATTAGCTATAAAAGAGGTGGGAAAGCAGTTAGTGGAAAAGAAACTCTCAGGGGGGAGTGAATGGGAACAACTTCTTGAATCAGTTGATTTTGGTTCAACACTCAAGTTATTGGAACCATTTTATCATAAATTGGATCCCGAACTGGAGTCATGTTTCCTGTATATGTCTTTCTTTAAGGAAAATACAACTTTGAGGGCAGAAAAGTTGACACAGATATGGATTGCAGGAGGAGTGGTTTCAGGTTATTGTGGATCATATTTAGATGGTTTAATCAATGAATCTGTTATTGATGTCAAGGACAAGAGCACAAAGTACCGCATGAATGCTTTGCTACACATGTTATCCATCCAAAAAGCAGAGGAGAAACTAGGTTTTGAGATCCTAAGGAACAATGGAAATAATCGATCCTTTCCGAGTCCTCGTCTTCATCGTATTATTATTTGTAGCAGAGACAAGTTCAACTACTCCACGGATCAAGATAAACATCTTGTTTCTCTCTTCTTCCATGGAGGTGGCTACTTCGACACTAGTCCATCTTACTGGAACAGTTTTGAAGAACTTAACATTCTTGACTTGGAAGATTTTGGGCTGAAGAATTTACCTGAAAGTATCAGCACATTGATCGAATTAAAATACTTGGGATTGAGAAACAATTACATAGAAGAGCTCCCAGACTTGTTGGGGTGCCTAAACAACCTTGAGGTTCTTGACATATCTCAAAACTTTATGGTGGAGGTGCCTAATGTTATATGGAGATTGCGTAGCCTTCGCCACCTCTACATGTCTGATATGGTTTGTCGGAAGTCTTTGTGGTTTGACATACTGGAGAATCTGGAGACCTTAACCTACGTCTCACTTGCTAATTGGACATATGAGCTCTTGGGCTTAAATATGTTGAGTTCTCTTAAGAAACTGGGCATAGAAGAATTGGATGGAAACTCAAATGTAAGCAAGCTCTTTGTGTCATTGGCTGACTTGAAGAATCTTAAACACCTAATCTTAAGAGGGTATCGTTTCAGAAGGATGCCTAGTTTGGAGGAGATTGGTATTCTACAGAGTCTCGAATCACTCAAATTGGATGGACTTCTTGCCAGGTTACCAACTAATCTCCCTCCAAATATTACATCATTGACATTGATTGATAGTTGTCTTGATGAGGACCCCATGGCACTACTAGCGGGGAAGCTACCAAAGCTAGAGTACCTCAAATTGCGGAACGCATACACTGGTCAACAAATGGTGATCTTGCGCAATGGCTTCCAAAGGCTCCAAGTCATGTGCATTGAAGAGTTGTGGAATCTGAGAAATCTACAAAGTGATGCATTAACGTTTTGGTTCAAGAAATTAGAAATTCACGATTGTCCAAATCTGACCCTCCCGGAGAATATTTTGTCGATGAGTTATCTGAATGAGTTAAAGATGGTGACAACCAAAAGAATTGCAACAAAGATGAGGAATTCAGACTTAATCTCCAAAATACCGGTCGTGAATATCAATCCATGAGCTCGCGCAGTTGTCTACATTTTCTTCCAGCTTTTTCCCCTTTGGTGGTTGTGCATTGTTTTTAAATGACATTTATTTGCGACAATTGTGGTTTCTTCATATCTTGTTTGTACTCTGTTTCTCCCTCGTTGTAGGGATATGTTTTTTCGTTGCTCAAGTTACGGCAGACAATATTACTCTTGTACCTTGGATTTCTAAGAGTTTGCTAACTATTTCTAAGTTTACAACTCAGAATGATGATTATTGTGTTGCTACAAAATTGTGATAACAATATATTGATATTTTTCACGTTTAAATTAAGAAATTGTAAACTTAGATCACTACCTAAAATGAAAATTCAATAGATAATAAACAACCCAACATAACTCGTTATTAGAGCAGCCACATCGCCTAACTGCCGATGCAGGTAGTGTCATTATTTGGTATGGATGATTAGAGTGTATAATATACTTATGACACTCTAGTATCATGTTTGTTTCAAAACACGAGGCCCTTTATAAAGCTATGGCCCGATATGTATTTAACAATCTTAATAAGAGAGAACTTGGCTACTGTTGATAGGAATAGTATACTGTAGAAAAAATAGTGCCCCATGGTATTTTGGTAAAAAAAAATTTCATTCGTGGGTTTTTTGCAAAAACAACAAAAAAATATCTATTTTATCTTTGTCTCCTCTGCATATTTTCCTTTTTCACTTTTCACTTCCTATGTATACAGTTTCGCAAGAAAAAGAGAGAGATTTCCTGTAGAATCTTTGCCCGGTGAAAGTGCAAAATCTGATCATAATCCAACAAAAAATCACACTAGACAAATCCATTATACCAACAAAACAAGGAGGTTAGTTTGATTTTTGCACACTGCTTTTTATCATTACTTTTTTAAATAACCCTAGAATTTTTACAAAAAACAGAGCTCACCATAACACAATCGAATTAGAGTCTTGTGGCTGGGTTTCTTGCTTTGTTGTTTGCTTTGAGGGTGCCAATCGGGAACAGAGAGTCTTGGCTGAGTTTTAGCTGATTTGTGGATCAGTTTCTTGTGTCGTTGTCTGCGTTGGGAGTATTGGCCGGCGTCGGCGTCGGCACCTGCATCGGCTTTAGCTGAGTTCTGGCTCAGTTTCTTGTGTCGTTGTCCGGGTTGAGAGTACTGGCCGGCGTCGGCGTCGGCATCAACTTTAGCTGAGTTCTGGCTCAGTTTCTTGTGTCGTTGTCTGCGTTCAGAGTATTGGCCGGCGTCGGCATCGGCATCCGCAGCGGCTTTCTTAGCTGTTCAGAGTCGGGCCAAGGTGAGAAGAGTGGGTCGACGATGGGGAAGACAGCGAGGTCTACGAGAGAACAAACTATTTTCTGGCTATTCATTGGAAATTAAGAAAAAAGGGGAAGAAGAAGAAGAAGAAGAGGGATTTGGGGTTGAGATATATTCTTTATTGCAAATGTGAAGTAGAGAGAGATGAAGGTGTGAGAGAGAGTAGAGAGACCGAAAGAGTTACAGGGTAGAGAGAGGAAATTGTGGGTGCAAGTGTGCATAAGAGAGAACGCATATGGAGTATATTAATTGTGTGGATTTTGACTAGGGCTCTATTTTTAATTGATAATAATAATAATGTATGGTTGGGCAATTTCTCATGAGTGCACGTGATGGTCATGAAATATGATTGGAGGAATGGGCCTAGAGTTTTAATTTAAACTTATTTTAATTGATTAATTGAATATAACTGATTTAATAATGTATGGTTGGACAAGCTTCAATGCATTTTTCTTTCAAATTAATTTGAATGTGGATTTATTTTTGTTGTGTCTCATTTGAAAATTAAAATTTAAATACAGTAAATAAGTAGGATTTTGATGAAACTTTTACATTCTTATTTTTTCACGGGGACTAATTTTTATATAGAATAGTATTAATATGATTTCCTTTTTTTTTCTATGTGTAATTTAAATATTCATTCTAATTTTTTTTTATCTAAATTATTCTCAGACACATGCTCGTTTATTGACATTCACTTCTTCAAGAGTAGTGAGTATTCTCTGACACTTGAGTAAGTCTCCACAACATGGATTTTCTCTCTTATGTCTTCAAATCCCAGTAAATTAAAATGTATTAGTTTTTAGGCTCAATGTTAAAAAGTATAAACAACTTGAGCTTGCCTATGAAACATCATTTTTTCCAACACACCCACATATTATGTACTAATGCACCATCATAAATATAGAACTATAGTTCTTGAGAATTAAATGTATAAAACTGTTAGAAAATGGAGGTGATTATATAGTTGTTTGAGTGTGGTGAGTGATTGTAGTGAAGTGGTGTAGAGAATATTGTGAGTGTAGTGTGTGTAGAGATAATGATTTTAGAGTGGAGCTCTTGTCTCCAAAGAACTTAGATAATATTAGATAGAGTGATGTTTTTGAGATGTTTGAGATTGGTTACAAATGGCTCACAAGAGCTCTATTTATAGGTGTGGGAAGATCTCTCTAGATCCCACTACACTAACTTGTATCTAGAATTCTCTACTAGTATCTACTTAAGGAATTCTCTAGATACTCTATTTTAAATATCTAATTTCTAGAATACTCATACTTCTCCTAGGTATTATTTAGAATACTCTAGATTAATCTAGCTAGTGGTGAATTCTCTAGAATATACATAGCTTATTTTCACCTAGAATATTCTAGATAAATGCATCACACTTCAATACTCCTCCTTGATGCATTTATCGGTTACTCCAAGCATTCTCCGTAGAAACTGGAATCTGTCCCTTGGTAGTGCTTTTGTGAAGATGTCCGCCAACTGCTCTTCTGTTGGACAATACTTCATCTCGATAAGTTTTTTTGCTTCAACATCTCTCAAGAAGTGATACTTGATGTCGATGTGCTTGGTGCGATTGTGCTGAACTGGATTCTTAGCCATTGCTATAGCTGACTTGTTATCGCAGTAGATCTCTGTCGATGAGTCTTGCGATTCGCCCATATCCGCTAGTATTCTTCTAAGCCATATAGCTTGGCATGCTGCTTCGGCTACTGCAACATACTTAGCTTCTGCTGTTGATAGTGCAACTGAGTCTTGCTTCTTTGATCCCCAAGAAAAAATTCCTGAGCCAAGCTTGAAAGCATAGCCTGAGGTGCTTTTCATGTCATCTTGAGATCCAGCCCAATCACTATCGCTATATCCACTGATCTGTGAGTCAGACTTTGGTTTATACCAGATACCATAGTTGAGCGTACCTTGCAGGTATCTGAGAAGTCTCTTTGCTGCTCCATAGTGGGTCTCCTTCGGACTTTCCATGAATCTGGATAGAAGGCTTGTTGCATACTTGATGTCAGGCCTTGTTGCCGTCAAATATAGTAGACTCCCAATCAAACTTCGATAGTTGGTAGAATCCGTCGGTTTTGACCCATCTTCTTTCTTCAACTTCTCATTTGGAATGAGAGGTCACTACAAGAATTCAGTTGATAGACAACAAAATATAGACAACATGCTTTAAAAATTGTTGTCTATGAACGTATAGACAACGTTTTATTGTGCAACCGTTGTCTATCAGCGAGAATTTAGATGACGGACTTTAAAATCCATTGTCTATTATGCCTATATACAACGGTTCTGCGAAACACGTTGTCTATTTGAGGCGGTTTCTGGACAACGGGTTTCTGGACCGTTGTCTATGACCGCCTCAAATAGACAACGTGTTTCACAGAACCGTTGTATATAGGCATAATAGACAATGGATTTTTTTTAAGTTGTCTATGAAATAATAGACAACGGACATTTTTAAGTTGTAAAAAATTAGCCCTAATTCAATTCCCTTTCTACTTTTTTTTCGCCCAAGTTCCAGCCCACCTTCCCCACGACACCACCAGTGCCCAAGCTCCAGCCACCGTCGCCCCAAGCCACCCACCGCCGTTCAGCCCCCTTCCTTCATCACCGGCGCAACCCATTGTCCAGTGAGTGGCGGATGACATTTTTAAGTTGTAAAAAATTAGCCCTAATTCAATTGCCTTTCTACTTTTTTTTCGCCCAAGTTCCAGCCCACCTTCCCCACGACACCACCGGTGCCCAAGCTCCAGCCACCGTCGCCCCAAGCCACCCACCGCCGTTCAGCCCCCTTCCTTCATCACCGGCGCAACCCATTGTCCAGTGAGTGGCGGAAACTCTCGCCACTCACCAGAATCTATTCCGGCCGTTTATTGCTCGTCGACGGAGAGTCCTAGCTTCGGCCGCCTATTTCCTTCCGTCGTCGCCGATTCCTGCACTCGGCCGCCTATTTCCTTGCGTCGTCGCCGATTCCTGCACTCGGCCGCCTATTTCCTTGCCTCGTCGTCGATTCCCGTCCACAGCCGCCGCATTCCCCTAAAATTGCAATCTACCAGTTAGCTGCCATATCCAAGCCGGAGCTGCCGGTCAGAATCACCACCACAACTACATTTGGCAGCCATTATTATCCTTTCAAGACCAGACCATATCATTTCTTACGCCTCATCGAAGAATCAGTAGGTAATTGAATTTCTTATTCTTTCTTTTTTTGGTTTCCTATGTATCCTGATACCTTTTTCGATCCTCATTGTTTATGAACAAGGAATGAAGTTAAAATTTGGCTAATAGAATGTGAGATATGGATTATGCGATACATTTTGATTTCCTTTTCCTCATTGTTCGAACTGAAAGTTGTCTATTTGGGGAGTTTCTACTGTCCCACTTTGGCCCGCAAATCTTGAGGCCAAAAACCACCGTTGATGATGAATTAGAAATTCTGTTTAGATCATTGGATTGGGGATTTGCAATATGTGAGTTGGTGTTGTTGCTCTCTGTTATACAGATCATTAGTTAAACGATCAGCAAATCAAGAACGACATAATTAATCGTGTATACATAGCTGTATAAATGCGAATTCTTGTCTCTTTTATGCTGTATATTTTTCATTTCATCTTTTGTTTCACATTATAGAATATGGAGTAATTTTTATATATGAGATTTTATAATAAAATGAGGATATATATCTTTTTAACAAAAAGTCTAGCTATCTGTCAAAAAAAAAAAAAAGTCTAGCTAATTAATGGTATTTTCTATACACAATAATTTTCAATGCTATGAAGTTTGAATTCGTATTTGAAATATATATCCTTTTTTGTACATGTTTGAATGGGGAGTTTGAATCTTGAGGCTGAAAATCTCACTTTGGCCCGCAAATCTTTTGCACTAGATATTTAAATTGTGGTATCACACTTTACTAATTTTGT
Organism: Salvia miltiorrhiza; assembly: GCF_028751815.1. Lineage (NCBI taxonomy): Eukaryota > Viridiplantae > Streptophyta > Magnoliopsida > Lamiales > Lamiaceae > Salvia > Salvia miltiorrhiza. The sequence goes on from NC_080389.1 coordinate 10,531,646, forward strand.
TTCATGTGAAGGTGTGATGCAATTTTTAATCTTTAAATTCCTATATCTTTTTGGCACAGATATCTAAGAAGCAGCCACAGAGATATTTTTAATTTTTAATCTTTAAATTCCTATGCCGGCTTACGTGAAGAAATGGTAATATTTCAATAATATAATAAATTGCTAAATATAACACTAATAATTTATCATTTGTAGAAGGAGCAATTGACAGGTGATCAAGAGAATGATAGAGCACTTTTGTGGAAGCAAGCACAAGCAAATAAGAAAGGGGAGTTCGATGGTGAACTGTTGACAAAAACAGTTCTAAAGATTGTAAGTATTTATGATTGCATAATATTCAATCTATTTTTTTATTACTTTGTTAACAATGCGATTCGTAGGATGAGTACCTACGACAAAAGCATGAGGGTACATTTTGTAGTAGTGGACCAAGTGACGATGTCCTCACACAAGCACTCGAGAAGCCCGAACATTCTGGTCGTGTGAGGGGCGTTGGTTGTTATGTTACTCCAACAACATATTTTAAGAAAAGTGAAAGTGGAATGGGGAATGTGGTGCAAGAAATGAAGGAGGAGTTTGGGAAACAAATGGCCGAGATGAATGCGAAAATCCTAGAGCTCCAGCAACAGGTTATGATGAAAGAGAGTGAGGAGAAAGGCAGTTGTTCTGTCAAGAATGAAAATGATGTTGAGGATGAGGATGATATTGAAGAAGTTCCTCGTGACAAAGTCGTGCCATTTGTCAAAGCACCAAAAGCTAAGGTATCATCTATATGATAATAACTTATATTTTTTATTATTTTATAGTTGTTAAGAGATTATTCAAAATTTCAGTCAAGAAGACCTCATGTAAGGGAGCCAATGAAGTTGACGGCGACGGATATACCAATGTCATTAAAGATGTTGCACAAATACGCAAGTGTTGCACTCTTTGATGGATTCACAATTAAAGGAAGCGTGGATCCGCTTGTCTTCGGTCATGATCTAGAAGTTTTAATTGGATTTGATGACATTCATCATATGTGTGAATTGGAGGCTCTCGCAGCATCGTGCATATGTATGTACATGTGGTAAGTCTTTTAAAATTCATTAGTTAAAAATATACCCTATTGTTGATAATTGTCTAATTTGATTACAATATTTTGAAGGTACTTATACAAGGAATATGAGAATTCAGGAATTCTTGATATAATTCGATTTGTTGATCCATATGATATATCACACAATCCTAGTGTTACTCAAGCTAAAAAAGCGAGTATTGTAGGCCAGAGGTTGATTGGTACCAAAACTGATCAACTTGTTTTATTGCCATGTAACGTTGGGTAAGTGAAAATGATTAAGTTTTTTTCAATTAAAATGATTATTATATTATACTTGTTGGTAACTATTTATTTATTCTTTTAGTTGGCATTGGGTCCTCATGATGGTTTATCCCCATAAGGAGACGGTATATGTGTTGGATCCATTGACTGACAGTTATCATGTTGAGGAGTGGAAGAGCATTATGACGACGTAAGTTTTATTATTATTTTTTAGATTAATTTAGATTATTTATTTTTAATGTATATTATAATATGTGTAGAGCCATAAAAATGTTCAACATGAGCATAGGAGTAAGGGGGAGACAGAATCTTTTGTGGGAAGTGATCGATGTATGAAATTCTTACCTTAACATTATGTTTCACTTGGATTAAATAGTATGTTTAGTTGTTTACTAGTATTATTAAATGTGACAGAGTCCACAACAACCTGATGGGAAACAGTGTGGATTCTATGTTATGCGATACATGCGAGATGTTATTGATAATATTATATCTGATCACTCTCTCCCAATAACTACACTGGTAATTGTAATTTATAATTTTTATTAAATTTTACTTCAAGACATGAATTTCTATAATTTCATATTTGATCACAAGTTTGTCTTTCTTATAGTTTGCAGGAGGATGCTACTCCAAAAAGGAAATTGATGAAGTAAGGATAGAGTGGGCAGAATTTGTATGTAAAATCACAGATGAGTGATGATGGGTAAGTTTTAATATTTATGTAAAATCACAAGTTTGATACTTGAAATATTTTAATATTGCAGATGGTGTAACTTGCTTGTTTTCGGTGTTTGCAGTTATGTTGCAATTAGTAGGATGATGATGTTTGGATTCTAATGTAATGTAGGATGATGATGTTTGGATTCTAATGTAATGTAGGGATGATGATGTTGGATTCTAATGTAATGTAGGGATGATGATGTTGGATTCTAATGTATGAATTTTATTATTAATTTATGTATTTTTAGCTTTTCATATTATGTTTTTAGATTTACTGAAATATAAATTGAAAAAGCAGGAAATTTAAAATATAAATACAAAATTAAAACTATAATATAGAATAGACAACAGTTTCTACACTGTTGTATTTTCAAATAGACAACGGTCAAGAACTTGTTGTATATAAGCGAATAGACAACGGCTTTTCTCATGTTGTCTAATAGACAACAAACGCTAGACCATTGTCTATTCTCTCATAGACAACGGTCTCTAGACGGTTGTCTATGAGAGAATAGACAACGGTCTAGAAGCCGTTGTCTATAAGAGAATAGACAACGGGCTAGAACCCGTTGTCTATGACCGCCCCCTAATAGACAATACTCTCATTTACAACAGTTGATTTTCTAATAGACAATGGGTTTCGTCCGTTGTCTATTAGCGTTTTTCTTGTAGTGGGTGTAACCACTGGCTTGCAGTCTTGCATCTTGAACTTCTTGAGCATATCTTCAATATACTTCTTTTGTGATAGGAAGATGCCTTCTTCCTCTTGACTTATCTCCATTCCGAGAAAATAGTGCATTAATCCTAAGTCCGTCATCTCAAAGGTGCTCATCATGTCTTTCTTGAAATCCTCGATCAATTTTGTGTTATTTCCTGTGACAATTAAGTCGTCAACATAAAGAGAGACAATCAGAATGTCTGCACCTTGAGTTTTGATGTATAGAGTTGCTTCATTCTTGCTCCTCATGAACCCTTGACCGGTGAAATATCCGTCTATTTTGCTGTACCAGGCTCGTGGCGCTTGTTTGAGCCCATAGAGTGCTTTCTTGAGACGAAGAACTTTGCCTTCTTGCTTTGTGAACCCTTCTGGCTGCTCCACATATATCTTGTCTGTTAGATCTCCATTGAGAAATGCCGACTTAACATCAAGTTGATAGATTTTCCATCTCTTTTGAGCCGCCAGAGCTATGAGTGCTCGAATTGTGTCCATCCGGGCCACTGGAGCAAACGTTTCTGTGTAGTCGACTCCTGGTACTTGAGCATATCCTTTTGCGACAAGTCTTGCCTTATGCTTCTGGATCGAACCATCAGGATTCAGCTTTGTCTTGAACACCCATTTGACTCCAATGACTTCCTTGTCACTTGGAAGATCCACCAACTCACAAGTATCATTCTTTTCTATCATTTTTATCTCCTCCTCCATTGCTTTAATCCAAACTTTCTCTTTGGATGCTTCTGCATAGTTATTTGGCTCCAAAGAACAAAAGTTGCATGTCTCATATATATCAGTGGATTCATATAAATCTACTAGAGTTCTTACCCGAAAAGGTGGAAAGCCTGGTGAGGAGTCTGAGTCGGATCCACTTGAGGTATTGGCTTCTGAAGAGGACCTTGGTGGGCTTTGTTGATCTTGTTCTCCATGTTCTGTGACTTCTTTTAGGAGTGTAGTTGTTGTCCGCCTTTCAACACTTTCTGTCTCCCAATTCCAAGAGGCTTGTTCGTCAAATTCCACGTCTCGACTTGTCACCAGCTTCTTGGTCTCAAGATTGTAGATTCTATAACCCTTGGATTTAGAGCTGTAGCCGAGGAAGATTCCCTTCTCCGTCTTGTCCTCCAATTTGTGTCTTTTTACTGAGGGAATGTGGATGTAGCAGATACTTCCAAAGACCCTCAAATGTTTGGCTGAAGGCTTTTGCCTGACCAAGCTTCGATCGGCATCTTGTTTAGCACTGCCTTTGTTGGACATCGGTTGAGTAGGTAGACCGATGTATACACTGCCTCCGCCCAGAACTTCTTTGGCAATCTTTTCTCCGCCAGCATGGATCTCGCCATCTCCATGACTGTTCGATTCTTTCTTTCTGACACACCATTTTGTTGAGGAGTGTAGGCCACGGTTAGTTGATGCTCCACACCTTCATCTTCACAGAACTTGTCAAACTCTTTCGAGTTGTATTCGGTACCTCGATCGCTTCTTAGCTTCTTTATTTTGCGACCACTTTGTTTCTCCACAAAGTTCTTAAATCTCTTGAAGATTCTAAAGACTTCTGATTTTTCTTGGAGGAAATATACCCAAGTCATTCTAGAGTAATCATCAATAAAGAGTATGAAGTACCTGTTTTGGTTTACTGAAGGTGTGCGCATTGGACCGCAAACGTCGGTGTGGACAAGCTCTAGTATCTCCTTGGCTCGCCATGTTTTCTCCGTTGGAAATGGTTGTCTGTGTTGCTTTCCGATCATGCATCCTTCGCATACACCTTCTCTTTCATTTAGAAGAGGCATGTCTCTCATCATATTTTTCTGATGAAGTAGCCTTAAGGCATTTAGGTTGAAATGCCCAAATCTCCGGTGCCATAGACTCGTATCGTCGAGTTGAGCCACCATTGCCTTTTGTGGATATTGCCATTGAATGGGAAAGTTTCTATTTTTCCCATTTTTACTACTGCAATATCTTGGTTATTTTTCTTGTCGTAAATTCGGCAAGAATCTTTCTCAAAGTGGAGGGCATATCCACTTTCCATCATTTGGCCAACACTTAATAGACTTTGTGCAAGACGAGGTACTAGGAGAACATTTCTAATAAATCGCGTACCTTTATTAGTTTCTATGGCAATTGTACCTTTCCCTTTTGTCTCCACCAGTTCTCCATTGCCCATCTTCACCTTCGTCTTGACTGAAGTATCTAACTCACGGAAGATGGTCTCGTTGGATGTCATGTGGTTGCTGCATCCGCTATCGATGTACCATTCTTCTTCTCGTGCTTCTGTTGCCGAGTGACATGCATAGAACATGTACTCCTTCTCATTTTGATTTTCTGAATAGTTGGCTTGATGATTTCTTCTATCTCTGCAATCTTTTTCCACATGCCCGAACCTTTTGCAGTTTTTGCACTGTGGCTTTCCTCGATGATAGCAGTCCTTCTCTAAGTGATTTGTCTTCTTGCAAATTCCACATGGTGGAAAGTTTGCCTTACTCTCCTTGTTGCTGGAGCTTCCTTCCTTGTGATTGGTTTTAAAATTTCCGCCGCTTCTTGACTTATTGCCTCTAACGTTGAGCTTGGACTGAAAGGCACTCTCTAGTGAACTTTCATGTCGCCTACTCAATCGTTGCTCGTGTGCTTCCAAGGAACCCATCAGCTCCGCGACAGGCATTTTTGACAAATCTTTTGATTCTTCAATCGCCGCCACTACTAGATCATATTTCTCGATAAGGCTAATTAAGATCTTCTGTATGATCCTCTCATCGGAGGCGTTATCTCCGTATGACCGCATTTGATTTATTATTTCCATTATTCTTGAGAAATAATCTTTTGCGGCTTCTGAATCTTTCATTTTAAGATTCTCTAGTTCTCGCCTTAAACTTTGTAGTTTAATTGTTCGAACTTTAACATTTCCTTGAAACTCCTCCTTAAGGATATCCTAAGCTTCTTTTGCTATAGTGGCTTGAATAATTCTTGCCATGATAGAATCACTAACAGATTGTTGGAGAAGATAAAGAGCTTTAGCATTTTGTTGCTTTAATTTCTTACGTACCTCGGATGAGGATGTCTTGTCGATATCTTCTCCCGGCATGGTGATTCCTTCTTCAATGACATCCCAAAGATCATGGGATTCAAGGCAAGTCTTCATACGAACACTCCAATAGTCATAGTTTTCTCCATTGAATATTGGAGTCGTGATGGAGAGACTTGACGACGCCATAACGCCCGCTTATGATCGAACAAGCTCTGATGCCACTTGTTAGAAAGTGGAGGTGATTATATAGTGGTTTGAGTGTGGTGAGTGATTGTGGTGAAGTGGTGTAGAGAATATTGTGAGTGTAGTGTGTGTAGAGATAATGATTTTAGAGTGAAGCTCTTGTCTTCAAAGAACTTAGATAATATTAGATAGAGTGATGTTTTTGAGATGTTTGAGATTGGTTACAAATGGCTCACAAGAGCTCTATTTATAGGTGTGGGAAGATCTCTCTAGATCCCACTACACTAACTTGTATCTAGAATTCTCTACTAGTATCTACTTAAGGAATTCTCTAGATACTCTATTTTAAATATCTAATTTCTAGAATACTCATACTTCTCCTAGGTATTATTTAGAATACTCTAGATTAATCTAGCTAGTGGTGAATTCTCTAGAATATACATAGCTTATTTTCACCTAGAATATTCTAGATAAATGCATCACACTTCAATACTATAGTTGATTCATCATCAACACACCCACTTATGATCTCCAACATTTTTTTTACTTTCTAATTTTGTGTTTTTTCTCCCTTTGTGTTTCTACTCCAAGAAAGCTATTCCACCTCTCCAAATTCAACGGTGCGCTTTGTTTTGTTCCATTTTTTTTTTTTTGTGTTGTGATCTTTTTAAAAGTCATATCACAATGTTTCTGTTGTAGTTATTGTTTTGAAGTTTAGAGAATGGGGTTCATTATTCTAGAACTAGGAGCAGATTGGGTTATTGCTTTTAGCCTCTAGGTTTTTTAAGGATTTGTTACTTTTTGCTATACGGGATTATTATTTTCGATTTTTTGTTTTCGACGGGTCCCCTCGGGGTCCACTCGTGTTTGCTCCCATCAAAATTCTGTGCTGGAACACTTCCATCCATTTATTGCAGCTTCGGTGAGTCGCGGCCCTACTTTGATTTCATAATAGTATTTTTGAGTTTCATTTTCTTTTCATATTTTATATCACCAGCTAAATAACTGACTTCTCATGTGTCAGGACATTGACCGCATTTTTCAGATATTTTATTTTGGCAAAAAGAAGACGTGTGCTTTCAAGGGAAGGTTACTTACTATTGATTCTATGTCTCTGTGTGTGTGTGTGTGTGTTTTTTTTTTTTTTGTAACTCATTTGTATTACTTTCCAATTCTTTGTTGCTTTTATTTGTTTTGAACCAAATTTAATATTATGTTTGTGTTCAGATGGCTCAGACGGCCCTGTGACAGCTTCAAGACGTTTATTTTTTAGTTTACCTCCTCCGTCTGTAACTGATATGGCTATGCCAATTATCTTTGACCCTGAGTGTTCGCATGCTCTAACTACTGAGTCGAGAAGTTTGCGAGGTGCAGAATATTTGTTGGATTGTGTCTAGATTTTGCACAATTTAATTTGACATTATGTGGCCTTGCTTAGCAAGTAATGTTGCTATTACTTTTTTTATTGACTATGGTTCGTAATTTTCAGATAAGACTTCACAAAAAAGAAAGAGGCGTGTTCTCGTTGTTGACACTGATGGGAGTGTTCCACTCTCGCAAGTGACAGGTTTATGATTTCTCTTGTATTTGTTTGAAATTTCTTTAGAGCTTTTAAGAATTTAGCATATATTTGAAAAATTGATGTGTTTTGTATTAACAATCGTTTTGTTTTCATTTGCTAGGCTCTTGATGCGCAAAGGATACGAAACCGCGATTAATAACAACACAAGCAAAGATTGAGGATCAATGAAAACCAAGATAGCAAGAATGTTGATACGAAGGTATACCGTTAGTTGCTATGAATGAAAAGCCAATGTTTAAAACTCTCAAAATCACCAACCCCAAAAGTCCCCAGCAGAGTGTTTACATAATATGCAATTTTTTGAAGAAATTGCAGATCAGTCCTCAAGGAAAGAAAAAAAAAGTAACAGAAGGAATGATTTGAAATAAAAGCTCATAAACATATTTAATGTTGGTGACTATCAAACTTCTCCAAAAGCTCTTTGAGATTCAGGACGATCAACAGGTATGCCGCCCCGCAATCGAAACCAACGCGATGCCCACGTAGATGACGTTCTGCAGCGTGAGGAGCTTCTTCAACTACGTCGTCAAGTTGAACAACTCACGGCCCAACTCGCCGCCATGAATGCCCAACAAGATACACCCCATGCTACCGACGATGATTCTGAAGGAGGCGATTTCAATCCCTTTGCTGACCCAGACCCTCCTCGCCCTAATGATCGACGCTGGGAAAGTGGGTTGCGTATTGATTTGCCTGAATTTGCAGGTGATTTACAACCTGATGATTTCATTGATTGGCTATCTACCGTGGAAGAGATATTAGATTTCAAATCTGTACCGCCTACTTCTCGCGTGCCCCTCATCACAACTCGTTTAAGGGGACGTGCTCAAGCATGGTGGCAACAGTTGAAAGGACAACGTTTGCGGCAGGGCAAGCCTAAAATTCAGTCATGGGAAAAATTTCGCAAACATATGAAAGCTGCATTCCTCCCATTCAATTATGACCGCGACCTGTATCAACGGTTCCAACATCTTCGTCAAGGACAGAAATCAGTAGACGACTATACAGCTGAATTTTACGCTCTCTTGGCCCGCAACGAATTAACTGAGACTCCCTCTCAACTCGTCTCACGTTATATTGGTGGGCTTCGTTTACCACTTCAAGATATCTTGAATATGTTTGATCCTTTTACGGTGTCGGAGGCTCACCAACGAGCTATTCAAGCAGAGAAACAATTAGCTCGCCGTTCACCTCCGGGACGCAATCCCCCTGCTCCAAATGCTACACCACCTCGCCTGTCTGGTGGTGATTCTAGTTCACTACCTCCGAGTAACCGTAATTCTGGGGTACCTCCTACACCTCGGTCCACACCTCATTTTCGTTGTTTCAATTGTGGTGAGCCGGGTCATCGCATGTCTGAATGTCGTCGTCCCCTTAATCGTACTCTTATGGCTCTAGACCAATTAACAATAGACGCAGAGGTCTCCCCTTGTGATTCGTTGGGTGTTGCTTCATCCGATGTTGATTCTACAGGCGTTGATGTCGAATTCGTAGATGGTGATACAGGGCCATCTCTAATGATCCATCGCGCCTTTCTCAGCCCTCGGACCACATCAGACGACTGGTTGCGTTCCTCCGTTTTCCAGTCCACTTGCACTATTAGCGGTAAAGTTTGTACCTTTATAATTGATTCTGGTAGTTGTGAAAATGTCATTTCTGAAAATGTTGTTGATAAGTTGGGGTTGTCAACTGAGGCACATCCCAAACCATATAAACTTACTTGGTTGAATCGGGGTACTGATATATTGGTTTCACGTCGGGCTCTAGTTGCCGTTTCGGTTGGTTCTACATATACAGATGATATTTATTGTGACGTGGTGCCTATGGATGCTTGCCACCTTTTGTTGGGGCGTCCCTGGCAGTTTGATCGTGCTACTTTTCACGATGGCAGAAACAACACCTATTCTTTTCTCTTTCGTGGTAAGAAGATTGTATTTTTGCCACGCCGAGATAAACCACCGCATTTTGTTGCTCCAGGAGTCTCTCTCTTATCTCGTGCTGCTTTTGAAGAAGCTATGTCTGATTTGGGTATTGCCTATTTATTGATTCCAACTCCAATTTCTGACCCGCACGACCCTCCGTCTTTGGTGAAGGACTTGTTATCTGAATTTTCTGATGTATTTTCGTCGGATCTCCCTAATGGTTTACCACCTTTGCGAGATATTCAACATTGTATTGACTTGGTACCTGGAGCTGCCCTTCCTAATCGGCCCCATTACCGTATGAGTCCGGCTGAGCACGAAGAGCTTCGTCGCCAAGTGGAGGCCCTCATTTCTAAAGGACATATCCGTGCAAGTCTCAGTCCATGTGCAGTTCCAGCTCTTTTAACTCCAAAGCAAGATGGTTCCTGGCGGATGTGCGTTGATAGCCGAGCTATTAATAAAATTACGGTGCGATATCGTTTTCCCATTCCCCGCATTGATGACCTTCTTGATCAATTGCATGGTGCCTCTTATTTTACAAAGCTTGATTTGAAAAGTGGTTACCATCAAATTCGTGTACGCCCTGGCGACGAGTGGAAGACTGCTTTTAAGACAAGGGAGGGATTATTTGAATGGCTCGTTATGCCCTTCGGTTTATCGAATGCTCCAAGTACGTTTATGCGTACTATGAATCAAACACTCCGACCATTTATTGGTAACTTTGTCGTGGTCTACTTTGATGACATTTTGATTTATAGTGCGTCTCTCACTGTCCATTTGCAACACTTACGTGATGTTCTTGAGGTTTTTCGAAAGGAGAAATTTTATGCCACTCTTCCCAAGTGTGTTTTCTGTGTTCATACGGTTAAGTTCCTTGGCTATGTAATTTCTTCTCAGGGCCTAACAGTTGATCCCGCTAAAGTGACAGCAATAGCGACTTGGCCAACTCCTCAGTCCATTTCAGAGGTCCGAAGCTTTCGTGGATTAGCTTCTTTTTACCGCCGATTCATCCCACATTTTAGCGGTATCATGGCCCCGTTGACTGATTGCTTGCAAGCTGGAACAAAATTTGTGTGGACTCCAGAGGCAGCTGTTGCCTTTGAAGATATTAAGAAGCGCTTGACTACTGCCCCAATCTTGGTTCTTCCAGACTTCAACGCCCCTTTTGAGTTACATTGTGATGCATCGAAATTGGGTATTGGTGCCGTTCTTAGTCAAGGAGGTAGACCAGTGGCTTATTTTAGCGAGAAACTGAAGGGGCCAAAGACTCGATTCAGTACATATGATGTTGAGTTATTTGCCATTGTGCAGGCTGTCAAGCATTGGCGTCATTATCTTTTTCAGCGTGAGTTCATTTTATTCACAGATCATGATGCTTTGCGCCATATTGGCAATCAAGATAAAATATCCGCACGTCATGCTTCTTGGCACTCGTATCTTCAACAATTTACGTTTGTCATCAAGCACAAATCAGGTGCCACTAATCGCGTGGCTGATGCTTTGAGTCGCCGCCACTCCTTGTTAGTTGAAATGCGAACCATGGTTCCAGGCTTTGACTCAATTTCTGACCTTTATGTTGTTGATCCCTACTTTTCAAAGGTGCTTGAGCAAATTTTAGTTGGTGAGCGTGTTGAATTTTATATCGAAGATGGCTTTCTCTATCATGATTCGCGCTTGTGTATACCCGAGAGCAGCCTTCGTCTCCTGCTCATTCAAGAACTTCATGCCATGGGACATGCAGGTCAGGAGCGCACATTTCAGCTCCTCTCGAAGTCATATTATTGGCCTTCTTTGCGTCGAGATGTTAATCATTTTGTATCTCGGTGTCGTGTTTGCCAACTCTCAAAAGGTCAGGCTTCTAATGCTGGGTTGTATCTCCCTTTGCCTATTCCCACACAACCTTGGACCGATGTGAGCATGGATTTCGTCGTGGGGCTTCCCCGTACTCAGCGTGGCAATGACTCTATCTTTGTGGTCGTCGACCGTTTTTCCAAGATGGTTCATTTTATTGCTTGTAAGAAATCTACTGATGCTGTGCTTGTGGCGCAACTTTATTTTCGTGATGTGTATCGTCTTCATGGTCTCCCTTCCACCATCGTATCTGATCGTGACACTCGTTTTCTCAGTCATTTCTGGAGAAGTCTTTGGCGTATGGTAAATACATCCCTTAATTTCAGCTCGGCGTACCATCCCCAAACTGATGGCCAAACCGAAGTTGTGAATCGTTCTTTGGGCAGTCTTCTTCGTGCTCTTGTTGGGGACAATGTGAAGTCATGGGATTCTAAACTTCCTCAAGCCGAATTTGCTCACAATAGTGCTGTGAATCGATCAACGGGTTACAGCCCTTTCGAGGTGATTTATGGCATTATTCCTCGTGGACCCGTGGATCTCCTGCCCTTGCCGGATGCTGTCCGCCCTCATGGCGTCGCCTCTGACTTTGTGGCTGATCTCCAACGTATCCACCAGAAAGTTCATGCTCACTTGCTGGCTGCTAGTGCTGCTTACAAGCTCAAGGCTGATCAGAAACGACGCGAAGTTATCTTTGAAGTCGGGGATCTTGTGTGGGCAATTCTCACGAAAGATCGTTTTCCAGCTCACACATATAATAAGTTGGCAGCCCGCAAGATTGGTCCGGTGGAGATTTTGGAGCGCATTAACGACAATGCTTATCGGCTGGCCTTGCCTAGTCACCTTCATACCTCTGACGTTTTCAATGTCAAGCATCTTATTCCATATGTTGGCGACTCTTCTTCCGTTGACAACCCTCCAGCTTCGAGGACGAATCTTTTTCAGCCCGGGGGAGATGATGTAGATCAAAGAGCTTTTGGAGAAGTTTGATAGTCACCAACATTAATTATGTTTATGAGCTTTTATTTCAAATCATTCCTTCTGTTACTTTTTTTTTCTTTCCTTGAGGACTGATCTGCAATTTCTTCAAAAAATTGCATATTATGTAAACACTCTGCTGGGGACTTTTGGGGTTGGTGATTTTGAGAGTTTTAAACATTGGCTTTTCATTTTCATAGCAACTAACGGTATACCTTCGTATCAACGTTCTTGCTATCTTGGTTTTCATTGATCCTCAATCTTTGCTTGTGTTGTTATTAATCGCGGTTTCGTATCCTTTGCGCATAAGCTCTTCTTCTAGAAGTGGTCAAGTTTTCTTTGGCCCAACAAATGTGATCCCTTGTTCCATATTGTCAAATGGTATTGTTATAATTAATTATTTTTAGTGTTATTGTTTATTTACTTATCTTGACTTTGTAACTACTCTTGCATTTTGATGGTTCCGCAGGCTGATTGGGTTCCGATGTGACGCAACGGCCTTTGTCTAATAATGTTAATGTTTCACGGTCTAAATGTTTATCTAAAGCTTTTTGTGGACAAAGGCGCTCAAAACGTATGTGTTTATGTCTGTTGATTACCTTATTAAATTATTAACAGTTGCACCTTTGTTTATAATGAATATTAGTGGTACAAATTGGATTATGTAAAAATTTTCCATATTGCTTGTCTGTAAATTAATGTGCCTTTTGCTCAAAATGGATAGTCAGATTTTTGAAGGAGAATGCTAAACTTATTCTCAATCAAAGGCTTTCATTCTTTTTTATGTTTCTTGTTGTTTATTTAATTTGTTTATTATAATTTTGATATGCATATTGCTCACTTTTGATTTTTTTTTTCATTATTGCACAATTATATCTACGTGATTTAATTAATGAATTTGTTATTGATGTCAAGGAGAAGAGCACGGAGTATAGCATGAATTCTATGCTACACGTGTTATCCATCCAGAAAGCGGAGGAGAAGCTTGGTTTTGAGATCCTAAGGAACAATGGAAATAATCGACCCTACAAGAGTCCTCGTTATCACTGTGTTATCATTTGTAGCAGAGACAAGTTCAACTACTCCACGGATCAAGATAAGCATCTCATTTCTCTCTTCTTCCAAGGAGGTGGCTACTTGGACACTAGTCCGTCTTATTGGAAGAGCTTTGAACTACTAAATTAAGATACTTGACTTGGAAGATTTTGGGTTGAAGTTTTTACCAGAAAGTATCTGCACGTTGATGGAATTAATATACTTGGGGCTGCGAAATAATTACATAAAAGAGCTTCCAGAGTCGTTGGGGTGGTTGAAAAAGCTTGAGATTCTTGACATAGCTCAAAAGTTTATGGTGGAGGTGCCAGATGTTATATGGGAACTGGATAGTCTTCTTCACCTCTAGATGTCTGATGTGATTTGCCGGAAGCCTTTGAAGATAGACGCGCTATACTGTTTCTGAAGACCTTAACCTATGTCTCGGTTGATGATTGGACTCAGGGGCGGATGCAGAGTGGGGCAATGAGGGTACAATTGTACCCCCAAATTTTTTATCTTTTTAGTAGTATTATATATTAAAATATTAATTTTATAGTATTATTCACTCCATGACTCATTAAAAGAGAAACATCATTTCCTTTCAGCCCATTTATTCTTAGGCTTTAGGCTTAGCTTTCTTCAATTCAAATTACAGAAGAAAAACGAAGACAAGAAATTAAAAGAACAGAACAGTTGAATTCACACATCCTCTGAATTCACACCGACGCCAAATCTGAGAGGATATATCACACTCGGCGATACATGTTGTAGATTCAGAAGATCTAAGAAAGCGTAGAGTAGGATCAGCTGGCGTCTTCTTCAAGTGGGCATCTGATACAGCAGCGCCTCCAATCTCTACTATTCATCGAAGACTTTCCAGCAGCGCCTCCAGTCCGGAGCTCGGCGTGGCGGAGAGGCTGGAGAGAGATCCAGCAGCAGTTTCGCCGATCCAGCTGAGAGATCCAGCCTCATCGCCGATCCGCCTCATCGCCGATCCAGCAGCAGTTGAGAGAGCTCGCCGATCTCCGGTCTGCCGCCACCACCGACGACCGGCGAAGATCAGGCGTTCGGTGCATCACAGCAGCGTCGGCCTACTGGTCGAAGAGGAGCAGCAGCAGCGCGGCTCTCCGTGGCGGCTTCCAGGAGTTCGGTGGCTTCAGCAGCGTCCGGCGAAGAGTTCTGCGCGGCTCGTCCGTCCAGACGCTGCTCGCCCTCTGATTGAGGCGGGCTGCTGGATACGGCGACCGCAAAAGCTCTGGACGCAGGCGCAGAGAGGGTTGCAGACGCTGCTCGCCCTCGGATCCCGTCGAAGGTATACACGTTCTGGTGGGTGTTGGCTGGTGTTTCTGGTGGCCCGATCTGGTGGCTCCGCCACCCAGCGTTCGCCACCTCCGCCTCCGCCCTGCAGCCATTGGTGAAGGTCCGCTCCCTTCAGGAAAATGGATTTCTTTGCTGAGATCGCCGGCACGCCGTCGAACGACCAACCGATGCCGCCAACGTCGATGAGCAAGTCATCGATGCCAACCATGCAAATCAACCAACAACAGTTGTCGATAATGGTTGATAAGTCAGGGCTGAATCTGCCGAAAGTTTCCAATAATTTCTCTAGTCATAGACATGGAGAATGTCACGACAAAGAGAAATTTGCTGCTGAATCTACTAAGGGTGTGGCTGAGGAATCTACGCCGACGACATCCAATACTAGGGTTCCGAATTTGATCAAGGAAAACAATTCTAAGAATGCATCGGCGACGGAGCTTCATCGGCCGAGCACCACTTCTTTTGCTTCGCTTCTGAGGAGACCCCGACAAATTGAACGTACGCCGGATGTGCTTGTTCATCGCTTCACTTCGCTGCAACCGGATTTCTCTGGTGAAATACCAACGCTTAGGGTGCCAAAAGAGCATCTGCTGCCCAAGATAAATCAATTTGAGCATGCTTTAATTGGTCGTCTTCTTCTTAGGAAAGGAGAGAAGCCGCGTCTCCTCACGGATCTTAAACGTGATCTTCAGGTGGCTTGGAATTTTGACAATGATTGGCAAATCATCCCCATGGGAAAGAGCTTCTACACTATTAAATTTAATACCGCTGAAGACAAGGCGTTAGTTCAGAAAAGCACCTCTTGGGAGTTACCTTTCGGAACCATGCGATTACGCGAATGGGTAAGATTCTTCGATCCCTATAAAGAAATTTCCTCACTTTGTGAAGTTTGGATGCGCATTTATTATTTGCCTTAGAATTTTGGACTCTGGATGTCATTACGGGTATTGGAAGGGCGATGGGATCGCCTATTAAAGTTGATGGGGCTTCTGCACGTGGTGCTGCTGGTCATTATGCTAGAATTTTGTTGGAAATTGATCTCTCGCGTCCTCTTCCGGAGGCTTTGCTGGTTGACGGGGAAGAACGTTCCTTTCACGTTGAATTTGAATTCGAACAACTCCCGGCCTTCTGCTCTAAGTGTAAGATCACTGGACATTCTATTGATAACTGCAATAGAATGAAGAACAATTACAAGGAGGACAGCAGGAAGGGGAAGGCCAAAGACATGCCGCTGGGTAAAGACAATGAAATAATTAATAAGGGAGCTGCCAAGGATGTTAGGGCACCTAACTGGAAGCCTAAATCTTGGGACCAGAATAGGACTGCCCAAGCTCACAGACAGCAGATTATCACTGAAAATCAGTTTGGGGTTTTGGAACAGGTGGCTGTCGAAGAAGAGCAGATTATAAATCAGTTGGGGGTTTTGGAACAGGTTGCTGTTGAAGAAGAGCAGATTCAGACACCGCGGGGAACAAAGAACCACAATCAATCGTTGGCTTTAATTGATAGGAATATTGATTTTGAGGATGTTAATGGAGATAGATTGACATCGGGTCCGGATATCTTACAGGCGATCACTATGCCGGTTATGGAAGAGAGAGATTGGGGAGACGAGTCTGATGGGCAGTCGGATGTTGGCAATACACTGCCTGAAGCAAATTCACAACAGATCGTTATTTTTGAAAGTTCGGACAATCAGGATAAAAATTGGGAGAAACAGGAAAGGATGATGGAAAGCGCTATCAAAGCTCAGCGGATAGTGGAAACTTTCAGGAATTGTGAGGCGGAGGCGCAGGTGAAAAAAAGGGGGAGACCGCCGAAAGATTTGGCGGCAAAGAAACCGATGATTCGTGGGGAAGATAGTATCAAGAGTCGTCTCCGAAAGTCGGTGGAGCAGCAACCTAACCAGCAACCTAACCAACAGGCTGAAGATTTCATCAAAAATAAACTTTACAAAGCTTGGGAAGCAGGAGATAAACCTCGAGATTTCATTATTACGTCAGGGAGCTCGAAGAATGATAGAGCCCTGAATAATGTGGCGGCCAAGAGTTGGGCAGCTGAAGTGGAATCGGGTGAAAACCCGAACACAAATTCTCAGTCTTTATGATGAATGTCCTCGTATGGAATGTCCGGGGCCTTACGGACGAGTCCAAACGAGTTTTAAAGGAGCATTGCGACTCCTTCTCCCCTGTGATTGTTGGGATTATTGAGCCTAAGACGAATCTCAAGAAGACTTATTCAAGATTTTGGCGTTCTCTGAATCTTATTCCTTGTTTTCAAAATTCAAGACACAACATGAGTTCGAATATTTGGGTTTTTTCTCATCCTTCTGTTACTCATGATGTGATTTTCTCCTCGGAGCAGGTGGTTATCATGAACTGCAGATGGTCGACGTGGAATTTTAAAATCGCGGTGGTGCATGGCGTTAACACGTATGCTGGCAGACGTCGTTTGTGGTTGGATCTTCTGGATCATATTGATGGTAATGTTGTCTTTATTGGCGATTTTAATGCGGTGAAAGGCGCCCATGAAAGAAGTAGTGACTGTATGCCTAACTCTACTTCTTGTGCGGAGTTCTGTGATTTCATTGAAGCCTCCGGTTTCATTGAGGCGCCTACGGTTGGTCTGCATTATACGTGGTCTGGTCGTAGATTTATGCCAACCCATGTGGAGTCTCGTCTGGATAGAGCGATTTATGCTGACTCTTTTGCGAATCTCTGGAGTTCGATTTTTGTTCAAGCTCTTCCACGTATTACCTCGGATCATTCGCCGCTTGTTCTTCATTGCATGGTGGATGCTCCTCCTCGCCATCGTTTCTTTAAGTTCCTTAACATGTGGACCTTACCCTATGTCTCGGTTGATGATTGGACTCAGGGGCGGATGCAGAGTGGGGCAATGAGGGTACAATTGTACCCCCAAATTTTTTATCTTTTTAGTAGTATTATATATTAAAATATTAATTTTATAGTATTATTCACTCCATGACTCATTAAAAGAGAAACATCATTTCCTTTCAGCCCATTTATTCTTAGGCTTTAGGCTTAGCTTTCTTCAATTCAAATTACAGAAGAAAAACGAAGACAAGAAATTAAAAGAACAGAACAGTTGAATTCACACATCCTCTGAATTCACACCGACGCCAAATCTGAGAGGATATATCACACTCGGCGATACATGTTGTAGATTCAGAAGATCTAAGAAAGCGTAGAGTAGGATCAGCTGGCGTCTTCTTCAAGTGGGCATCTGATACAGCAGCGCCTCCAATCTCTACTATTCATCGAAGACTTTCCAGCAGCGCCTCCAGTCCGGAGCTCGGCGTGGCGGAGAGGCTGGAGAGAGATCCAGCAGCAGTTTCGCCGATCCAGCTGAGAGATCCAGCCTCATCGCCGATCCGCCTCATCGCCGATCCAGCAGCAGTTGAGAGAGCTCGCCGATCTCCGGTCTGCCGCCACCACCGACGACCGGCGAAGATCAGGCGTTCGGTGCATCACAGCAGCGTCGGCCTACTGGTCGAAGAGGAGCAGCAGCAGCGCGGCTCTCCGTGGCGGCTTCCAGGAGTTCGGTGGCTTCAGCAGCGTCCGGCGAAGAGTTCTGCGCGGCTCGTCCGTCCAGACGCTGCTCGCCCTCTGATTGAGGCGGGCTGCTGGATACGGCGACCGCAAAAGCTCTGGACGCAGGCGCAGAGAGGGTTGCAGACGCTGCTCGCCCTCGGATCCCGTCGAAGGTATACACGTTCTGGTGGGTGTTGGCTGGTGTTTCTGGTGGCCCGATCTGGTGGCTCCGCCACCCAGCGTTCGCCACCTCCGCCTCCGCCCTGCAGCCATTGGTGAAGGTCCGCTCCCTTCAGGAAAATGGATTTCTTTGCTGAGATCGCCGGCACGCCGTCGAACGACCAACCGATGCCGCCAACGTCGATGAGCAAGTCATCGATGCCAACCATGCAAATCAACCAACAACAGTTGTCGATAATGGTTGATAAGTCAGGGCTGAATCTGCCGAAAGTTTCCAATAATTTCTCTAGTCATAGACATGGAGAATGTCACGACAAAGAGAAATTTGCTGCTGAATCTACTAAGGGTGTGGCTGAGGAATCTACGCCGACGACATCCAATACTAGGGTTCCGAATTTGATCAAGGAAAACAATTCTAAGAATGCATCGGCGACGGAGCTTCATCGGCCGAGCACCACTTCTTTTGCTTCGCTTCTGAGGAGACCCCGACAAATTGAACGTACGCCGGATGTGCTTGTTCATCGCTTCACTTCGCTGCAACCGGATTTCTCTGGTGAAATACCAACGCTTAGGGTGCCAAAAGAGCATCTGCTGCCCAAGATAAATCAATTTGAGCATGCTTTAATTGGTCGTCTTCTTCTTAGGAAAGGAGAGAAGCCGCGTCTCCTCACGGATCTTAAACGTGATCTTCAGGTGGCTTGAAATTTTGACAATGATTGGCAAATCATCCCCATGGGAAAGAGCTTCTACACTATTAAATTTAATACCGCTGAAGACAAGGCGTTAGTTCAGAAAAGCACCTCTTGGGAGTTACCTTTCGGAACCATGCGATTACGCGAATGGGTAAGATTCTTCGATCCCTATAAAGAAATTTCCTCACTTTGTGAAGTTTGGATGCGCATTTATTATTTGCCCTTAGAATTTTGGACTCTGGATGTCATTACGGGTATTGGAAGGGCGATGGGATCGCCTATTAAAGTTGATGGGGCTTCTGCACGTGGTGCTGCTGGTCATTATGCTAGAATTTTGTTGGAAATTGATCTCTCGCGTCCTCTTCCGGAGGCTTTGCTGGTTGACGGGGAAGAACGTTCCTTTCACGTCGAATTTGAATTCGAACAACTCCCGGCCTTCTGCTCTAAGTGTAAGATCACTGGACATTCTATTGATAACTGCAATAGAATGAAGAACAATTACAAGGAGGACAGCAGGAAGGGGAAGGCCAAAGACATGCCGCTGGGTAAAGACAATGAAATAATTAATAAGGGAGCTGCCAAGGATGTTAGGGCACCTAACTGGAAGCCTAAATCTTGGGACCAGAATAGGACTGCCCAAGCTCACAGACAGCAGATTATCACTGAAAATCAGTTTGGGGTTTTGGAACAGGTGGCTGTCGAAGAAGAGCAGATTATAAATCAGTTGGGGGTTTTGGAACAGGTTGCTGTTGAAGAAGAGCAGATTCAGACACCGCGGGGAACAAAGAACCACAATCAATCGTTGGCTTTAATTGATAGGAATATTGATTTTGAGGATGTTAATGGAGATAGATTGACATCGGGTCCGGATATCTTACAGGCGATCACTATGCCGGTTATGGAAGAGAGAGATTGGGGAGACGAGTCTGATGGGCAGTCGGATGTTGGCAATACACTGCCTGAAGCAAATTCACAACAGATCGTTATTTTTGAAAGTTCGGACAATCAGGATAAAAATTGGGAGAAACAGGAAAGGATGATGGAAAGCGCTATCAAAGCTCAGCGGATAGTGGAAACTTTCAGGAATTGTGAGGCGGAGGCGCAGGTGAAAAAAAGGGGGAGACCGCCGAAAGATTTGGCGGCAAAGAAACCGATGATTCGTGGGGAAGATAGTATCAAGAGTCGTCTCCGAAAGTCGGTGGAGCAGCAACCTAACCAGCAACCTAACCAACAGGCTGAAGATTTCATCAAAAATAAACTTTACAAAGCTTGGGAAGCAGGAGATAAACCTCGAGATTTCATTATTACGTCAGGGAGCTCGAAGAATGATAGAGCCCTGAATAATGTGGCGGCCAAGAGTTGGGCAGCTGAAGTGGAATCGGGTGAAAACCCGAACACAAATTCTCAGTCTTTATGATGAATGTCCTCGTATGGAATGTCCGGGGCCTTACGGACGAGTCCAAACGAGTTTTAAAGGAGCATTGCGACTCCTTCTCCCCTGTGATTGTTGGGATTATTGAGCCTAAGACGAATCTCAAGAAGACTTATTCAAGATTTTGGCGTTCTCTGAATCTTATTCCTTGTTTTCAAAATTCAAGACACAACATGAGTTCGAATATTTGGGTTTTTTCTCATCCTTCTGTTACTCATGATGTGATTTTCTCCTCGGAGCAGGTGGTTATCATGAACTGCAGATGGTCGACGTGGAATTTTAAAATCGCGGTGGTGCATGGCGTTAACACGTATGCTGGCAGACGTCGTTTGTGGTTGGATCTTCTGGATCATATTGATGGTAATGTTGTCTTTATTGGCGATTTTAATGCGGTGAAAGGCGCCCATGAAAGAAGTAGTGACTGTATGCCTAACTCTACTTCTTGTGCGGAGTTCTGTGATTTCATTGAAGCCTCCGGTTTCATTGAGGCGCCTACGGTTGGTCTGCATTATACGTGGTCTGGTCGTAGATTTATGCCAACCCATGTGGAGTCTCGTCTGGATAGAGCGATTTATGCTGACTCTTTTGCGAATCTCTGGAGTTCGATTTTTGTTCAAGCTCTTCCACGTATTACCTCGGATCATTCGCCGCTTGTTCTTCATTGCATGGTGGATGCTCCTCCTCGCCATCGTTTCTTTAAGTTCCTTAACATGTGGACCTTACATCCGGATTTTCTCAATACGGTGGAAGGGTCCTGGCATATGGATACCGAGATTGGTTGCCCGATTTTTAAAGTTATGCATAAATTAAAGCGTCTTCGGCAGGTTCTTCGCGAGTGGAATCGGAATGTTTTTGGAAATGTGGATTCTTGTATCATGAATACTCAACAAGAGCTTTTGGAGATTCAAGATCAGATTGCCAGGGATGGTTACACGGAGGATCTCTTTGATAAAGAAGTGGAGGCCCAAGCTAAGATCAACGTTGTGCTTTCCAGGCAGAGCTCGCTTTTACAGCAAAAAAGTCGGGTGTCTTGGCTTCAAGACGGAGACAGGAACACGAAGTTCTTTCATGCAATGCTTAGGTTTCGTCGTAAACCTCACATCGTTTCTCACATGGAGATCAATGGTGTTATGAATTATGATCAGACGGCTATTGGAGATCATATCGTGGATTTTTTCTCTTCTTTGTTTTCGACTAGCAGCCATACTAATACTGATATTACGGCAGTGGAGGCGGTTATTGAGGAGATGGTTGAAAATCGTTATAATAATTCGCTCATTCGTTTGCCGGATGAAGAGGAAATTTCTGCTGTGGTTTTTCAGATGGAGCCGAACAGCTCACCAGGGCCAGATGGTTTCTCGGGTAAGTTCTTTCAGCATTGTTGGTCGATTATTAAAGTGGATATTTGGTGTGATGTTCAAGCTTTTTTCAGGAATTCTTATCTTCCTCAAGGCTGTAATTCTAATACCTTGGTGTTGATCCCTAAGAAAGATGTCGTCAATTCGGTCTCGGATCTGAGACCGATTGTTTTGTCCAACTTTCTTTACAAGATTATTACTAAGGTGTTGGCGTCTAGACTGAGTCAGGTTGCTGCTGTTTATGTTTCCCGTCATCAGTTTGGTTTTATTAGCGGCCGTTCCATTCACGATTGTATTCTGATTGGGTCGGAAGGAGTGAACTGTATGCATCGTACGAGCCGTGGTCAAAACATGGCTTGCAAGATTGACATCAAAAAAGCTTTTGATACTCTTAACTGGGACTTTCTGCTTAACGTTCTTCGTGTTGCTGGCTATGATCCAAAGTTCATTAGTTGGATTGAGATTCTGCTTCATTCGGCTAGGATTTCTATTCTGTACAATGGTCAGCTAAAAGGCTATTTTGCGTGTTCAAGGGGTGTTCGTCAGGGCGATCCTCTTTCTCCGATTCTTTTTGGAATCGCCGAGGATGTTCTTGGTAGGCTCTTTGCAAATTGTGTTAGCGCGGGCACCCTTACACCGATGCAAATGAGACAGGGAATTAATTTTCCCACTCATCTTTTATATGCGGATGATATTCTGGTTTTCTGTCATGCCACGGTCACGAACGCTCATACCATTCAGAAAATTATGGAGTATTATGGTCAAATTTCTGATCAAATTGTTAGCCAGGATAAGTCGCAAATTTTTTTTACTAGCAAAGTTCCATCTCAGACCTGCAGGGCTATACGGAGCATATTGAGGTTTTCTCAAGGCAATTTTCCGATTTCTTACCTTGGGGTTCCTATCTTTAAGGGCCGTGTGCGTGCTTCATATCTTCGACCGATACATGATCGTGTGATCAACAAGTTCGCGAGATGGAAGGGATTACAGTTGTCGATGGCTGGGAGGATGTGCCTGATCAGGTCGGTTATCCAAAGCTCCCTGACGCACTCCATGATGGTTTATAGATGGCCGACAGCTCTTATTAAGGAGCTCGATGCGTGCTGCCGTAATTTTCTTTGGACTGGCAACATCAAGCAAACGCCGTCTTGTTCTGTGAGTTGGAAAAGGGTCTGCTCGATTAAGGAGGAGGGCGGTCTCGGGGTAAGGTCGTTCGAGCTCATGAATAAGAGCTATCTCATGAAAATGGCGTGGAAGGTGGTTGGTGGGCGTGAGTTCGGATATGATTTAATTAGAGATAGATATCTCGATCGCTTTGGGCGTAGTAAATCTCTGGTGGCTGCTTCTACTATCTGGATGAGCTTACGTGAGGAAATTGATGATTTGGTGGCGGATTCGTACTCGTATATTGGTGATGGCGCTTCTACTTCGTTCTGGTATGACGACTGGCTTGGGTATAATCTTTTGAATAAATGCGGTATTCCACATTTCATGCTTCCGTTTCTTACTCAATCGGTGGCAGATTACTTCTATGATGGAGTCTGGCATTTCACGCAAGCCTTTGTTAATGCTTTTCCTGAGATAGTGTGTGATATTTTGCTCACTCCTCTGGGCACTGACGGAGATGTGCGTTTCTGGAAACCCTCGTTGCACGGGAATGTCACTACTGCGCTGGCCTTCAACAAGCATTGTCATCATTTTCCGAAGGTGTCTTGGGGTTCTTGGCTTTGGGAATCCTTTGTTCCGATTCGACGTTCCTTGATATGTTGGCGTCTTCTTCATAATAGAATGCCAACTTATGATCGCCTTATCCGCTACGGTATGATCACGCCTAACGTTTGTTTGCTTTGCTTAAAAGGAAGTGAGTCTCAGGATCACCTTTTCTGGAATTGTGAGCGTGTGAAGAATATTTGGGTTACGTTCCTTGGGTGGTTCAATTTCAATCAAGGGTTGCAAGAGAGTGATATTCATAGTTTTTTGGTGGTAGCTTGGCAGTATAAACTTAGTCCCCTCATCGGTAATTTCTGGAAAGCGGGTATCATCACGGTCATCTGGGCCATTTGGATGCAGAGAAACAATTGTATCTTTGATAATCAAAAGTTCGAAGCACATCGTGTCATCCACACTGTGAAAGTTTCTTTCAAAGAGATTGATAATAACTTTGCTAAATTAGGCTACATGTGGAATTCTTGGTCGGATTATCTGATTCTCCGGGCAGTGGGGGTTAATACCAGGAGTGCTCCTACTCCGGAGTTTGTGGAGGTACATTGGTGGCCACCGGTGGCGCCGTGGATCAAAGTGAATACTGATGGTTCAGCGACGGGAACTCCGGGCACTATTGCGGCAGGTGGGGTGTTTAGAGATAACTGGAATGTGGTGCGTGGTTGTTTTCACTTCAAAGGTGGCTCGGGTTTTGCCTTTGAAGCAGAGCTACTGGCAGTTATCTCGGCGATTCAAATTGCTCACAATCGTGGATGGCACAGACTTTGGATTGAAGCCGATTCCACCTACGTGATACTCATTCTTAATTCTCGTTCTTTGAATGTGCCTTGGCGATTTAAGGCGGCGTGGAATAGGATTTTAAAGATGTTAGATTATTTCTCGCTGCAGGTTTCTCACATCTTTAGAGAAGGAAACAAGGCGGCCGATTTAATGGCTAACCAACAACGTTCGGAAGGGTGGTGGCCGCACGAGATTGAGGAGATTAGGGCTGCGGTTCGTCTTGACATGGCTTCGCATAGCCATCTGCGTCAGAAACGGTAGTTGGGGCTGATGTGTGGCTGTTTGGTTCTAACCGCCCGTTCAGTTTTTTTTCGTGGGGTGAGAGCCGGGATAGTTTGGGGACGATGGTTAGGCCGGAGTTCCGGAAACTTTCCCTTCCGCTCTTCCCTACTTTCGTTTTGTGTTTAGACGAGTACTCTTTTTCCTTTTCACGGTTTTTCCCTCTGGGTTTTCAGTGAAAAGGTTTTAATGAGGTTCGGCCCTTAGTCTGCTCCTTCTGTGCTCTCAAGGGTTTTTTTTGGTTTTTTCTTTCCTTTTTTTATATAAAATCGTCATTTAATAATAAGTTAGAAAAAGAAAAAAAAAAGACGCAATCCCACGAAAATAGAGTCAAAGAATTAAGTTGAGGTAAAGGACTAGAATTAATCTTAAGTTAGTAAGATAAAATGTTCTCCGTTTCAATCTCACTGCGACATATATTATTTTTAACCTTCCATATCTTTTACGTTTCGAGATGTATTATTTTTAATATTAAATATCTTTTACGTCTATGATTATTTAATTATTTTTTGCACCCCCAATTTAAAAATTCTGAATCCGCCACTGATTGGACTTATGAGCTCTCGGGCTTAAAAAAGTTGAGGTTTCTTGAGAAATTGGGCATAGAAGAATTGGACGGAAATTCAGATGTAAGCAAGCTCTTTGTGTCATTGGCTAGGGCTGCCACCGGTTCAGGAACCGCCGAATCCGGGCCCAAACCGGCGGTTTAGGTTCGAAAAATTCATGAACCTGAACCGGCCCGCCTAAAATTTGAAGGGCTGGTTTTCGGACCCTGAACCGGCGGTTCCGGGCCGGGCCGAAAACCGGCGGTTCTCTGGCTTTTCCTCTTTTTTTTTTTTTTTTTTTTTGAAAATTTTTGAAATTACTCAACTTAAATAATATTTTAATTTTAATCAAATGTAGGTTCTCTATTTATAGTGTACTACACATTGTAGAGATTCCTACATTTTTCAATGTGGGATAGTTTCAACTTAATGTAGCTTCACTATTTGTAGTGTACTACACATTGTAGAGAATCCTACATTTTTCAATGTGGGATAATTTCAACTTAATGTAGCTTCCTATTTATAGTGTACTACACATTGTAGAGAATCCTACATTTTTCAATGTGGGATAATTTTAACTTAATGTAGCTTCACTAATTATATTGTACTACACATTGTAAATAATCCTATATTTTTCAATGTGAGATCACTCAACTTAAATTATCTATAGCATATATAGACTTTCATTCTTAATCATTCATTGGTCTTTTTAATTTGTCTAATGGCGTGAAGGTATAATGGTTACATTTTTTTATTTGAATTGGGAGATGGGGGAAAATGAATTCAAGGCCTCTTTATTAATATATCGAATTTTTATTCGAATGGATGTATCATGGCACACTTATTTAAAATAATGTGTTTTTTAGTAGATTTGACATAATTACTTTTACTAATTTTGAAACCCCTCTTCTCTCAATCAAATTGTTGGACTAACATTAAATTATGGGAGAAAACCCATCAAATGAACCGTCAGGTATGGCTTTCAAAAAAATATTAGTAATCAAAATCAATTAATATTTTTTTAGGCCCTCAATTAATGATTAATTAATTTTTCTATAGAGTGTTCATAAAAGGGAGTCAAGAATCAACGATGAAAAGTAACATAAAATTAATCAATTGACTCTCTATTACAAAAAATATATGTTTTCAAATGTTTGATATAAGTATATAACTAAGGCACGTTATCAAAGGCATACATATGTCAATTGATGGTGCCAGGTATATTTCTAAGTTATAAGTTATAAGTTATATATTTATAAATTATAAGTTATAAGTTATATATTTATAAGTTATAAGTTATAATATATTACATGAGAATTGAATTGAAATAAAATAAAGGAAAAATAATTAACACATTGAGAACCAAAAATTCAAATGAATTCATAAAAATAGATATCTTTATTGAATTTATTCTACGTACCAAAAGAATATTACAAGGATACAAATTACATAATCTTTAAAATTGAATAAGTAAACTAACTAATACTAACTAATTGATCCCTAGACCTTATAAGTTATAAGTTACATATTTATAAGTTATATATATATATTTAGAAGTTATAAGTTATTACATGAATATAAGTTATATATTTATAAGTTAGGTTGAGTGATCCCACATTGAAAAATATAGGATTCTTTATAATGCGTAGTACATTATAGATAGTGAAGCTACATTATCCCACATTGAAAAATGTAGGATTCTCTACCATGTGTAGTACACTATAAATAGTGAAGCTACATTATCCCACATTGAAAAATGTAGGATTTTCTACCATGTACACTATAAATAGTGAAACTACATTTAGTTAAAATTATTAGGATTTGAATATAGAATTAAAAAAAAAAAAAAAATTGATCGGGCCCGGCGGTTCAGGGCCGAACCGGCGGGCCGGACCGGCGGTTCAGGGTTGGCAACCCTATGAACCTTAACCGGCCCGGATAACTGGCGGTTCGGCCCTGAACCGGCCCGTTGGTCAACGGTCCGGGCCGGAACCGTTGACCGTCGGGCCGGTTCAGAGTCGAACCGCCGGTTCCGGTCGGCCCTTGGCAACACTATCATTGGCTGTGTTGGAGAATCTTAAACACCTAATCTTAAGAGGGTATCGTTTCAGAAGCATGCCTTGTTTGGATGAGATTGGTATTCTACGTCTCCATACACTCAAATTGGATGGACTCCTTACCAGGTTACCAAATAATCTCCCTCCAAAAATTGTTTCATTGACGTTGGTGCATTTACGTGGTCTCGAAGTCCTATGCATCGAAGAGTTATGGAATCTGAGAAATGTACAATGTGGAAAAGGTGCATTTATAATTTGACTCAAGAAAATAGAAATCCACGATTGTCCAAATCTGGATACCCTCCCGAAAGAGATTGTGTCAATGATTTTTTTGGAGGAGTTAAAGATGGTGACAACCGAAAGCATTGCAACAAAGATCAGGAATTCAAACCTAATCTCCAAACTAAGGATCGTGAATATAAATCCATGAGCTAGCGTTGTTGTTACGTACGTTTTGCTTGTTGGCGTTTTGCTTAGCTCCCTGCGCCGCTGCAGCTGTGAGTTTCCAGAAACGTCGTCGTTTTCAGATCTACATCCGCCGCGTCTCAGCCAGGAACTCGTCCATCGGCGGCTCCGCCACGACCTCAAGCACTCAGCATCTTAATTATTTTTCATATCCATGAAAATTTGAAGGCAAATCGATCGTGGTGGGAGGAAGGTGTGGCGGATTCGTCCGTTTGAGCGGATCGAGGGGCAGCAGGCGGCGGAGGACGGGATGTCGGCTGCGGGTGCTGGCGTTCACTGATGCAGTGGAGAGAAGAGAGAGACGGAAGAGGAGACGGAAGGGGAGAGAGAGCCGCGAAGGAGGCAAGAAAGGGAGAGAGAGGTAGAGAAAATGAGAGGAAGATTAGTGTTTACGGTGGAAAAGGGACCACGGGTCAAACCGGAATGAGATTCAGTGTAACATACTTTATGTCCCACTTTCAATTTTGTTTATTTTCTTATATATTTTTTCTTCAATTTCAATTTTGTATGCTTTAGTTTAATTGTGTGATTATTAACTAGGGTTTATTCCATTAATTTAGAATCTATAATTAAATATAATTCATAGTATTACGTGGCACATATAAAATTATGGGATATTGAATTTCATCCTGGTCAAAGACCCGTGTGACCGTGAGACCGAGCGTACACAAGAATTTGCGATAAAATAATAAGGAAAAAAGAAGAAGAAGACATTGAACAGATTTCAATTCAGCTTAATGGGCCAGGCTGTCAGGCCTAATTTTAATTTGGGCTGGGCCGGGTAAAAAATTCGGGCTCAAGTGCCATGTCCAATTCTGCGTTTCATATAATCATTATTCTTGCTATAGAGCTAACGTATTAATACTTTTATCAAATTTTTTATTTATTTAAATTTTGATTATTTTTTTTTCTTATTGTTGATACATATGATATTCTTAATTTCGACCTCCCACATAAAATTTGTGCATCTGCGATTATGTGAGATTTTCAGCATCAATAGATTCCCGATTGTCTGAACTTCGATTTTCAACAAATTTAATGGTAAAACATGGTTTGTAGATGGGGTTGGGGTGACTACAAAATTGTTAAGGATAATTCTATTAATAGCACTCATTTTATTCACTATATCCTTTCTATAAAATAATAATAAATAAATAATTATGAATTTACTATTTTACTCTATAAGGCAAACCCCAAATTAAATATTATGATTTTTTTTCATAGCCAAATCAAATTCCCTACTTTTTAATAGTCTCCAACCACATACAATCACAACTCACGACATAAACTCTTCTACATTCTTTACATAACTAAATTGAATTCAAATTTTACTATAGCCTGGAACCACAGAATTCAACAACAAAAGTCTTTGAGATACTGTTAATTTATCAAAAAAAAAAAAAAAATCTTTGAAATACCTTCGTAAAAAAACAAAATAGATTTACAAATGATGATGTGCTGCCGACAAAGATGAATCTAAAGTTTTAATGGTATGTACAAGTTTCGTGATTCGTTGACAAAGGTTTCACATACGTACGAGGATTGTAGCACTCCAAACACTCTACTGCTATTTTCGAGAGCAGTAGCCCCCGATTTTTTTGGCATTTCGTATATTTTAGGTATTTTTTTTTATTAAAAGACAAGTATAATAGTGTTAGAAATGGATATTGGGCTCATTCCTCCCTTAAAAGGCCTTATAAGGGAGAGGGGTTGCCTCACTATATAAAGTGGCTCATGCCACTATCTCTAATCCAATGTGGGACACTTCAATACATCCCCCGCACGCGCAGCGTAGACTATCCCAAACGCCATATGTTGACAACGATATTGGAGGGGCCCGTCATTGGATTGGGTTGACTCTGATACCATGTTAGAAATGGATATTGAGCTCATTCCTCCCTTAAAATGCCTTATAAGGGAGAGGGTTGTCTCACCATATAAAGTGGCTCATGCCACTATCTCCAATCCAATGTGGGACACTTCAATAAATAGTAATAATAACAAACAACATTTTCATAAATTATATAGTTTCAACGAGAGAGCATGCATAACATGAAATAATAGAGACAAAGTTAAGTACATTCCAAGTCCGATGAAATTAAAGTCAGGGTCTCAAATGAGGCATACATACCACTTTAAAGGTGCAATAAACATGACAAAACTAACCACCATCTTATGCAACTGATATGATGATGTGTTTGGGCAGATTCTCAGTCTTCAAATATGGGCAATCTATGATTTGGAGTTGTTTGAGACACGGCATTCCACCTGCTTCGATATCGATCCGTGTCAGAAAACCCTGCCTTCGGAGGGAGAGGGATTTGAGGCAAGGGAACCCATCATGCAATACTTTCATCCTGCAACCAATGTAAGGTTTTATCGGATTCGACAACGTGAGGTACTGTAGCTTAGGCAGCTTCCCCAACTCTTCCATCGGATCATCATCTAGGTTGGCCAACACAAGGTGAGAAAGATTTGGAGGGAACACACTCGCAGCTGGACATGTGAGCATCCCACCATCCAATATTAGTCTAGTGAGACTGTCGAGATTGGGAATAATTTTTTTTACTGATAACGAATGATCGATTGTTAGGTGTAGTTCCACAAGATTCGTCATCTTCTCTAGCGACGCTTTCCCCGCGCTGAAATTGCAATTTTCTTTGATTTCGTTTATATATATGCCCAATTCACGAACTTGACAACTAGCCATTAGTGTTGAACTGATTTCCAGCCAATCCTTAAGCCTGATTCGTTTCAAAGTCTCGATATTTTTCCAATTGTCTATGCTCATCGGTTTGCCATCGACAAGATAGGCGTGAAAGTGACGCAGTCTTTCCAGTTTCAGGGCCTCATCTGGGAACAGCACAACCTCCGTCTCCACGTCAAGAACCTCGAGCTTTTTAAGGTGATCGAACCAGCTCGGGAGTGTGAGTACGAAATAACCAAACAAACTCTGATCTCTACGTATTCTCAAGCACTTCAATCCGACCAAGAAGCGAAGAGATTCGGGCAATGTTGGGAACCCAAAGCCATCGAGGTCGAGTATCTTAAGGAGTTGAAAGCTCTTCCAGTAATTAGATGGAGTCCTCACATCGATCCCTTCGCGGCTGACATTAAGGATGAAAAGGGAGCGAATATGCTTATTCTGATCCGATGAGAAAATCTCAAGATTTTTGTCATCGACAACACGATGACGAGTTCTGCACGACGATCCAGATGAAACCCCATCCTCCCCCTTCACAATCTTCACACCCATTTCGCCCCCTGCTTTGCTTAAGCATACCTCGCGAAGAAGATCATGGAGGCGACAATGATTTACTCGATCATCGTTGATGAAACCAGCATTATTCTGAACCATGCTCCGATTGATCAGCTCATTTAAGAAGCCTCTTCCTATCTCATCAATTGTCGCTTTCCCTTCCTGTTCGATATTCTGAACCATGCTCCTATTGATCAGCTCATTTAAGTAGCCTCTTCCTATCTCATCAATTGTCGCTTTCCCTTCCTGTTTGATCAAGCTCATTCCAGCCCATATATCTATCACTCTTTTTGCAGGGATAATGGAGTCTTCCTTGAAAAAAGCTAAGCACAAGAAGCATGACTTCAATTGTGGAGTCAGATTCTGATAGCTCAACTCCAAAATTCTCGGAACGTTGCTTTCGGGTTTATCCAAGTAAGAGTTTATTTGGTTGAGAACTTGTTGCCATCCACTCTTGGTTTGTGTTTCCACGAGTAAGCCTCCTACCACGCTGATAGCTAATGGTAGACCATCGCATTTTTCCAAGATTTGTTCCCCTACACTCCTTAATTCTTCAGCACATTTGCCATCAATGAATGCCTTCTTCAACAACAATTCCCAGCTTTGCTCGGGAGTTAGAAGCTCCATCTTATGCACATATTGATCATCCTTCGCAGTAATCTTGTTGCGAGTTGTAATCAATAATCTGCTTGTTTTATCTGTCAGAGTAAGAACATATTCAAAAAACCATGTTTCTGTTGTAACTCTGCTAAACTGTAACGACATATATATGTTCAGTCGCTGGATTTTTAGCGACGAGCATTTTCCAAATGGATTACGTCCGTTTCCGATAGGTTGTTAAAATTGTTTAACTACGGAATTAATTTTTTTAACTAGGGAAGTTCCCGTCGCTATTTACCTAAAATTTTGTAGTGACATAGCTATTCAATCTTTTATTACACTAGTAGAGCAAGCGTGCATTGCACTCAATTCAATTAATTTATATAAATTATTATAACTGAATAATTATCATAATGGGATGTCCCATTAAAAATGTCTCACTTTGCATAATGGGATGTCCCATTAAAAATGCCTTATTCCTTTTGGTAATATACTCTCTCTCTATACTTAATATTTTTGAATAATTTTCACCAACCCACTTTATCTACTAACTGCACATTTCTTTATCTCCGTGTCCAAAAGTAATGAGACATTTGTAATGAGTCGGAGGGAATATTAAGTTGTGAAAATTATAATAGGGATTTATTATAAAACAAAGTTTTGCACTGACGTTAATAGTTGAAAAAAAATTAAAGTTATTTGCTATAGTGAAAGTTGAAAATAATTTTAAACTAGATTCATTTATTTTTCTAGATCAAATAGATATTGGTGTATTTATTTTAAATAAGTTACTCCCTTTGTCCCTGAAAGTTGTGACTTTATTACCATATCTAGACGCCTCTGAAAATTGACCTTTCCTTATTTGAAAATAGCCCCACAAACTTTCCCTTTCACTATTTACAACTCAATCTATACTAACAGAAAAAAAGCCTAAGGCATCCTAAGGCATAACTTGTGGATTGCCTATTTTACCCCTATTACATAATACTCCCTCCGTCCCGCCCAAAATGCTACATATTCCTTTTTGGGCCGTCTCAACCAAGATGCTACATTTCTATATTTGGCAAAAATAAGGAATTTTAAACACTTAATTAACACTAATTAAGTATTTCTTTATTACCTTCTCTCTCCTACTTTATTTATTACCTTCTCTTTCTTACTTTATCACTTTATTAGTTTCTCTCTCTTACTTTATCACTTTATTATTACACACTTAGGGCTAGTTTGATAGGGTATATTAGGTGTGTTAATTAGTATTTCTACATATTTTGGAGTGTTTGATAGGATTGTTAAATAATAGCCTTGGCCCGCAGAAAGGCCAAGGCTCGCTGCTAATATACTGTTCCTCTTAGAAAATCCATACCGCACCTCCCCCAAGTTAAATTATACCATTTTGTACAGTAACAAATATTAACTTTTTGTTGACAAATTTATCCTCATCATCAACCCAACTTCAAAAATGAAAAAAAGCGAATACTCTCTCTGTAAATTATATTTGTGTTCTTCGCAATTGGAAGAACGGATCTTCTTCTTCTTCGCAACTAGCCATCGACGACCACCTACCATCGTCGCCGCTATAAACCTCCATCCCCAACAGAAAAACGTCGTGGCCCACGAAGAAATCGAGAGCGTCCATTGATGACCAAATATCAAGATCCAGAAGTCGACAACTAGAAACGCAAAATCGAGCCGCCGCCCGTGAAGGAATGATTTCTTGTGGCTAAACTAAAGCGGCGATAACAATTGAAGCGGCGATAATTAGAGAATTGATTTAAAAAAAACATGAATTGATTGGAAGAAATTAGTTTTGGGAAATAGTTTGTGGGGATCTTGTTGAGAGAACTGGTTTTTGTGAGTTTGGGATTGGCAATTGGAGTTGGAGCCACGACGGTGATTTTCTTGTGAAGAAAAAAGGGCGGAGAAGTCTGTGGTGTGGGCGGTGAGGCCGAGGGATTGGAAGTGGGAGTGGACGTAGAGGGCGGTGGAGAGGGAGAGAGGGGTGTCGGCGAGGTGGGGGCGGAGGGTCAGGTGGCGGAGGTAGGCGGAGACGGTGTAGTTGCTGGCAGAGGAGAGGAATACGTTGGCGGCGGTGAGAGAGGAGGGGGAGGGGAGAAGAGGGTGGTGGTGGAGGGTGTAGAGGGCGAGGAGAGAGAGAGTGAAGAGGAAGAGGAGAGTGCATTTTGGTGTTTTACAGGAAAACGCCATTTTTGGAAAAAGCTTCAGAAATTCTCTACGGGGGAGGAGAGAAGAAGAGGAGGGGGGAGGCTCACAGGTTTTCTTGTGAAAAAGGGGGGAGGGGGGTGTCGTGTTCAATCGGTGGGGGTTAACATGGTAATTTCAAAGGATATGTCATCCCTTTCGACTTATATCTGGAATGCCATCAAACACCCAAAACAAGATATACATATATTATTAACCTTATATCAAACAAAGGATTAGTTAATTAAACTCACAGCAACTAGATTAATTATCCAGATATAATTAAAACCTAGATATTTAGTGGACTCAATCAAACGGGCCCTTAAAACATTAATCTACAACTCCTTAAATCCCGTGCCGAAAAATAAATGTAGCGTCTTGGCCGGAACGGAGGGAGTATTTTATTTTAAGGTTATTTTACATATTATATATTTATAAGAATATATTAATTCATTAGATATTACACTTAATCTATGTGATATATATCTATAGCTATTGATAAGGCTTATAGATAAATATATCCATTCAATAAATTATCTAATAAAAGTAATGAATTAATAGATTTTCTAAAATACTCCCTCCGTCCATCAAAGATATGCCACAATTTCCTTTTTCGTCCGTCCACAAAAAATATGCCACATCCATTTTTAGTAGTAGGGTCCACACAATTCCACTCACATTTAAAGTGGGACCCTACTCACATTTTATTAAAACTCGTGCCGAAAGTAAAGTGCCATATCTTTGGTGGACGGAGGGAGTAATAGATTATCAAATAAAATAATATTAATTACACGTACAACGTACGTTCTTTCTGCTAGTCTTCACTAAAAAACAACTACCACACTTTTTCTTAAAACCAATGTCCTCCCTGTGTCACAATTTTTAGGGACAGAAGGAGTATTTGTCTGGATGGAGTATTTGTCTAGGGAGTATTTGCCTGTGTGTTTATTTTATTAAGTGTTATACAATAGAAACATGAGCAAAGAAGTAAAGATAAGAATAGCTGAAAAGGAATTAAAGCTATTTGTGCTATAAATGGAAGTGACAAATTTTTGGTGGACGGACAGAAAAGAAAATTGTGGCAAAATTTTTGTGGACGGATAAAGTAGTTTTTAATTATTTTTCTTCAATTTTATATATTAGCATAATTTTAAGATAATTAACAAAGAGTAACTCATTCAATTAGGTTTATAATTATTTTTATTATTATATTTTAATTAATAATGGGTTATTTTTTTATATAATAAACAGTTGTAAAATAGTGAAATTAAAAGTGAGACACAATAAATTATGGGACAATAAATTCGAAGAGCTAGCATACATACCTTGTTCAATGGGGAAAGCACTCTTCAAATTTTGCCAATGTTGCTGCTCCCACACATCGTCCAAAACTATCAAGTAATTTTTGCCCTGCAGCTGCTGGTGAAGCATTTCCTGAAGCTTTCGTATAAGGTATGTCTCGTCTTTGGTCGTCTCCTCCAATTCACGCAGCTTTTTCCCATCTGAGCCGGGCAGTTCCAAGATTAGCTGCTTGATCGTCTCTTGCGGAGTAAATTCACTTGAAACTACAACCCAGCCACGGCACTCGAATCGACCAGCAACGACGTCGGGGTGGTTGTATATCTCCCGGGCAAGTGTCGATTTCCCAATTCCCCCCATGCCTTGTATAACCGCAACCGAATGCCCTTTCTTCTCATCCATAATCGATTCTCGCAGCAGCTTCTTCACATCATCTTCCATACCCACCAGGTGTTCGTCTTTTTCCCAGTGAGCCAGCTGCCGCCGCAGTTCAACTTGAGACCTCCGCGTAGAATCCGCCGCCTCTTCGAGACTCTTAATCCCGTACCTCTCGCGGCTTTTGTCAATGGCGTCGAGCCTAGCACGGATTGACTCAATCTCATCCCCAATTCTGTTGAGCTGGTACATACGCTTCGCGAACCTAGTGCATCGTTTGAGAAGCCCCTTGCTCTTCGAGTTCTCGACGTTGAGAAGGAACATCTCGACGGTATCTTCAGCATCCTCAGCCACCTCTCGCATCTCCGATATCCAATTACGCACCCTCTCGTCTTCAAATTGCTTTTTGTTGGCGTCTTTGAGAAAGGATTGCATCCTCTTCAGCTCGTCTCTCAGCAACTCCACATTTCTCTTAACGCCTCGCAGGAATTTCACCTTCTGGATGAGCAGATTGCCCAGCAGTTCCACCGCAGATGAGATCGCCGCCTCCGCTGCCATGTTGATCGCTCTCTCGAGTTTTGTTTCTCTCCTGAATTTCTTATTATTGCTTTAGTGGATTAAGTAAAAGATCATGTTGGATTGGATAGTGCCACTAGCTCCCTCTCCAATTATTATATGGCATTTGGTTTGACGGATGAGATAGATAAGATTGATAGGATTAGAGGATAGTGTCACTCCCTCTCCAATTATTATCCGATTGAATTATTAGAGTGCGGACCGAGTTAATCGTCACGTGCTGAATCATGCAAACCAAACACTAAATTAATTAAAATTATTTTATCAATCATGCCTTTATCAAACCATAAGATATGATTGATAAAATAATTCAACTTAATCAATATTTGACTCGCACGATTCAGTCTATGATAGATAACTCGATCTACATTCTAATCATCTAATTGGATGACATTGGTATTATGGTACATTTTAGTCATAATTCTTAAACTGATCTTAAATCATAATCAATCAATCCAAGCCGTGCACAAAACTAAATAATTCATATAATTCAATCTTACTATATAAATATATATATATATATATATATATATATATATATATATATATATAGGGTTAGGTTCAATGAAAAGACCTAAATATAAGAAAGAAGAGAGAAGTAATCTCATCCGTTGATCTTATCTAATCTAACGGACATGATTTATTCACGCCATGTTCAACGGATTTTTTCGTTGAACATTCGTGAACATATACAATATTTTTGGGGGTTATGGGTTTCGATCCCCCATATGTTCAAAGAAAAAATCTGTTGAACATGGCGTGAATAAATCATGTCCGTTAGATTAAATAAGATCAACGGATGAGATTACTTCTCTCTTCTTTCTTATATTTAGGCCTTCTTCATTGAACTTTGGCCTATATATATATATATATATATATATATAGGGAGTGGTTCAATTGAGAAGCTCAAATGTGTTGAGAAGTTGAGAAGCAATCTAATAGATGAACATGTCAATACATTTTGATGAACATAGCAATTAGACTCCAAATTAATAAATTCTTTGAAAATATCAAATATAACTGACGAACATACGAATCTATTTAATTTGTTAAAAAATACGCCACCGCCAAGGATCGAACCCCAGATCAAACTCGGGTTCATAAAAATTAATTGACATGTTCATCTATTAGATTGCTTCTCAACTTCTCAACACATTTAAGCTTCTCAATAAAACCTAACCCTATATATATATATATATTCTTTGTTATCTATTTCATCCATGGAATCAAACGCCAAGGCCAATTGTATTTTCAACTCATGATGCTCGAATTGTTCTAGCATATTAAAATGCGCGTGGCAGACTGTGTTTGATGTGAAAAATCAACATTTTCAATTTTCTAAATATTTTACACATGTATTTTGACATCAAATTATGTTGGATTAGATAACCTGAATAATATTGGATTCCACTTTTTCTTTTTTCTCTTTTATAAAACTTACAAGATAAGACGTGCATCTTTGTGGATGTGAGTGTAGAGTAATCCACATGGTGCCGCAGTGTAGGTGTAGGTCCTACAAAAGTGGTCACAAATTTTCAAAATTTTCTTGAATTATAAAATGAGATATAGATCGAGAACTGTTACTTTTCATTTATGGTTGTTTACTCTTGAGGGTTAGCTTTGATGGATAAAAATAATAAAGGTAATCGCTTGTTTACTTTCATTTGATGAATTGCAACTTTGAGATATCCCAAGGTCCTTGATTATTTCTATATATCATTCAAACTAATTTTTCTTGAACAATTCGAGCATTTTTATCAATCAAGGCTAGCTTGAATGATAGAAATAATTAAGGGTCTTGAGCAAGGGCGGAGCTCGACTCAGGGGGTCCAAATTTTTTTTTTCAACAAAAATAATAATTAAATAATTTTTTTTAAAAATAAATAATAATAATTAATATAATTATAATGTTATTTAAATTATATAACAAGTTAAAAAAAAATAAACATAATTATTTTTTAAAAAAAAGTCCAATGTAACAATTAGCAAGCATATTAATAACCAAGCACAAGTTATATTGTAAAGTCAATACCCAAAATCATCATTTGCAAGCTCTACAGAAGCGGGGCAGAAAACTAGAAAAGTCTCAAATTATAGCATATGTTTTCTTTAGAAAAGACACACCTTACCATTTAGCAACATTACCTTTGTTCTGTCACAACATACATAATACATCATACCAGAAATATTGTCTGTAAATGCATTTGAATTATTATTATAGCAGATGAGATAACCACCACATTAGTCGTCTAGCATCACTAAACTAGTACGATAATTTATTGTTTTATTTTTTGGAAGGTCACTGGAATAAATTTATGTGAACATGAACTTCCCCCACACCCCTTAAATAAAACTAGAGTAACATTGGGTAAGGAGCAAGGACTAAGGAACATGAATTTCCCCCACACCCCCTTAAATAAATTTATGTGAGCATTGAGCTATTATTGACCAAGAATAGGAAACACAACATTTACTTGCGGAGCAACGAAAGGCAAATGAATTGAGGGAGACGAATGGAGGCAGCTCAGCGGTAGACGAACGGTAGAGTCAAACTGGGATATGGCGATTGCGAGTGAGAACGAACGGAGAGCAGCGAAAAAATAGATGATGTGCAGCGAAGTTAAGGATTGAAATTCGCAGAAGTTAGGGATTGGAATTCCAATTAGAAAAATTAGATAAAATTAATATTTTTTTATTTTTTTAAAATATATTTATAAAATTACTAAAATACACCTAGGATTTTTGGAAATTCCAGGGGGGTCCAGGTGACCCCACTGCCCCCCCGGCTCCACCCCTAGTCTTGAGATATCATAAAGTTGCAATCCATAAAAGTAAAAGAAATTAACTTTACTGTTTTTTTTCAATCAAGGTTAATCCTTCAAAGTAAACGCTCATTAAATGATAAATATGTACTTTTTTACATTTTGGGAGCGTTTACTTTGCATGATTGATTATATGTATATGATTGAGTATTCTTATCCTCGAGAGTAGGATATCTCTAATCCCATCATTTACATGGGATAATAATCAAGCAAAAAACTAACTTGAAGGATAGAAATAATCAAGGGTCTTGCATATCCCAAAATTGCGAAATCTATCAAAGTAAATCTCCCTGCCCTCTTACCCTTTTGTTTTGAGAAAGTTTAGGTTTGCTTTATATAATAAAGGATTAGTCTTATTATTTTTATCAATCAAGGCTAATCCATCGAAGTAAACGCTATTAAACAATGAGACATGACAAGGTGTAGAGTATATATGCCAAATTAAGAAACCACTGTTTTGTGGAGAGGGACCTGACTGCAATTATTTAAGCCAGTGGCCGACAAAGTTAAAGTGGAGACCACTTTAAATCAACGTCAAAATGAAAACAAAAATAGTGTAGAGGACTTCTGCTATCAATTTATTGAGTACCATCTCCTTGTTAACAAAATAATATCTAATTGTACGATTATTTATTACTTAAAAATTGAGTTGATTATATAATTATGATTTGATGGCTACAATGAAATTACAAGTAACGATGATCAATGGTTGAGCAAGATTATCTCAACAAGCGCAAAAAATGAAGAAGAAATCTCTAATCATCAAATTGGATTTCATCGTATATTATGAAATAATAGTAATTTATTTTAATTTTTATTTATTTGCTAATAGTATTATAAATTTTCATAAAAAATTGCAAAAGACAAATGATCGAGTCACCTTTCTAAATTCAATAATTGAAATCAATTAAGACAATATAATAAATATTATAAATATATTTATTTTTTATTTTTATCAAATAAAATTGACATTGGTTTTAATAGTGGAATAGGATAATAGAATTGGGACTGATGATCGCATCTCCAGCAACCATCATACTAAGAGCATCTCCATCGCGGTGCGCTGGCCCAACTTATGTCTTTTTTCAATTATCCAACATCTATTTCAGCCGATTTTTTAAATTTTTAGAACAATTAGCCGTTTGCAATGGCTCTTTAACATTTTTTTAATTCCAAAATAATTCTATAAATACCTCTTCATTCCATTCATTTTCTTCTACACCAAATTAAACTCCTATGCAACTCCTCTTCCAATTCGAGCGTATATAGCTCGATACTCCTCCATTTACGATAAACGAATCCAAAATCGCCTCCAAGAAGATCTAATTGAGTTGGACATGCATGATTTGATCCTATCCAGTCATAATTCAATTAATGTATTTTTTAATTACTATAATATTTTTAAAAAATATTTTAATATTTTTAAATTAATGTAAGGTTAAAATTTAAATTTACTGAGACTTTTTATTTCAAAATTCAATATTTACTTTAATCTTAGAATGCATTTAATTTGGAGAAAATAAAAATAAATTTTGTTGAGATCGGTTTAAGAGTCCACCGTCGTAGAGGAGGAGCTCTTAAGTGGGGACCACTTCTTCTATAGATCTCCAAAGGAGCTCTTGGATGGAGATGCTCCAAAACAATTAAAGTAATGTGTTCACATGTAGGCACATGCATTTCCTAATTAAGTTGCCAATATTCAAGTTGGACAGAAAATGCATCGATATGCATCGATACGCAGATCCTTGAATACTTATTTAAGAAGTAAAAGAAATACTCCCTCCGTCGCCAAAATAAGTTCCTCTTTGGGGACGACACGAGTTTTAAGGAAAAATGGTAAAATATATTAATAGTGGAGAAAAATATGTTATAATTAGTATTGAGAGTAGTGAAAAGGTGAAAAAGTGTTATAATTAGTATTGAGAGTGGTGAAAAAGTGAAAAGTAAGAATAAATAAAGTATTATTAGTGGTGGGGTAATTGTCCAAAAATGGAGAGAAAGAAAGAGGAACTTATTTGGGGACGTCCCAAAAAGGAAAAAGAAAAACTTATTTCAGGGATGGAGGGAGTATTAACTAATATGTTTTGGTGTTAGGATCGATATTGGATCAACTAATTGAAAGAATAATTATTAAACGAAGAATACAAGTGCATGGGGTGAAAGTGGAAGTTGACCTTCATTTATCATTCAAAAGTCTTAACAATATATGTACACTGTTTAAATACCTTTCAAAATTGTCACTTATCTCTACAAATTTTATGTGTGAAACAATAAGTCAACTCTTCAACTGGCTCGATCTAAGCTCGTGATTTTATTAATTATTTTATTAGAGGTTGTTGAATATGCACGTTATTTGGCTTCTTCAACTGGACATTTGTCACAATTTCTAACATTCAAAATCCATAATTCTACTCAAACGAAATTCACTATTCAGAGCCCCAAATCTAATCACAGTAAACACCGCCGGATTCCGCCGCGCCTTTGCTCGCTCGGCGCCACCGCCTCCTTCCGTCGCCAGCAGCCCAGGTACGTTATTTTAACTCTCTGCTTTACTGAATTCAATACATATGTTCTTTTTCTTGATTTACAATGCTTGCTTACTTGCTATTGTCAAAATGGAATCAGAATTAGTTGTATCAATTGAAAATATGATAAGATAAGAAGAAGATTATGAGTCTATCACACTGTGATTGCGCGATTACTCAAGCAGTCAAGCTCCTCTACAACTACAAGCATCGAGGCCCATTTCCATTTCTTTCTATGATTTTTTGTTTTTTCTTTCAAAGAAAAATAGACTTGAGCTGAATTTTTCAGTTTGTGTTTGTGTTGAAGGATGAATAATCCTTCCTCATTTTTACTTCGGTGTTGAATTGTTTTGTTTGTGTCTGTTTTGAAGATCCTCTACAAGAACCTCATTTGATGAAAATTAAGTAGTATTTTGTTACTTCTATTTAACTTAGAAAAATTGTTCTAAAATACACCAAGTTTGGACGAATTCTTGTTTTGCACATAGTCTTTGAAATTTGAAATAAAATACACCAATTTTTAATTTTTCTGATTTTTTCATCAACTTAATATTCTCCTAAATTTAAAACTTGGTAATTCAATATGAAAATAAAGTTTTTCCTTGCAATCAAACATTAATCCACGAGAAAATAAAAATAAAATTTTAATTTTTCTCACAACCT
Organism: Salvia miltiorrhiza; assembly: GCF_028751815.1. Classification (NCBI taxonomy): domain Eukaryota; kingdom Viridiplantae; phylum Streptophyta; class Magnoliopsida; order Lamiales; family Lamiaceae; genus Salvia; species Salvia miltiorrhiza. The sequence goes on from NC_080389.1 coordinate 10,573,668, forward strand.
TTTCAATTTGAAATAAAATACACTAAATTATACTTTGTCATAATTTATTTTCATTTTCTTGTGAATTAATGTTTGGTTGTGAGACAAAACTTTATTTTCATATTGAATTGTTGAATTGCAGAGTTCATTAAATGTATTATATGTACAAGTTATAAACTTTTTCTGTTAGGTAGTAGTAGCAATTTTTGTAAAATTTTTGGGGGAATTTTAAATGATGGGAAAAATCCAAAAAAATAAAAAAAATAAAACGTGGTGTATTTTATTTCAAATTTTAAAAGTTGTATGCAAAATCAAAATTCGTCCAACTTTTGTGTATTTTACAGCAATTTACCCTAAATTATTTAACTTTATGAGTTTGACTATATATAATTGTAACTGTGATTTTGTGAATTTGTCTGTTTTGGCTAGTTCAAAGGTATCAAACTCTACCGTAATCAAATCACTCTCAGTTGGCAAGACGAGCAAAGAGAAGGAGAGGGAGGATTGAATCGCAAATTTTAGATAAGAAGAAAATTTGCAAAGGGTAATTTTCCTACTCCTTAGATTTGAATAATATGAAAACTCACATAATTATACAGAGTTTTTGCATCAAAAATTTAGATTTCTGTGCTTCATAAAAACTAGTGTATCTCCCGCGCCATACGCGGTTGAATGTGAATTTAGACTCGTGTAAAATATGCATTTATATATTTTATAATATCAATATAAACTAATATAATTAAAATTCGATATCAAAATTATTTTTTGCTAAGTGATCTAATATTTTAATATAACCAATGTAATTATACAAAAATATAGCACATGTCTCTCTCTCTCTCTCTATATATATATATAGATCTTGTATAACTTATATAGGGAGTTTCTATAATTACAAAAATTAAACCAGATTTATCGCATAAAATAAGTTGTGTATGAATTTGTTATGTAACATTATGGATTTGGTGTGAAAAATGATGAATTAAAAAAAATATATCAACCTATAAAATTCAAACTATGGACCAAAAATTCATTTAGAAATTAAAGCTATAATTTCACCAAAGTTTTAATCATAATTTAAGGGATGAAAATGCTTGCTATTAAGCATATTGGTCATTAACAGATTATATTTCAACACATATTTTTGAGATATAAATAAACACATAAAGATATTTGAACTTAATTTAATACCTATCAAAGATAATTGTATGAATACAAAAAAAATAAAAAATACATACATTAATAAATTCGAGTTGAATTCACAACCAGTGAACAATGGGTATTTGTAAAATTTTATATGTAAGGGTAAAATGGTAAATGTGGGTATTTTTTTAAGTTTTTATATTAGTGGGTAAAATTTAATTTTACTATATAAAAGTGGCTATTCTTATATATTAACACTATAAAATATGTAACTTTATGCATTTGTGTATTCTATAATTCCTTCCAGTTCTGTTTTGGCTTGTTCAAAGATATCAAACTCTATTTTCCGCATCCCATGTTTGGTAGGACTTTTTTGGAGTTTGAAAACGGATTCAATTAATCGAATTCATTACTTATTATTTGATTTGGGTAATGATTACTTGAGGGTAACCAAATCATCCAAATTGTTATTTAAAAACCATAAAAACATTTATGTTTTTGCTTTGATCCATCTCACTTTTGATCATATGATAGTGTTGATTATGGGTAGTTAATTGTAGCAAGAGACCTTTATTAGTTGTTGAATTCGTAGAATTTTGAAATAGTTGTTCTATATATTAGCTAACCCAGAAAGTCTTGATTCCTTGTTTATCAAACATATACCAAACAAGAAGAAGAAAATCCTTACTAGTGATTATTTTCCTTTGTTAAACCAAATCTATACTAATAGAAAAAGAACCTAAGACATTCTAAAACACAACTTGTGGATTGCCTATTTTACCCCTATTATATATTTTATTTTAAGGTTATTTTATATATTATATATTTATAAGAATATATTAATTCATTAGATATTATACTAAATCTATGTGATATATATCTATAGCTATTGATAAGGCTTATAGATAAATATATCGATTCAATAATTTTCAAATAAAAGTAATGAATTAATAGATTTTCTAAAATAATAGATTATCAAATAAAATAATATTAAATACACGTACAACGTACGTTCTTTCTGCTAATACTCAATAAAAGTAACAGTTATTGATATCATTCATCTCCTTTGTTTGATTCCATTCTCTTTCTATTCCTCTACTTGAACCAAACAACCACTCAAATTACAGATAGTTGGACAGACCAGCGGGGAAGATTGAATCGGAAAGTCGATCTAGACGAGCAAAGATATGATAGAGAAAATCTACGAACCGGTATGTTTTTTCTCTCCTTACATTGGAATAATATGAAGACTCGCATGAATGTACGGAGTTTTTAAATGGGAAAGTTAAATCCTAGAATTTTGTTAAGCCCGAAATCTTTTCGAAGCCTGGATTATTGCATGTCTAGTTTAACATATACTATAAGAAAAATGCTGAAAGACTAGTGTTTTGATGAAAAACCGTATTGTAGACTCTAAAATCGTGGTTGTAGATAAAACCGTGGTCTTTTAACATCTTTTTATGCTAAAAGACCACAATTTTTAATAGCCTAGTCGTTTTAGTGAGGTGGTATTTAATGTATGACATCTGTTTTAAAAAACACTTGTTAAATGGGTAAACTAGTGTAGTCTTTTTGAATTAATTTTGTGCATAGACTACATTTTGTTATAACTGGGTTGTTCTTTTTCCCATATGATGAATACATAATATGCAAAACACCGGTATAATTGTTTTTGTCATTTCCTAACTACTAATGCTGTTAAATAGCCTATGATCGTATTAAGGCCATCTGCTCGAAGTCGAACCATGTCGGAGGCCCTCCTCATATCGGTGATACAGAAGCTGAACAGTAGTTATATAGAGTACATGACAGTGATGACATCAAATCATTTTATTGATTGGGTAATTAAAGAGGTGAGAGAGATTGCGGATATTGTGAGGGATAAGAAATTAGAAGACGGGAGAAGACTAAATTTTTTGGTATCTGACATTGTCAGCATGGCTGAGCATGCCCTCGACCTTTATAAACAAGATGGAACCAATTATACTGCTTCCTTCCGACCTTGGATAGAACTGATCAAACAGCAGATGCTTAAACTGGGAGATGATGAGGCAGAGATGGAGTCCAACATGAGATCACCTGAAAATGTTGAAGATGACATGAAATATGTGGTGGGATTGGAGGAAGATGTGCAAATGCTGCTTCGCAAAAGGATTATTGGTGGGTACCATATGACTGTTCTTATCACAGGCATGTCTGGTATTGGAAAGACAACTCTTGCCAGAGAGATATACAACCATCCAACCGTCATTGAGCGATTCAAGCGCCGTGTCTGGGTATCTAATTATTTTACTCACTTCACTAATAAAGAGCTACTTATCAAAGTAATACAACAGGTAGAAGATCCTCAGAATCTCCATTCATCTTCCTTATTGGAGAATATGGACAACCGAAGCCTCCTAGATATGCTTTCCCAACACCTGCAAGGAAAGCGATATCTTATAGTTCTTGACGATGTGCCCAGAAATATGTACTTTAATCCTTTGTTGAGAGCTCTTCAAAAAGAAGGTACGTATGATCATCTTTCTGCTTATGATCTGGTCGTCTTGCGCTAACTTAGCGCTGGTTGTAAATTTGAAAATTTTGTAATTTAATTTTGATGTCTCAAAAGTAAATTCCCAAGAATATAAATGTCGAATGGTTTGTTCTTTTTTTTTCTTTTGAAGAAGAAGAAGACGAAAAAATACATGATTGAATCAAGTAATCTAACAATTTAACTTTCCCCGCTCAATAACCTTCTGATTGTTCCTTTTCGTATTGTTCTTATGTAAGCAGACAATGGAAGTAGATTGCTGCTCACAAGTCACACGAGGAATACCGGCATATATACACGCGACGAAGATGTTCATAAGATGAAACCTTTGGATTCTAAAAAGAGCTGGCAGTTGTTTTTGAAAACAATAAACCATGGCAATAAATTGACGGGTGAGCATAAATTCCCAAAGTCCTTGGAGCCTAAGGGAAAACAAATGTTGAGAAAATGTGACGGCCTGCCATTAGCTATAAAAGAGGTGGGAAAGCAGTTAGTGGAAAAGAAACTCTCAGGGGGGAGTGAATGGGAACAACTTCTTGAATCAGTTGATTTTGGTTCAACATTGAAGTTATTGGAACCATTTTATCATAAATTGGATCCCGCACTGGAGTCATGTTTCCTGTATATGTCTTTCTTTAAGGAAAATACAACTTTGAGGGCAGAAAAGTTGACACAGATATGGATTGCAGGAGGAGTGGTTTCAGGTTATTGTGGATCATATTTAGATGGTTTAATCAATGAATCTGTTATTGATGTCAAGGACAAGAGCACAAAGTACCGCATGAATGCTTTGCTACACATGTTATCCATCCAAAAAGCAGAGGATAAACTAGGCTTTGAGATCCTAAGGAAAAATGGAAATAATCGATCCTTTCCGAGTCCTCGTCTTCATCGTGTTATTATTTGTAGCAGAGACAAGTTCAACTACTCCACGGATCAAGATAAACATCTTCTTTCTCTCTTCTTCCATGGAGGTGGCTACTTCGACACTAGTCCATCTTACTGGAACAGTTTTGAAGAACTTAACATTCTTGACTTGGAAGATTTTGGGCTGAAGAATTTACCTGAAAGTATCAGCACATTGATCGAATTAAAATACTTGGGATTGAGAAACAATTACATAGAAGAGCTCCCAGACTTGTTGGGGTGCCTAAAAAACCTTGAGGTTCTTGACATATCTCAAAACTTTATGGTGGAGGTGCCTAATGTAATATGGAGATTGCGTAGCCTTCGCCACCTCTACATGTCTGATATGGTTTGTCGGAAGTCTTTGTGGTTTGACATACTGGAGAATCTGGAGACCTTAACCTACGTCTCAGTTGCTAATTGGACATATGAGCTCTTGGGCTTAAATATGTTGACTTCTCTTAAGAAACTGGGCATAGAAGAATTGGATGGAAACTCAAATGTAAGCAAGCTCTTTGTGTCATTGGCTGACTTGAAGAATCTTAAACACCTAATCTTAAGAGGGTATCGTTTCAGAAGCATGCCTAGTTTGGAGGAGATTGGTATTCTACAGAGTCTTGAATCACTCAAATTGGATGGACTTCTTGCGAGGTTACCAACTAATCTCCCTCCAAATATTACATCATTGACATTGATTGATAGTTGTCTTGATGAGGACCCCATGGCACTACTAGCGGGGAAGCTACCAAAGCTAGAGTACCTCAAATTGCGGAACGCATACACTGGTCAACAAATGGTGATCTTGCGCAATGGCTTCCAAAGGCTCCAAGTCATGTGCATTGAAGAGTTGTGGAATCTAAGAAATCTACAAAGTGATGCATTAACGTTTTGGTTCAAGAAATTAGAAATTCACGATTGTCCAAATCTGACCCTCCCGGAGAATATTTTGTCGATGAGTTATCTGAATGAGTTAAATATGGTGACAACCAAAAGCATTGCAACAAAGATGAGGAATTCAGACTTAATCTCCAAAATACCGGTCGTGAATATCAATCCATGAGCTCGCGCAGTTGTCTACATTTTCTTCCTTTTTCCCCTTTGGTGGTTGTGTACTGTTTTTAAATGACATTTATTTGCGACAATTGTGGTTTCTTCATATCTTGTTTGTACTCTGTTTCTCCCTCGTTGTTGGGATATGTTTTTTCGTTGCTCAAGTTACTGCAGACAATATTACTCTCGTACCTTGGATTTCTAAGAGTTTGCTAACTATTTCTAAGTTTACAACTCAGAATGATGATTATTGTGTTGCTATTGTGAACAATATATATATTGATATTTTTCACGTTTAAATTAAGAAATTGTAAACTTAGATCACTACCTAAAATAAAAATTCAATAGATAATAAACAACCCAACATAACTCGTTATTAGAGCAGCCACATCGCCTAACTGCCGATGCAGGTAGTGTCATTATTTGGTATGGATGATTAGAGTGTATAATATACTTATGACACTCTAGTATCATGTTTGTTTCAAAACACCATGCCCTTTATAAAGCTATGGCCCGATATGTATTAATATATAGATCCTTGGGATTCTGTATATCATCTTCTAGGTGGGATACATAATACAAATCCTAATAATATCATTTATCAATTTAATGATCGATTAAACTACCATAATTTCACCTTCCTACTATAAATTAATATATTAAGGGCAAAGGTGCGGATCCACCCCTTGAACTGGATACCCTACAGCTTTGACCACGGACGGAGCCAGGGGGGGCTAGGGGGGGTTAGAACCCCCTCCCAAATTTTGAGCTTTTTTTTTTTAATATATATATAGATATATGTTTATACCTATTATAAAATAATTTTATTTTATAAAAGAGTATTTGGTTATTATATTCTCTCATATATACTTAATTTAAGGATAATTTTGTTATTTAAAACTATATAATCTATGAAATATTGTTTGTTATTATTACTATTATACTTGTCTTTTAATAAAAAATGCCTAATATGTATGAAATGCTAAAAAAAATTATAATGTATTGAAACTAATTTGTAATATATAGAAAATATATAATCTATGAACATGTTGTTTGTTATTATTATTATTATGCCTTTTAATAAAAAATGTTTTAAATATACGGAATGTCCAAAAAACGTTTTGTGATATATTGAAATTATATAATCTATGAAAATATTATTCGTTATTATTAGTATTATGCTCGTATTTTAATAAAAAAAATACCTTAAATATGCAGAATGCCCAAACAAAATTTCTTGGGGGCTACTGCCCCCGAACCCCCGTACAATTTCAGCCCCCCCGAACTTAATTCCTGGCTTTGACCCCCTCATACTCGACCCAATTGCAAATATCTCCCCCATAGTCCGGAATATGGTGCATTTAAACCCATTAGTCAAACGGCAGTTTAACACCGTTTAACACCATTAATTCGGAAGACGCGATTCCAATCACAATCAGTACTCATGGATACTGATTACCTGCGGGAGATGGAGGGGAAGGCGGCGCGGGTGGTGGCAGGGCCGCTGATCGTCGGCGCGAGGCCATCCGGGCTGGCCGCAGTGGCGTGCCAAGGAGCGTGGCGTGCCGTGGCTCGTGATCGAGAGATCCAACTGCATCGCGTCGCTGTGGCAGCTCAAGACATACGATCGCCTCAAGTTCCACCTCCCGAAGCAGTTATGCGAGCTGCCTCTCATGGCGTTCCCGCCGGATTTTCCCGACGTATCCGGACAAGAAGCAGTTCGTGCGCTACCTGGAGTCGTACACCGCGCGGTTCTCTACAAAAAAAAAAAAAACTATTTTTATTATTAATAGTTCACAATCTTATTTAAACTAAATAATTGTCTTAATATTAGAATTTAAAATTAATTAAGAGAAGAAAAATGGACAAAAATAGTACAAATTTAACAACTTAATACGATAGACCACTACAAAATGTTAATTATTAAGCAATTGACATTGGATATGATGTATTTTTTTTTTTTTTTAAGATACGATGTTATGATTATTAAAACAACTATCACTTGAAAGCTACAATGAATGTTCGCGTCCAACTTCAAACTTTGAAGAAAGGAGATTTGGCGATCCATCATTTTATCATCAAATGTCGATCAATATCCGATGAATTGTTCAATATCGATCAACCTCTATCTGAATCTGAGCTTATTATGTTTGCTCTTTAATACGAGATGTATTAATAATCACGTTGAGGAGAACGTGAAACTCCCAATCAAACTCTCACGATCACGCAAGAATCAGTTCTCAATCAAAATATTCATAGCATGCTAGCAAAACGAAACCCTAGTCTAATATAAAGACAGAGAGCAAAGTTTTTTTAGGACAGTAACTTTAGTCGTTTTGCAAATATAGGACAATTTTTTTCGGGCTTGCAATTATAGGACAATAATTAAAAAATTCGACAATTGTAGGACAAATTGAGCCCGATCAGGCTAAATCACACACGTAACTTAATTTTTGCGGGCCGATGCCTACGTGGCTGACAAGTAAGCTGTCTACTCAGCTTATAAAAAAATAATTAAAAATTAAAATGAAAGCACCAACAATTACTCTGCTATTACTACTAGCATTATCGTGACTTTGAAAAAAACTCCAAATCCAAACCCTCCAGAATTCTGCAAAGAACCCTAGTCTGAAATCAATAGAAGAGAAGAATATTGTTCCAGCCTATTTCGAATTGATAGAATCGATCTGATGCTAGGTGAAGGCAAAGAGCGTGCGTCCTTGATGCGCGTGCGGCAATAGAGAAACTTAAATAGACCTCCACCCATGTACAATAAGTTTTCTTGAACTTTGGGGGTTTTTTTATGCTGAAATAATGTGTTTGTGGCTAAAGTAATGAATTTTTTATGGTATGTGGTACTCGTGTGGGGCTTCAATGTTGGCTTTTGTGAATTACATTTTGTCCATATTCATAAAGTTGCATAAGTTATATTATATTCAAGTGTTCTTTATTGTATTCTGCAAATTTATTTTTTTATACATGGTGGGGTCCTACATGTCTTCAATATTTTGGATTTAGTTGGTGGGGTTTTAATATTTAGGGTTTTCTTGGTTAGGTCCATTCATTACTTTGTCTTTGGTTTGTTGCAGAGCCTGCAGGGGTTTATTTATCAGTTGTATTTAAATATAGAGGTACTTTGGTACAGTCCACTAATGCAAAATATGTTGGGGGTAAGAAACTGGTGTTGGACTACGTTGTAGCTAAGCAAATTAACTTGAACTCTCTTAAAAATAGCATTGCAGAGTGGTTGTTAGTGACTGGACAAGTAAGGGTTTACATAATAGTTAACCATAGTTTTAAGTTGTTGGAAACAGATGAGGAAGTGATGGAATTTTGTAAAGCATCACTAGGTATGGGGCAAGTTGTCTTTCATGTTCAAGAAAAATATGGTGTGCATCCTAAGTTAGGATCAGCCCCCTTGGTTAATTTGGTTGATGATGGTCAAAGTAGTAAGGGGAATACTGGTATGAGTAGTCAGGGTAGCGATGAAGATGAGTCAGATGAGATGTGTGATTCTGATTATAGCATGGGTGAAGATTCTGATAATGATGACACATTGTATGATAGATTTGTGTCAAAGGATGTAAATGATATTATAATACCAGATTCACAAGGTGAGGAAAGTGAAGAAGAAGTTGATGTTGTGCATGTAGATAGATACGACTTTGATGAACACAAAGATTCTGATGGTGAACGGAAAGAGGATGAAAACTTTCCTGTATTCAATCCAGAAGTTACCTTTGAACCAGAATTTGAAGTTGGGATGTTGTTTAGTTCAAAGGATGAATTTAGGGACGCAATCCAGTCTTATGCCATTAGAAGTAGAAGAACTATAAAGTGTACAAACAACTCCAGTCTCAATGCTCCCACCTATCAGCAATCAACATCCTAATGAAGAAAATGAGCATGAAGAGCAGTTTATGCAAGAAGAAATACCCTCCCAATTGTCTCAGGTTCAATCAAGGCCAGGTCCATCCATGTACGAACAACTCCACCATAATAAGTTTAAGAGACAAGGTGAACAAATTGTAGCCAGTGAAAAGAAATTTTTGCGCCTTGCTGATCTCAATTCGAAGTGGTCTAGCAAGAATTGATGGTGGTACAACAAGTGGTCTAGCAAGAACTGATCTCAATTTTTTATCCTTGTTTTATCTAGGAGGTGAATATCTTAAGATGTGGCTGGGAATCCAATCAAAACTCATACTTGTTTTTTCTCTATTAATTGCTATGTTTGGATCTCATCTTGAGGTGGTAGTTTTAGCCCATTCTTACTTTTTTGAGCAACAATTAATTTTATGCAAGAGAATGGATTATTTTTTTTGGAGCTATTAGATCTTATTTTGTTATGTTTGTATAGTAAATTATTATTGTTGTGAAACGAAACTGATTTTAAAGCTTGTCAAACTATTAATGGCTATGTTTGGATCTCATCTTGAGGTTGTAGCTTTAGCCCATTCTTACTTTTTTGAGCAACAATTAATTTTATGCAAGAGAATGGATTTATTTTTTGGAGCTATTAGATCTTATTTTGTTATATTTGTATAGTAAATTATAATTGTTGTGAAATGAAACTGATTTTAAAGCTTGTAAAAAAATTGCCTAACACTAATGATTCTTGAAAGATAGATATAGAAATAGAGGCGTGGTGCATTTTTTGACTTGTCTTTTGTTCAAAAAAATTGGACATCAATCTTTGTGTGTATTTTGTCTATAAGTTTGGTGAGAGTTTAAATAAACATAAGCTAATTCACTATATATTTTGATAATTGAAAATTAGCTTTCTTTGGTGGTATATTTTGCAGATTTCTTCTCTTTGAACATTTGTCGAACATGTGGTGTGCATATATAGGATTGATGAGTTGTGCAATACTCTACATTGAGAAAAACCTTGATATATCAGATAACCAAAAAACAAGTGGTAATGAGAATTTACAATGTCTATATATCCGCTCAAGCTCTAAAAAAAATGTATATTCGCTCATGGACTTCATCGTCGCCGGACGCACCTCCGACTGGATCGGCTGTCACTACACCACGGTATTCGTCGAGGCATCTTCTTCGACGAGGCATCTTCTATGTTTGAATCTCATCTTGAGGTGGTAGTCTTATGGGCTGGGCCGCTTCACCGCCGGCCTCGGCGACGCGCACGTGACGGCGCCTGTCTATACACGGCCAAGGTGTTGTCGACAGCCTCCTGTGGCTTCCTCAATACTTTGCCCAAAATTTTTATCAATTTTTATCAATTGTTGTCTATACACGGCCAAGGCTTTGATTTTTATCAATTGTTGGTGCCTTCATTTTAATTTTTTATTATTTTTTTATAAGCTGAGTAGACAGCTTACTTGTCAGCCACGTAGGCATCGGCCCGCAAAAATTAAGTTATTTGTGTGATTTAGCCTGATCGGGCTCAATTTGTCCTACAATTGTCGAATTTTTTAATTATTGTCCTATAATTGCAAGCCCGAAAAAATTGTCCTATATTTGCAAAACGACCAAAGTTACTGTCCTAAAAAAACTTTGCTCTCTATAAAGACATAAGCGAAGCAACAAGGAAAGAAATAATTATGGAGCCCTAATGCTATGGGCCGTTATTAAAACGGGCTGGTTTCTTGATGGCGCGACGCGTCCGGCGTTGGGCCAAGCTTGGTTCTTCAGCTTCATGAATATCCTCCTGATGGGCTTCGTCTTCAACAGAGCGCTCTTCCTCAGCTGGGCTAGTATCGGTTGGTATCGTATCAACTCCCCCACCCTCGAAAACCACCTTGTCCTCAAGGTGAAAATCTGGAAATGAAGCACGGAACGCAGTAAGTGACTCCCAAGTAGCGGCATCGGGAGGAAGTCCTTCCCATTGAACTAAGACTTGGTGATCGGGGCTGCCATCCCGGAGAACAGTACAGGCGGAGACAATGACGACGGGTACCATAGCGGGTAATCCCGAAGCGTCGACTGGAATCGGGTTGAGTGGGGCTGAAGCTGCGCCGACAAATGGCTTAAGCAAAGATGTGAAACACCGGGTGGATACGGCTACCCGCGGGCAAATCCAGGCGGCAAGCAACATCACCAATCTTCTCCAAGATCGGGTAAGGACCAAAATAGCGTTTACCAAGCTTGGGAGAAGGGCGGCGAGCGACCGAAAGCTGGCGGTACAGTTGGAGCTTTACCCACACCAAATCACCAACAGCAAAGGTGAGATCACGACGATATTTGTTTGCTTGCTGCTGCATGCGGTGCTGCGCCGACGCTAAAGCGGCCTTCAAAGATTGCAAAAGTTGATCACGCTCGACGAGCAGCGTGTCCAACGCATCCACGGACGTAGAGCTAGGAATATAGCGAGGAATGACCGGCGGAAGGCGTCCATAAATTTCCTGGAAAGGACTCATAGAGATACTTGAGTGATAGGAGGTGTTGTAACGAAATTCTGCCCAACCTAGATATTCTGTCCAGCGAGCGGGATGATCGGAGGTCATCGCACGCAAATACTGCTCCAAGCAACGATTCACAACCTCTGTTTGGCCATCCGTTTGAGGGTGGAAGGCGGAACTGTGCTTGAGGTCATCTCACTGAGCTTGAAAAGTTCTGCCCAAAATCGGCTCATGAAGATCGGGTCACGATCCGATATAATAGAAGATGGAAACCCATGTAACTTGACCACCATATCCGTCAAAAGGCGAGCCACTTTGCTAGCCGTAAAGCCGACGGTCACAGTGCCGAAATGTGCAGCTTTGGTGAGTCGGTCCACGACCACTAGAATCACAGAATAACCGTGAGATGTGGGAAGGTGAGTGATGAAATCCATCGTGAGCTCGTTCCAAACCAAAGAAGGGATAGGCAATGGTTGAAGAAGGCCGGTTGGCGCTGTCGTCAACGATTTCACCTGTTGACATGTCGTGCAAGCACGTACGAAGTTCTCCACGTCTCTTCGCATGTGAGGCCAAAAGAATAGAGTTGAAAGGCCAATTAAGGTCTTCTTGATGCAGCCATGGCCGCCGATGGGGGAGCAGTGGTACTCCTGGAGTAGTTGCTGCTTAAAAGGAGACGAAGGAGTAATGAAATATTTATGCCGATAGGTAAGAAGGCCATCAACCACACCATAATCGGTGGAGAGTACTCCGCTCTGAAACCGCTGATGATAAGAAATGAATTCGGCATCAGTCGAATTGGCAAGACGCAGCTGGTCGATAAAAGTGGACACCAGAATGCTTTGAATGGTGAGGCACTCAGGCGTGAACATATATGCAGCGCCGAAGAGGGGTGTGACGGAGTCAAGCTCAGGCTCGTACTGGTGGGCGCGCGAGAGCGTGTCGGCAACTACATTATGCTTGCCGGGTTTATACTCGATTTGAAAGTCGTATCCCAAGAGCTTACGGATGTAGCGGTGCTGATCGGGAGTATGAAGTTGCTGGTGAAGGAGCTCCTTCAAGCTATGATGATTAGTGCGGATGATGAAACGACGACCGAGGAGGTATTGGCGCCATTTACTGATGGCCTCGCTGATGGCATGGAGTTCTTTGATATAAGTCGAAGCACCGCGGAGACGGATGCCGATCTTGCGACTGTGGTAAGCAATGGGTAAGTTGTCCTGAATTAAGACAGCACCAAAACCCACATCTGACGCATCCGTTTCAATGATGAAAGGTTTGGAGAAATCCGGCAGCCGAAGGACAGGGGCCGAGGCCATGGCATTTTTCAACGCATCAAATGCCAAAGAGGCGGTGTCGGACCAGACAAAATTATCCTTACGGAGGAGGTCCGTCAAGAGAGAGGCAATGGAAGCATAATCGCAAACAAATTTGCGATAATACCCGTTTAAACCAAGAAACCCGCGGAGCTGTTTGGGCGAAGTAGGTTGGGGCCAATCCAACATAGCCTCGATCTTTTTTGGATCGGCGCGGAGCTCGCCGGTGCTAACGATGTGTCCCAGATACTCGACAGATGGTGTGCCAAACGTGCACTTGGAGAATTTGACAAAGATACAGTTATCCCGAAGGCAATGAAGCACGGCCTCTAAATGTGCAATATGGTCCGTCTCAGTGGGACTGTAGATGAGAATATCGTCGAAAAATACTACCACAAAGCGACGCAGAAAATCTTTCAAAAGATAGTTCATGGTAGCTTGGAAGGTAGAGGGGGCGTTCGTCAAGCCAAAGGGCATGACGAGGAACTCATAATGGCCGTCGTGAGTGCGGAAGGCCGTCTTAAAGATGTCATTCTCATGAAGGCAAATTTGGTGAAATCCCGCGCGCAAATCGAGCTTAGAGAAGACCACAGAACTGCCAAGTTCATCAATGAGTTTGTCCACAGTAGCAATAGGAAACTTATCTTCGATAGTGACGGCATTCAGGGCACGATAGTCGATACAAAAGCGATAAGTTCCGTCCTTTTTCTTAACCACAAGTACCGGGGAAGAGAATGGGCTTTGGCTAGGGCGGATGATGCCTTGCTCGAGCATCTCGCGAACCAAGCGTTCCATCTCGGTATTTTGGAAGTGGGGGTACCGATATGGTCGCACATTTACGGGCTTAACCCCATGCTCCAGATGGATGCGGTGGTTGAATAAGCGACGCGAAGGGAGATCACGGGGCTCGGAGAAAACATTTGAAAACTGTCGGAGCACACTGTGGAATGTCGATGGAACCGCGGCCAAATCAAGTGGAGAGGCGGTGGTGTCGGAATGGACCAGCCAGATTTCGAACAGAGAGTCGGCCTCAGATGAGTGAAGTAACGATTGAAGCATCGATACATTGATTTGACGGCAGTCCAGGGATGCGTCGCCCTCTTAAATCACTTGCTTGTCGTACCACTGGAATTCCATGCGGCTGTTACTGTAGTCGTGAGTGACTCTGCCCAATTCTTGAAGCCACTGTACGCCGAGAATAATATCTGGTCCTTTGATGGCTAAGACAAATAAATCCAGTGTAAAAGAATTCCCTTGTAGCTCGAGTGTGACACCCGTGCACTTGTGTCGGCACACAAGTGAGTCTCCATTGCCAATAGAGACCCGGAATTGCGGGATAGGCGTGAGAGGAAGCTGTAGGCGTTCTGCAAGAGTAGGGTTAAGAAAATTATAAGTACTGCCGTTGTCGATCATTACCTAAAAGCGGTGATGATGCTTGGTTCCCCAGAGACGGAGAGAGCGCGGCTGGGTGGTGCCAAAGAGTGAGTGGAGGCTGGATATATTGCCCATAATAAGACCCGTGTCGGGGTCGGAGCCCGGTGGATCGTTACTGTCGTCGTCAGATGGGGGATCGTCGCTCTCAAGAAGCATGACCGTGCCTTTATTTTTGCAGCGATGAGATGGGTTCCATTTTTGGTCGCAATGGAAACATAACCCGTGCTCACGTTTCTCACGGGTTTCGGCTGGGGTGAGGCGGCGAACCGGAAGTGATGTAGTACCCTCGCGTCGAGGAAAAGATGCAGATGCGGTCGCTGGTGCTGTGGGCGAGCCAGACACAGGGGATGACGGGGCCGTTGGTGGTGGCGGCGCCGCAGGTGGCGTGAATGTGGGCCGAGAGAGGGACCGAGAAAAGCTACGAGCCTCAGTTTGAGTATCCATGTGTTTGCTCTCGAAAAGACGGGCGAAAGAAAAAGTATCGTCCAAAGTATGGGGACGATTCAGCTGTAACTCTCGGCGGATGGAAGGTTGAAGACCCGAAATATAGAAGGAGATCAATAAGGGCTCGGAGAGGCCATGAGTGCGGCCCATGAGAGCCTCAAAGGAGGACTGGTAGTCTGTCACAGAGCCGGTTTGTGACAGTTTGGCGAGCAAACCTTCAGGGTCCTCGAACTGAGAGGGCCCGAAACGAGAGCGAACGCGAGATAGAAAGTCTGACCACGAGGAGAGAAAACCTTGGGATTTCAGCCATTGAAACCAGGTGGAAGCGCGGCCATCGAGGTGGAAGGCGATAATCTGAAGTCGTTGGGCGTCCGGAATGTTGTGATATTGGAAATACTCTTCGATTTTGAAAATCCAAGAGTGGGGATCTTCGCCGTCGAATCGTGGGACATCGAGGCGGAGCAAAGGACCACGAGGTGGATGTGTGCTGCCTGGGTGGGAATCGGACGACTGGTGGGATAACTTGAAAAGAGCAACCAGTTCATCAATCTGCTTTTGCACGGCGGTGAGCGGTGCCTGCCAGTCGGGAACGTCGGGGGCCATGGGAACGGCAATGAAAGCACCAATTAATACGAGATGTATTAATAATCACGTTGAGGAGAACGTGAAACTCCCAATCAAACTCTCACGATCACGCAAGAATTAGTTGTCAATCAAAATATTAATAACATGCTAGCAAAACGAAACCCTAGTCTAATATAAAGACATAAGCGAAGCAACAAGGAAAGAAATAATTATGGAGCCCTAATGCTATGGGCCGTTATTAAAACGGGCTGGTTTCTTGATGGCGCGACGCGTCCGGCGTTGGGCCAAGCTTGGTTCTTCAGCTTCATGAATATCCTCCTGATGGGCTTCGTCTTCAACAGAGCGCTCTTCCTCAGCTGGGCTAGTATCGGTTGGTATCGTATCACTCTTTCTGCTCTTGGATCCGACTATGAATCTATTTGTGTTCATATATCTCACGACTATATATATCAACTACTATGTATTGTTTAATTTTAATTAAAGAATAATTATTAAACGCATAATGCATATGGGCTGAAAGTGGAAGTTGACCTTCATTAATCATTCAACAGCCTTAACAATGTATATCAACTATATAAATATCTTTCAAACTTGTTTTTTATCCCTTTAAATTCTATGTGAGGAACAAAAAGTCAACACTTCAGCTGGCCTGGCTCGATATAAGCAAGCGCGTGATGTTATTATTTTATTAGAGGTTGTTAAATATGCACATTATTTGGCTTCTTCAACTGGACATTCAGTATAATAAATTAATCACAAATTTCTAACATTCTAAATCCCTAATTCTACTCAAACGAAACTCAGAATTCAGAGCCCTAAATCTAATCACAGTAAACACCGCCGGATTCGCTGCGTTGCTTGCCACTGCTCCTTTGCTGCTCGCTCGGCGCCACCACCTCCTTCCGTCCTTAGTCCGTCGCCGGCAGCACAGGTATGTTATCTTTACTCGCTTTACTGAATCCAATATCTGTGTTCTTTTTCTTACAAAATGCTTGCTTATTTGCTATATTGTCAAAATGGACTCATAATTAGTTGTATCAATTCAAAATATGATCAGATAAGAAGAAGATTATGAGTCTATGACAGTGTGATTGAGCGATTACTCAAGCCTCTATGAGCAGCGAGGTCGATTTCTCTCTATGAATCTTTTTTAGCCAAGAAAATAGACTTGAGCTGAATTCTGCTATTTGTGTCTGTATTGAATCGTTTAGTTTGTCTTTGTTTTAAAGGATCAATAATCATTCCTCATTTTACCTTCGGTAATTTGAATCCCCAACCTTATAATTGGAGGGAAACGTCTTATCCACTCGATCGGCTGTTTTTTGAACTATTCAGTTTGCATTTGAGAATTTAGTTATTATCTCATAAATACATCAACTTTGAACCAATTTTGATTTTTAACAGAACTTTAAAAAGTGACAAAAAAATACATCAATTTTGATTATTAAACAACGATCATGTCTCTTATGTCCAATTTGAGCATATATAGAAATGTTCATTTTTTTAAAAGAAACAATAATATTGAAATGATGTATCCATGATATCGTTTTTATAAACGTTCGATCTGCCCACAACGGTATTCCAATGTGTTACATTTGTTTTAATTAGGCCCATCTGAATTTAAATGGAACAATCTAATACAGACCTAAGTCAAATGAGACGGAGGAAGTACTAGTCTAGTTAAACACAGAGTTGTGTATCGACTATCGTCGGTTATAACTTGATTATTATCACCTCAGTTGTTATTTTTCAATATGAAGAACATATAATATGAGACACACTGATATAATTATCTTTTGTTGGTTAATAATTGATTATTGGAGTGAATAAATATATAATTAGGGTATGTAGTTTGTTTAAACTTCATTTTTAATAATAAATGCTAATTTTGATTGATTCTATTATAATAAATTTTACTTTTATAATAATGTACCTATTTTAAAAAATCCTTGTATTACAATATTCGCAAAAACTTGGGTCAGGCGGGTCTGACGGTCAGACCGGGTCTGACCCGCCGCCTGACCCGCGCCCGAACCCGGAAGCCCTGACCCGCGCCTCCCTCCCCACCTAAATCCTAAAAAGTAACTATTGTTATAATACAAAGTAATTATTATTATGAAGAAATGTAATGTTTTTAAATTATTACATTTGTTCATGATAATTGTTACTTTTATTCATTAAAATTTGTACTTTTTGTTATTTGATCAAATAAATGTATATTTAGGGTTTAATATTCAAGGTTTATGGTTTAGTATTCATTATTTAGGGTTTAATATTCCCATTAGGGTTTAGTATTCATTATTTAGGGTTTAATATTCCCATTAGGGTTTAATATTCATTATTTAGGGTTTAATATTCAAGATTTAGGGTTTAGTATTCAGTGTTTAGGGTTTAGTATTGATTATTTAGGGTTTAGTATTCAGGATTTAGGTTGTAGAAAAATATTGAATGATATGAAATATTTATATTGACATAAGTATACATTTGTGCATACAAATGTATATCTTAGGATAAATAAAAGTAAATATTTCCATTAAGGTTTAGTATTTATTATTTAATTAGAGAAAAAATAATCATTTATATGAATAAATGTAATATTTAAAAAAATAGAAATAAATGAAAAAAATAGAAAAAAAAGTAATTATTCATATGAAGAAATGTAATGTTTTGAAACATTACATTTGTTCAGATTGATTATTACTTTTCTTCATAACAATGATTACTTTATATATGCGCCCAGCCCAGCCCATGCCCAAGCCCGTAAGCCCGCGCCCGACCCGCGCCCCGACCCGGTCTGATGGTCAGACCCGCCTGACCCAAGACTAACTCTACAATATTTGGTTTTCCTAGTCCAAGCAGCAAAATGTCGGAGGCCCTCCTCTTATCGATGATACAGAAGCTGAAGTTTTGTCCTCTCATCTCGGAGGACCAATCATATGAGGATGAGGATTTAATTTGTGATTTAGTATATCTCAGCCAGCGAATGACTGATGTTAAAAAAGAGATGAGTGAGATTGTGGATATAGTGAGGGACAAGAAATTGGAAGAGGGGAGAAGCCTAAATTTTTTGGTATCTGACCTTGTCGACGCGGCTGAAGATGTCTTCCACCTTGTTAAAAAATGGGAAACCTGTGATAGAAACTATGATTCCATCTATGAATGGATCGGAGAGATCAAAAAGCGGATGCTTAAACTGGGAGATGATGAGTCCAACATGAGATCAATATCAGAAAATGTTGAAGATGACAAATATGTGGTGGGCTTGGACGAAGATCTGGAAATGTTGATTCGCACAAGGATTATTGGTGGGGCCGGATACAACAGTTGGGCTGGAAAGACAATGTTTCGCGAAAGGATTATTGGTCGGAAAGGAGACCCTAAGACTGTTCTTATCAAAGGGATGTGTGTGTTGGAATATAAAACTTGATTTGTAAAAGAAAAATCTAGAAACAAAGAAAGTAAAAGAAAACAAAAGAAAATAGGAGAGAATTCTAGAAGCTTACTAATTAAATAAGAAATTAAAGGAAGTAAAAGAATTGTCTAGAAGTAGAATTATCTAGACTAGCAAATTATAGTCTGTTAAGGAAAAGTAGCCGACATTGAGTATTATATATATGTGTTGTATGAATTAGTGATTGCGAGGTGAAGAAAAGTGAGTAGTGAAGAAAAAGAAAATTACTATTGCTAAACTTACTTTTTCAATACACACGTCCACTCACACACAAGTGCACTTATTCTCTATTCTCCAAATTTAGCCAAATTTTCTTTTATATATTTCTTAAATTCCAACAAAGTGGTATCAGAGCCACAAGATTCTACTTGTGGTATGGCGAATTTACAATCGTTTCAAGTCCCCATGCTCAACAAGAGCAACTTCGACAATTGGAGCATCAAGATGAAGGCGCTATTGGGAGCTCACGACGTTTGGGAGATCGTGGAGAACGGCTACGAAGAGCCGCAGGACGAGGCCGCACTATCCCAACAACAAAAGGATAGATTGCGAGACGCGAGAAAGAGAGACAAGAAGGCTCTCTGTCTCATTTATCAGGCGCTAGAGGACGACGATTTCGAGAAAATCTCGAATGCGAGCACCGCCAAAGAAGCGTGGGAGAAGCTACAGAACGAGTGCAAAGGAGCCGAGCAAGTAAAAAAGGTACGACTTCAAACTTTAAGAGGAGAGTTTGAGTCTTTGCATATGAAAGAGACCGAGTCAATTTCGGATTATTTTTCAAGAGTCTTGGCGGTGTCTAATCAAATGAAAAGAAATGGTGAAAAATTGGAGGATGTTAGAATTATGGAGAAAATATTGCGTTCACTAACCCCAAAGTTTGAGCACATTGTGGTGACGATCGAAGAAACTAAAAATTTGGAGGAGATGACGATCGATCTCTTGTTGGGGTCGTTGCAAGCATACGAGGAGAAGCAAAAGAAGAAGCAAGAAATTTCAGAGCAACTTTTAAAGTTGCAAGTAAGCCCGAAAGAGAAAGAAGAAGGTCCGAGCAATGGCTATGGACAGTCCGGGAGAGGACGTGGTCAAGGACAAGATCGAGGCAGAGGACGTGGACGTGGACGTGGACGAGGACGAGGAGGCTTCGTCAACATTAGTGAAAGAAAGGAGTTTACAAATGGTCGGGGGAGGAGCAACCTGCAATCGAGGTACGATAAATCCTCAATAAAGTGTTATAATTGCCATAAATTTGGGCACTATGCTTCCGAGTGCAGAAGTGAAAAAGTAAGGATTGAAGAGAAGGCCAATTACGCCGAAAGTACAAATCAAGATATTGGTAGTGTGCTTCTGGCATATAAAGGAGAAGCTGGAAGACAAGATGACACGTGGTACCTCGACACTGGTGCTAGCAATCACATGTGCGGGAAAAGAAATATGTTTGTGGAGCTCGATGAGTCGGTAAGTGGCAACGTCTCCTTTGGTGATGAATCTAAAGTTCCAGTTAAAGGAAAAGGGAAAATTTTAATTCGCTTGAAGAATGGAAATCATGAATTTATTTCCAACGTTTATTACGTGCCCAATATGAAGAATAATATATTGAGTTTGGGACAACTCTTAGAGAAAGGTTATGATATTCACATGAGAGATTATAACCTTTCAATAAGAGATGGCAAAAATAATCTTATTGCCAAGGTGCCAATGTCTAAAAATAGAATGTTCTTATTGAATATTCGAAATGACATGGCAAAATGCCTGAAAGCGTGTTACCAAGATAAGTCTTGGTTGTGGCATCTACGGTTTGGGCACTTAAATTTTGGCGGCTTGGAGTTGCTATCAAAGAAAGAGATGGTGAGAGGCCTACCATCCATCAAACATCCCGATCAACTCTGCGAAGGTTGTCTACTCGGGAAGCAGTTCAGAAAGCCGTTTCCAAAGGAGTCAAGCTCAAGAGCTCAAATGCCACTGGAGTTGATTCATGCTGACGTGTGTGGGCCAATAAATCCAAGCTCCCTCGGTAAAAATAATTATTTTCTGCTCTTCATTGATGATTTTTCTAGAAAAACGTGGGTATATTTCTTGAAGCAGAAGTCAGAAGTATTTGATGCATTCAAGAAATTCAAAGCTGCCGTCGAGAAGGAGAGCGGGCGACAAATCAAGGCCCTGAGGTCCGATCGAGGTGGAGAATTCACATCAAGGGAGTTTCTAGAGTTTTGCGAAGCAAATGGAATTCGGCGGCCTCTGACAGTTTCGAGATCCCCCCAACAAAATGGAGTGGCGGAAAGAAAAAACAGAACAATCATGGAGATGGCAAGGAGCATGCTAAAGACGAAAAATTTGCCTAATGAGTTCTGGGCAGAAGCAGTGGCGTGCGCGGTGTACCTATCCAACCGATCGCCGACAAGGAGCGTGTGGGGAATGACTCCACAAGAAGCCTGGAGCGGGAGAAAGCCAGGAATTTCCCACCTAAAGGTATTTGGAAGTAAAGCCTACGTGCATGTACCAGATGAGAGAAGGAAGAAGCTCGATGATAAAAGTGAAGCATTCATCTTTATCGGGTACGACTCTAACTCTAAATGCTATAAGTTATATAATCCAAATACCAAGAAAACAGTGATAAGTCGAGACGTGGAGTTCGACGA
This sequence comes from Salvia miltiorrhiza, assembly GCF_028751815.1. Classification (NCBI taxonomy): domain Eukaryota; kingdom Viridiplantae; phylum Streptophyta; class Magnoliopsida; order Lamiales; family Lamiaceae; genus Salvia; species Salvia miltiorrhiza. The sequence goes on from NC_080389.1 coordinate 10,595,501, forward strand.
AGAAGGAGTATGGGATTTCAGCTCCAACGGTGACTTCACCTACATCCCACAGTTAGAAGAACAAAGAGCAGAAGAGCAAGTTGGAGAAGTCCAACAAGAGCCAGTGACTCCACCAGCTTCACCAGTGCCAGTCACTGAAGACTCGCCACCATCTTTCTTAAATGAAAGAGCCACACCACGAGCAAGGAATTTGGATGAGATATATGAAGACACTGAAAGGTTAGAAGATCTCACCTTGTTTTGCCTATCTGCTGATTATGAACCTGAAGCAGCAAATAGTGAAAATTGGCGAGTTGCAATGGACGAAGAGATCAAAGCTATAAACAAGATTGATACGTGTGAGCTCGTGACACTACCGGAAAGGCACAAGGCCATTGGAGTCAAGTGGGTGCATAAGGTTAAGAAGAATTTCAAAGGTGAAGTTGAAAGATATAAAGCAAGGCACGTCGTGAAAGGATTTCGTCAAGATCAGAGTTTTGCTCGGAATGACAAATCAAGTTTAAGGGGGAGTGTTGGAATATAAAACTTGATTTGTAAAAGAAAAATCTAGAAACAAAGAAAGTAAAAGAAAACAAAAGAAAATAGGAGAGAATTCTAGAAGCTTACTAATTAAATAAGAAATTAAAGGAAGTAAAAGAATTGTCTAGAAGTAGAATTATCTAGACTAGCAAATTATAGTCGGTTAAGGAAAAGTAGCCGACATTGAGTATTATATATATGTGTTGTATGAATTAGTGATTGTGAGGTGAAGAAAAGTGAGTAGTGAAGAAAAAGAAAATTACTATTGCTAAACTTTCTTTTTCAATACACACGTCCACTCACACACAAGTGCACTTATTCTCTATTCTCCAAATTTAGCCAAATTTTCTTTTATATATTTCTTAATTTCCAACAGTGTGGTACTGGAAAGACAACTCTTGCCAGGGAGATATACAACCATCCAACCGTCATTCAATACTTCGACCGTCGTGCTTGGGTATCTAATTCTACTGACTTCACTCTTAAAGAGCTATTTATCAAACTAATACAACAGGTACAAGATCCTCATAATCTCCATACATCTTCCTTATTGGAGAATATGGACAACCGGAGCCTCCAAGCTATGCTTTGCCAACACCTGCGAGGGAAGAGATATCTTATAGTTCTCGACAACGTTCCCAAAAAGATATACTTCGCGTCTTTCTTGGAAGCTCTTCCGAAAAACTGTATGTATGATCATCTTTCTGTTTATGATCTAGTCGTGTTGCGCTCTAACTTAAGATTCTAACTACTCTTTTTTATTATTATTGTTCTTATGTAAGCAGTCAATGGCAAATTGCTGCTCACAAGTTACACGATGCATATCAACATACATGTAGACGATGAAAATGTTCATCAGATGAAACCTTTGGATTCTGATCAGAGCTGGCAGTTGTTTTTGAAAACAATAAACCATGGCAACAAATTGACGGGTGGGCACAAATTCCCAATGTCCTTGCAGCCTATGGGAAAACAAATGTTGAGAAAATGTGACGGTCTGCCATTAGCTATAAAAGAGGTGGGAAAGCAGTTAGTGGAAAAGAAAGTCTCGGGTAAAAGTGAATGGGCACAACTTCTTGAATCAGTTGATTTTGGTTCAGTATTGAAGTTATTGGAATCGTTTTATCATAAATTGGATCCCAAACTGGAGTCATGTTTCATGTGTATGGCCTTCTTTAAGCAAAAAATAACTTTGAGGAAAGAAAAGTTGACAGAGATTTGGGTTGCAGGGGGAGTGGTTTCAAGATATGACTGTGAATCATATTTAGACGATTTGATCAATGAATCTGTTATTGATGTCAAGGACAAGAGTACAGAGTATCGCATGAATGCTTTGCTACACATGCTATCCATTCAAAAAGCAGAGGAGAAACTTGGTTTTGAGATTCTAAGGAACAATAATGGAAACAATCGACCCTCTGAGAGTCCTCGTCAACATTGTGTTATTATTTGTAGCAGAGACAAGTTCAGCTACTCCACGGATCAAGATAAATATCTTGTTTCTCTCTTTTTCCATGGAGGTGGTTACTTCGACACTACTCCATCATATTGGAAGCGCTTTGAACTACTTGATATACTTGACTTGGAAGATTTTGGGTTGAAGATTTTCCCGGAAACTATCGGCAGATTGATGGAATTAAGATACTTGGGATTGAGAAATAATTACATACAAGAGCTCCCAGGCTCATTGGGGTGCTTGAAAAAGCTTGAGGTTCTTGAGATGGCTCAGAACTTTATGGTGGAGGTCCCAGATATTATTTGGGAAATGGATAGCCTTCTTCACCTCTACATGTCTGATGTGATTTGCCGCAAGCCTTTGAAGGTAGGTGCGCTACAGAATCTGAAGACCTTAACCTACATCTCGGTTGATAATTGGACGTATGAGCTCTCGGGCTTAACAATGTTGACTCGTCTTGAAAAGTTGGGCATAGAAGAATTGGATGGAAATTCAGATGTAAGCAAGCTGTTTGTGTCATTGGCTGACTTGAAGAATCTTAAACATCTAATTTTAAGAGGGTATCGTTTCAGAAGCATGCCTTGTTTGGACGAGCTTCGTATTCTACAAAGTGTTCGTACACTCAAATTGGATGGATGCCTTGCCAGGCTTCCAAGAAGTTTCCCTCCAAATATTGTTTCATTGACGTTGGTTAATAGCTATCTTGATGAAGACCCCATGCCACTACTAGGGAAGCTATGCTGTCTAGAGTACCTCAAATTGCGGAATGCATACACTGGTCAACAAATGGTCATCTTGGTTGGTGGTTTTCCCGAGCTCGAGGTCCTGTACATCGAAGAGTTGTGGAACCTGAGAAATGTACAAGTTGCAGAAAGTGGAATGATTTGGCTCACGAAATTATTAATCTATGATTGTCCATATCTGGATACCCTTCAGGAAGCGATTGGGTCGTTTTCATTTTTGAATGAGTTAAAGATGGTGACAACCAAAAGCATTGCAGCAAATATCAGGAATTCAGACTTAATCTCCAAAATAAGGACCATGAATATCAACCCATGAGCTAGCGCTGTTGTCTGCATTATTGTTGCGTACGTTTTGTTTATTGGCGTTAATTTGGATTGTTTCTAGCTACATTTTCTCCCTTGGTGGTTGTGTGTTTGTAAATGACATTTAGTTGTGACAATTGTGATTTCTTCATATCTTGTTTCTACTCTGTTTCTCCCTCGATGTTGGAATATATTGCTCTAAGTTACTGTAGACAATATTATCTCGTCCCTTAGATTTCTAAGAATTTGCCAAGTATTTCTGAGTTTACAACTGAGAATGGTATTTATCTTGAATTTCATGGTGATCCTTGTGTTGTACTAAATTGTGATAACAGAATTTATGTTTTTCACGTTTGAAAATGATATTGTAATGGAAAATGTTGATTTTTGTTTTATCAAATCGTTTTTCACAGTTTTGGTTTTGGCTGATTTTTCACAATCTTAACTCAGTCGATCAGTTTTTCCACTGAATCTCCCGATCGATGTGGATTTCATATTTGAATATTTGATTAGTGGGATATGGAAGTTTATACGAAAAGCCTTAAGTGTACGTTAAGACTAATAAACGTTCACACAATTTGACGGAGATAGGAGCGTCGCACTAACACCTATTAGAACAATATTAATAATATAAAATATAATTATATGAAATTCATGATTAAATTTTTTTGTGGGTTAATGTATAATTCGAGGAAAAATTGTATTGATATGATTGAGAAATAGAAAAAGTATAAAATATAATTATATGAAGTTAATGATTAATTTTGTGGGTTAATGTATAATTTGAGAAAAAAAATATTCCCTCCGTCCACCATATTGTTTTTACTTTGTGGATGATACGGGTTTTAAGAAAGTGATGGATAATAATTGATAATAATGATATTGTTGTGAGTGGAGTTTGGATCCCACTGTTGGGTATCTACGACTAGCCGGAGGTTCACCTCTTGGTTCCCGACCATCCTGCCGCCTTCACACGGCACTCTAGTGCCAAGCTCCTCTTCTCTTTTCTCTTCCTTTAATTACACCTTTCAGTACCTGCAAAATACAAAGGGAAATTCTGCAAGTAAAAGGAACAACAGAAAACTTAAAGAAAGAAAGAAAGAAAGAGAGAAATCAGAGGAAACTCGATGTGGGAAAAATGTGTCCTCGGGACACTTTGGCTCAGATTTTTCCCACAGTAGGCTCGGCTCTTCCAGCAGCTCAATGATCACGGCTCAGGAGAACAAGGAGAACAAATCGGCACTCAAATCTCACTTTGCACAGCCACCAAACCCACAGTGTATCACCAAACAGGAAACCGATGGTCAGGAATCCGGCGATACAAGCAATCAATCGGAGCGAAGTTCACACCCACAGTCACCAATCAGGAAATCACGAACAGGAATCCGGCAACACTTCAAGAAGGAATAACAGAGCCTTCCGGTCAAACAGTGTGTAAAACTTGCTCTAATGGAAAGATATACAGCGGGATAAATAGGGGTCGAGTAAATGGTCTGTGGGAATACAAAAAGGGGGCAGCCATTAATGGTAGGGGTGGAGAACGAGGAGATGGGACGGTGGAGCGGGGAAGACAAAAGTTTAGAGCTTCAGAACGGCGCAAGGGAGATGAGATGAGAGGTCAAAGCGAGTTGGGGGTAAATCAGGTGGGAAGTGGGCTAGGGTTTGGGCTCGGGTTTGGGCTCAGGTTTGGGCTCAAGAGAATTAATGAGAATTGGGCCAACACTCCACATATCCACCTTTGGCACAATGATCATTAAGTCACCAGTGAAGAGCCTGCCTTTGATTTGAGCTTATCATCACAACCATTTTTACTCTCATCTGCCACGAAGTCAAGACAAGAGAGGGTGAGAAAAATATTATGCATATTAATCTCAGTCTCAACACCAGAGACCAACCCAAATGGAAATCACCACTTTCTTAAACCTGAAAAAAGGTAATCATTGAAGACACAACAGACTCAACAGAACAGACACGCAGAACAAAAACAAAGCAGAGAAGACAGACGACAAAGCAGATCAGAGCTCGACGATAGACCAGAGAACAGACACAAAGCAAAGCAGAACAGAAACACAGAGCAGAGCAGGAAGGCCGACCAGAAAGAGCTCGAGGGACCAGAGCAGAGCTTACGACAACAAACCAGAGCAGAGCATACATAGCCAGCGCTCGACACAACAGAGACAGAGCTGGACAGAGCCAGAGCACGATAGAGCACAGAGCTCAGACACAACACACGCAGCAAACAATAAAACAACTCAAAAAGAAAAAATAAGAGACAAGCAACCACAGAGGCTGAACTTGTCACACACATAAGCACAGAGACTGAACTTTAACCATGATCAATGTTCAAGGTTTTCTTGCAGGAATTCAGTTTTGCAACTGGAGCAAATATTTTATTGTAATCTATGCCCGCTTTCTTAGTAAATCCCTTAACAACAAGCCTAACTTTATATCTCACATTCTCAGTTTCATGCTTAACTTTAAACAACAATTTGGACTCAACAACAGAGCATTCAATAGGCTGTTCAGTATCTAAGTTTCATTATTATTATTAGGTTCATTCATAACATGCTCAAGTCCAGGCGCATCATGCATGATTGGTTCATTGTCAACCTCAGGGTTTGCATCCAAATTGGGTTGGGGATCCACCTCAAAAGAAACAGTGGGGGTAAACATAAACTCATACTTGTTTTGATATAAAAACATTCAGTTTCTCCACCTTACTTGGAGCAGCAGAATGTGAGGATTCAAGTATGCAAGGAAAATTTTGTTCATTGAAGACAACATTCCTACTGATGCAAGTTTTAAACCCAGGGATAGACCTATCCCACAACCTATAGCAGTTGTTCATGATGACAAAAAGACTCAAACAGCTGCGAGCAGCAACACATAAGACAACAGCCTCACAGACACCAACAAACAACAGTCAACAAGCAACAACCCAGAGCAGAACTCAACTAGGTACACAAGATGTCAGAGAAAAAACCAGAGCAGAAAAGCGAACAACAGCTCAGGACTGTCGGTGAACCCTTGTCTACTCTTGCTATCCAGGCTACTCGCACGAGGAGACCCACAGGGGAATCCAGACGAACTGGACCATAAGCAAGAAAGTCCGAGCACAAAAGGCTCTCAAGCTTGGAATGCTAGGGTTCAAAAGAAGATGAGCAAAAAACACTCAGGGAAGTCACCAGAGCAAGAAAACCTCAGAGAAGAACAATAAGCGGAAGCACAAGGGGAGGATCGCAAGATACCAGAACAGAGTGCACATAAACCAGAGCAGACACACCAGAGCAAAAAACCAACCCTAACATTAGGGAGTTCAGAGTCACCAACCAATTTACCAGAGTCGTCTCTCCCAAGAAGGGGAGAGACCGGTCCTACCTTTATCCTTGCTCGTCGGGAGCGAATCGGCGCAGCCCGAAGGGGCGACGGGGTGAAGGTGGTGCGGTCGGAGGGTGCCCCGACTAGGTCCCCGTGGCTCTGATACCACTGTTGGGTATCTTCGCCTAGCCGAGGGTTCACCACTTAGTTCCCGACTGTCCTGCCGCCTCCACACGGCGCTCTAGTACCAAGCTCCTCTTCATAGTTATTCTGCTTCTTCTTCACCTCTCTGTACCTGCAGAAAATCAAGAGTAACAACAAGTAAACAGATACCAAGATAGGAGAAAAAGTAAGAAAGAAAACAAGGGAAGACATAGAAGAATCGAAGTGGGAAAAGTGTGTCCTTTGGACACTGTGGCTCAGATTTTCCCACTGAAAGCTTGGCTCTTCCGACAGCTTAAATGATCATGGCTCAATGGTGAAAGAATGGAACAACACCCAAAGCTCCAAGTACAGCCACCAGCAGCAGGATTCCGATGGTCAGGAATCCAATGACGTACACACCCAGCAAGTATCACCAAACAGGATCCGATGGACAGGAATCCGGTGATAACTTTACACAGCGCGGGAAGACCTTGTTCATACACAGAAAGGGAAGAATCACATAAGGAGTAGCAGAGCCTTCTTTCACAATCTCAGAAGATCTTCCCGTTGCTGTGTAGAAATTAGGACCATATTAAAAAAGGAGTGAAGGTTATTGGGAAGGAGGGTGGAGCATTGAAGTTGGAGGAGGGAAATCGAGGAGACGGGAGGCGAAATGAATCAGAGCGACGTGGATGGAAGGGAGAGTGAGATTAGGGTTTCATCAGAGCGGCGCAAGTGAGAGAGGATGGAGTAGAGTATATCTGAAGGGTAGTGGGCTAGGGTTTGGGAATGGGCCGAGTAAGGTTTTGGGCAAGAGAAATTTGGCTTGGTAATGAGGGAATTGATGAGAATTGGGCCAACACTCCACATTACCACTGTTGGGTATTTTCGCCTAGTCGGAGGTTCACCTCTTGGTTCCCGACCGTCCTGCCGCCTTCACACGACACTCTAGTGCCAAGCTCCTCTTCTCTTTTCTCTTCCTTTAATTACACCTTTCAGTACCTGCAAAATACAAAGGGAAATTCTGCAAGTAAAAGGAACAACAAAAAACTTAAAGAAAGAAAGAAAGAGAGAAATCAGAGGAAACTCAATGTGGGAAAAATGTGTCCTCGGGACACTTTGGCTCAGATTTTTCCCATAATAGGCTCGACTCTTCCAGCAGCTCAATGATCACGGCTCAGGAGAACAAGGAGAACAAATCGGCACTCAAATCTCACTTTGCACAGCCACCAAACCCACAGTGTATCACCAAACAGGAAACCGATGGTCAGGAATCCGGCGATACAAGCAATCAATCGGAGCGAAGTTCACACCCACAGTCACCAATCAGGAAATCACGAACAGGAATCCGGCAACACTTCAAGAAGGAATAACAGAGCCTTCCGGTCAAACAGTGTGTAAAACTTGCTCTAATGGAAAGATATACAGCGGGATAAATAGAGGTCGAGTAAATGGTTTGTGGGAAGACAAAAAGGGGGCAGCCATTAATGGTAGGGGTGGAGAACGAGGAGATGGGACGGTGGAGCGGGGAAGACAAAGGTTTAGGGCTTCAGAACGGCGCAGGGGAGAGGAGATGAGAGGTTAAAGCGAGTTAGGGGTAAATCAGGTGGGAAGTGGGCTAGGGTTTGGGCTCGGGTTTGGGCTCAGGTTTGGGCTCAAGAGAATTAATGAGAATTGGGTCAACACTCCACACCCACTGTTATTGTGAGTGGAAGTTTGTGGACCCTACTTTTATAAATGAAAGTGGAAACGATATAGTGGACGGACCAAAATGGCAAAATATGGAAACGATGTCGTGGACGGATAGAGTATATAGATAAGTATTGAAAAATAGAAAAAGTAAATGGAGATGAAATATATAGAGGTGCTTTTAAGGGTTTGAGTCCCAACAGAGTGACAAAGATGCCAGAATGCTATGAGGATTATGAGCTTGAGTAGGAAGAATATTAAAATTGCTATGGTGATAAGTCACTTTTTAGAGTTTGTTTGAGTTTCTTATTGCCTACTGCTTTATGCCTTTTTCTCGGTTTTCTTTTTCCTCATGGTGGGCTCGTGTGTTGCCTATATATTAAGGCTGCTCATTTGTTTTCTTTTTTAGTGTGAAAAACAGCACAATCATTTTCCTTTATCTTTCTTCATGCTTTTAGCAAAAGCATCTTTCTGGTTTTCAATATAGTACCAGAGCAATAGCTTAATTCTTTCGTTGTCCTCCCATGGCTCTTCCTAAGCAAGATCTTCCTTCCACTCCTCCTCACCAGGATACAACCCATCCATTTTATCTATCTCATAGTGATAACCCTGGAGTGTAGCTCGTTACACAGCAACTCACGGGATCAAATTACTCTAGTTGGTTTCGCTCCATGACCACAGCGCTCCTTGCGAAAAATAAACTCGCGTTCGTCGATGGATCTATTGAGCGACCTAATCCAAATGAAAATTTGTATGCACAGTGGACACGTTGCAACAGTATGGTAGTTTCTTGGCTGCGTAACTCCGTCAATTTCAAAATTAGCGCGAGCATCATGTATATTGATGACGCGCATCTGATCTGGAATGATCTTAGAGATCGCTTTTCTCAAGGAAATATGGCTCGTGTTTGCCAGCTGAAACAACAACTTCGTAATATGAGGCAGGAATCTGAAGATGTATGGTCCTATTTCACTAAACTGTGAATTCTATGGGATGAATACCGCGATTTCCAACCAACACGATGGCGTACCTGCGACACTTGCCGTTGTCACAGCTCAAAGAAATAGAGCGAGTACCAGATGCAAGAATGCTCGATGCAGTTTCTCATCGGTTTGAATCCCTCATTTGCTCAGATTAGATCTCAAATCATCTCTATGATTCCTTTTTCTTCACTATCACGGATTTTTGCTATGGTGCTTCAAGAAGAACGCCAAAGATCTATTGAATTTGTGCCTCAACCACCACAAATCAACACAGAAAATTCTGGTTCTATGATAAATGTTATGGGTTATGCTAGAGGCAGAAATGCAAAAGGAATATTTCTTTGCACCAAATGTGGAAAAACTAACCACATTGTTGATAAATGTTTTGAGATAATAGGTTATCCCCCTGGTTATGGCAGAGGTCGGGGTAAAACACAATTAGATAGTGGCAGATCTGTGAATCAAGTCAGTGGAGCTGAGTCTGGAAATTTGTCTAAGGCTAGTGGAATTATGACAACCGTAGATATGGCTCAGGTCATTTTCTTTTTGCAACAACAAATGCAAAATATTGGTGGTTCTTCTTCTACTGTATCTGATACTTAGAGCTCTAATGATTATGCACCTACAAATACTTCTCCACCATTCAGTGGTACTGTCTCCTTAGCACCTCTCATATGTTCTATTTTTTCTTCTACTTTATGGCTCCTAGATACAGGAGCTACTCATGATGTTTGCAATAATCCATCTCTATTCACAAACAACTCTAATAATTCCAATGCTCATGTTAATCTTCCCAATGGAACCATTACTCTCACACCTAATCTGCAATTAGATTATGTCCTTTGTGTTCCCACATTCTCTTACAATCTCATCTCGGTTAGTACACTCACTGCTTCAGCTAAATGTTCAGTCCTTTTCATTCATGATTCTTTTGTTATTCAGGAAGCTTCTCAGGGGACTGTGATTGGGAAGGGTAGCAAGGTTGGAAACCTATATGTGCTACAGACTGATCCAGCCACATTCACCAAAGTCACATTCCCTAACATTTCTGCTTCAGCAGTAATCTCATCCCAGTTATGGCATCATAGATTAGGCCATCTTTCTTTTCATAAGCTGCAGCTCTTATCAAAAGCTTTATTTCTTTCATCATGTAAGCAAACTCTTTGTAAAATTTACCATTTGGCTAAACATAGAAGATTGCCATTTCCTGATTCTCAGCATGTATCACAAGAGATTTTTGAATTAATACACTATGATATTTAGGGACCTTACTCTTCTTCCACTGTTGATGGTTATACCTACTTCTTTACCATTGTTGATGATTACTCTAGGTTTGTATGAACATTTTTAATGAAATACAAATATGATGTGAAGACTATATTAACTCAATTCTTTAATACAGTCAACACTCAGTTTGGAAAAACCATTAAAATTCTTCGATGTGATAATGGTCCTGAATTTAGTCTTGGGGAGCTTTTCACCAAATATGGAACTATTGTTCATCACTCTTGTGTGTCCACTCCACAGCAAAATGCTAGAGTTGAAAGAAAACACCAACACTTGCTTAATGTTGCTAGAAGTCTCTTATTTCAGTCACACTTACTTGTTTCATATTGGGGACATTGTATAGACACAACTTCTTACCTTATAAATAGGGTTCCTTCATCTGTTCTTCCTGACAATGCTACTCCCTTCCAAATGCTGTTCAGGAAGCCACCCTCTTATACTCATCTGAGAGTGTTTGGTTGTCTATGCAACATGTCAACTCTAGATAGACACAGATCAAAATTCTCACCTAGGGTTGTCAAGTGTGTTTTCTTGGGGTATCCTTCTGGATACAAGGGATATAAGGTACTAAATCTGGACACTCATCAAATCCATATTAGTAGAGATGTTGTGTTTCATGAGCAAATCTTTCCTTACTCTGATAAGACTCCTTCCCAGATTCCTGAACCTCAATTCACCTTCCCAGTAGACACTTCCATTCCCAATAACATTTTTAGTCAAGCTCAACCTCAATCAGCAAGTACACTTCCTAATACAAATGAGGCAGGTACTGATGCTGACTCCACTTCAGATGCCACTTCCATGTCTGATGTTCTTCCTACTACACAATTGGGTGGAATTAGGAAACCTCCTTACATATGTAACTCTGTCATCTGTTCCCCTTATCCCTTACACAAATACATCTCCTACTCCAAACTCTCCTCAGCCTATTTCAGACTTGTTTGCTCTCTCTCTGCTATTCCTGAACCCTCTTCTTATTCTCAAACATCTAAGTATGCTGAATGAATGAAAGTTATGCAGGCAGAACTTGAGGCTCTTATTAAAAATGATACTTGGTTTATTACTTTGCTACCTTTGGGCAAGATTGCCATTGGATGCAAGTGAGTTTTCCGCACCAAATTCTTTGCTGATGGAACCTTGGATAGTTACAAGGCACGTTTAGTGGCCAAAGGTTACACACAACAAGCAAGGGTAGATTTCATTGATATTTTCTCCCCTGTAGCAAAGTTAGTCACTGTCAAGGTTATGTTGTCACTTGAAGCTATTTCAGGATGGTCTCTATGCCATCTCGACATTAACAATGCTTTTCTCTATGGTGAGTTGAGTGAAGACATTTATATGGAGCTTCCTCCTGGTTTAGTTGATGAGAGGAGTCAGCCCTATCCTGCAGGGTCTGTTTGCAAGCTGAAACGCTCTCTTTATGGCCTTAAACAAGCCTCACGACAGTGGTATTTAAAATTCTCTAAAGTTTTAGCCAAATTTGGTCTTTGTCAATCCACCGGTGATCATTCTTTCTTCTACAAGAAATCACAAGGAAAATTTCTTGGTCTCATTGTCTATGTTGATGACATTTTGCTCACAAGTAATGATGCTCGAAATGACAAAGGGATCTATCTTTGTCAACGCAAGTATGTTCTTGATTTATTGAAGGATGCAGGGTTACTCAACTGCAGGCCTGCTTCTTCTCCGATGGAATCAGGAAAGCATCTCAGCTTGATTGAAGGAGCAGAGCTCCCTGATCCCACTAAATACCGCCGACTCATTGGCGATTGTTATACTTATGTTTGACACGCCTAGATATTACATTTGTGGTCCACAATTTAAGTCAGTTTTTTTCTAAGCCTTGTGAAGGCCATATGGTTTCAGCTAAACGTGTTCTCCGGTATTTGTAGGGAAGCATTGGTCATGGTTTATTTTTTGATAAAAATTCTACCTTTGATATCTTAGTTTTTTCTGATGCGGATTGGGCTGCATGCCCCACCACATGACGATCTGTCACCGACTTTGCAGTTTTCATTAGATCATCTCTCGTTTCTTGGAGGTCTAAGAGACAATCTATTATCTCTCGATCATCTGCCGAAGCTGAGTATCGGGCTATGGCACAAGCTAGCTGTGAAATTACTTGGATTCGCACTTTGCTCTTGGATTTTGGAATCCCTCAGACCAAGGCTTCACCTCTTTACTGCGACAATCAGGCCGCCGTTCATATTTGCTGCTATCCCGTCTTCCACGAGAGAACTAAGCACATAGAAATAGATTGTCACACTGTTCGTGACAAATTTCTTCAACATGTGGTTCATCCTGTTCATGTCAAGAATCATTTCCAACTCGCTGACGTTCTTACCAAGGCTTTATCTGCACCAGCTCTACACTTGATTTTGGGAAAGATGGGCTTCATCAACATTTACAGTCCATCTTGAGGGAGGCTATTAAAATTGCTATGGTGATAAGTCACTTTTTAGAGTTTGTTTGAGTTTCTTATTACCTACTGCTTTATGCATTTTTCTCGGTTTTCTCTTTCCTCGTGGTGGGCTCGTGTGTTGCCTATATATTAAGGCTGCTTCTTTGTTTTATTTTTTAGTGTGAAAAACAACACAATCATTTTCCTTTATCTTTCTTCATGCTTTTAGCAAAAGCATCTTTCTGGTTTTCAATAAAGAATATGTGAAGTTTTTGGTCACCTCTTTCTGTTAGAGTTAGGACTGCTAGTAGAGAGTTTGTTATCTCTTTTGTTGAATAAGTAGCAGATTGTGCTATAGAGAACAACATTGAATTAATGAAAAGTTTTCTGCTCTCTTTTATCCTTTTTCTCTAGGAGTTTGGCTCACTCAAAGTAGCAGTGCTCTTCTATTCCCATGGCCGTCTCTCAAGTTTTAGCTGCTATCAAAGCTCTCCAATCTCAATTAGAAGGGAAATTTGTGGCTACCAACACCACTCTCCAAAAGTTCATGACATCGGTGGATTCACGATTCGCTCAGCTACAGTTGGATGATTCCGGCTCTCGGCCGTCTCCTCCGCCACCCCCACCACCGCGACATCGCCAAAACCGCGTTTCGAACTACCGATGACCATTTCGAATTTCTGGTCATGCCATTCGGGCTCTGGCACGCCCCGTCCATATTCTGGTGCCCTCGTGGAAGAAACTCCAAGGTTAAGCGTGCTTGGCTTGGAACAATTCCTGGATGGGTGACCCCTTGGGAAGTTTCTCAGGGAGCGTGCGAGTGAGGACAAAACATGCTAGAAAAGACTTGTGTTGGTCTATGGGGACAACCATCAACTCTGGAGCCGGGCTGTTACAGGTGGTATCAGAGCCGAACCTCTTCCAGTACGGTGTGGTTCGGGGACGAACCAAGCTGAAGCTGGTGGGCTTGTGACGCCCGGGGACGAAGTATGAAGTGATCGCCGGTGCAAAGACGCACGAACAAGGAGCGGCTCCGGTTAAGACTTCCAAACGAAGGGGCACAGGGATGAACTGGAACACACCCGAACGAGAGGGATTCCAAGAATATGCAGGTATGAGACTGCATATTTGAGGAGAGCCTAAATGATTTGATTGGGCTACTCATATCAACAAAGGTGCATCTTCTTTTCTGGTGGCCTAGTGGAAGAAACTCCAAGGTTAAGCGTGCTTGGCTTGGAGCAATTCCAAGATGGGTGACCCTTGGGAAGTTTCTCAGGGAGCGTGCGAGTGAGGATAAAACACGCTAGAAAAGACTCGTGTTGGTCTGTGGGGACAGCCATCAACTCTAGAGTCGGGTTGTTACAACATGAATGAGGAATAATCTTTGAATAGATTATCCATATTCCTTTGGAAAATCTGGGGTGCATTGGCTAGCCCCATCGACATGACATTCCAAACGCAATGTCCTTGTGGAGTTGAGAAGGCTGTGAACTTCTTACTCTCTTCTTCCATGCGGATCTAGTAAAAACTTTGTGACAGCCCGAAACCCATTTAATTATTTAATTATTTTGCTTGATTGTATTATTTAAATTTTTAACTATTTTTTTTTTATATCATGAAAAGAATATATTTATATAGCAAGTTCGTAAATGGTATAGTCGCGCCCCTAGTTAGATAAATAATTTTAGATTTCATATTATTAATTTAGCAAATGAAATTTTTTTATGCTTAAAGATTGGGCCATAAATATTTATTAGCAATATTTGGGCCTTATTAGGCATTTATTTTCGCTGGGCTTTATTTTTAGCAAAAGACCACATATTTAGTAGATTACACAACATTTACGTGTTTTTCTCCTCAGTCACACATCCGAACTACCCTCAGCCGAAATTTTCATCTTCAGTCACCTAAATCTTTACTTGAGCAATCCTTTTAACTTGCATTTGACTATATATAAGCTCATCCATCATTCTTTGTGACCTCACACCCAAGAAATACAGATACCAACTCAGCAAGCAGATTTCTCTTTCCGGTAATTTCATTTTCCTGCTCTTTCACAGTATGATAAGTTCTTTTCACGATTTATAATTCAGCAAAATCCAAGTTTTTCTCTTGTACAGCCAAAACTCCCACAAAAGAAATTTTAGTTTTTAAAATCCAAACTTGCATACATATCATTGATTTTATTTTCTGTATTTCCATAAGGAAGTACTAATTACACAGAAAAAGAAAAAAAAAATAGAAGAATGAACTGGAAAGGGGGTTGTGGCTTAGAACAGGGGGGAGGAGCGGTGGAGCAGCAGCGCCGCCGCGCGCTGTGCGCCACGGCAGCCGGAGACAGGAAGAAGTACAGCAGCAGCGCCGAAGCTGGGACGGAGGGAGGCGGCCTGACCAACCGCTGCTCTCTGTCGCGGGACGGCGAGGGTGGCCGCGCTGTCGGCTGAAGAGAGAGAGAAAGGTGAGGGTGGTGTTGGGCAGGAGCAGGCGACGGTTGGCGGAGGATGAGGCCGGAGGAGGAGTCAGCCGCGGCTTGGAGCGGCGAGGAGAAGGGCAGAAGGGGGGAGAGAAGTCGATGGAAAGGGAGAGAGGGAGAGAGGTTAAGGAGAGGACAGGGGGAGGCAGAGTCGCGGCCTCCGGCGGCGGCGTGCCGTCCGGTGGCGGCGGCAGGAGGCTGAGAAGAGGGGAGGGGGCAGGGCACCGAGAGGGAGAGAAGAAGAGAGGGAGTGAGGCTGCGTGAGATGTGTGTGTGTATGGTGGGAGTGTGATTAAATTAGGGTGAAGGAAAGAATGGGCTTGGGCCCTAGGATTGGTTTTAATTTAAGATGGTTGGGCTCAGTATAATTAGTAGCTGGGCTTCAGATTTTAATTTTACTCTAATTATATTGGGTTTGGTATTTTTGATCACTAACCCAAATTTTTTTTATAAGAAGCATACATTTTATTATTTGATTCATTAGATCAATTATTTTATATGGTCTTATACTTTAAATTATTTTCTAAAAGTTCAATTAGGCCCTTATGTTTTGTTATTCGAATTTATCTGACTAGGTGCGGCGCGACTAAGACGTGAATTTTAATTTCTCACAGTTAATTTCAAGTTCAAGTTACAGGTGTGGGATTTATTTCAGTACATGATGTGGTTAATCTTTGTCCATTTTAATATTATGTGTTTGCCATATGTGTTGTAAATTCAGTTATATCGCTAGGGGCCCGCTCAATGGGTCCAGGACTTCACCGTCCTTGGTATGCCACAATGCGATTTCATGTTACAGTTAGGGTTGCAACCTATTCGCCAGGGGCCTGCTCAATGGGTCCAGGACTTTAAAGTCCTTGGTATGCCACCGTGCGAATTTCAGTTATCAGTACAGTGCAGTGCGTATGTGTTGACCATTTTATTAACGTGGACAATTATTGCATGTTTCCCACACTGAGTATATTTCATATGCTCATCCCATATTTAACATTTTCAGGTAACTAAGGTTGGAGACGCGTGGAGGATCGAATGGGCGCGTCAAGTAAATATTTTTGAAAATATAATGTTGTAGTTACACCTAACCTTTTGCTTTGTACAGTTTTCGAAGTCTCAAACTACTCTTGAGATTTTGGTGTAACTTATCGAGTTTAGTGTTATCATATTAGCTTCCTATCATGGCTGGCCTTCTTTTCAAATTATTTCAAATATTTTATTTAAAAATTTATTTCTTTGAAAATAAATCCAAATCTTTATTTTATGTTATTTCCGCTGTCAAAAATTATTTAATTTCATATTTAATACTTTAATTAGATTAGGGTGTTACAGTATGGTATCAGAGCAGGTCTACTTTCCTGTAGACTCTGCAAAATAAAATTTTTCTTAAAATGTTTCAAGTCAAGTGTGACAAGGCCATTCGACCACTACGCGCTCCGACATCAAGGTAAAAGTTATTTTAAAAGTTTTCAAGGGGATGAGTATAAACTGTTTATATTCCGAATTTATGTTAAACTTGCTGCAATAATTGAAGTTGTTATCAGAAAGTTCAAGTTCATTATGCAAGTTATTATGAGAAAGTTCAGTATACAAGTTATTATGTTGAAGATTATTGCAGCTATGAATTTTATTTCGGAATTTTACAGTTCATGACATTGAGATTTGATGAGTTCAAACTTTTCATGTTGAATATAGTCCTCGAATTAGGAATAACCTAGCATTTTCCTAGAAAAGTCTTGTTTTATAATCCCTTATTTATGTGATAGTGCCTCTGAATATAGAACCATGAGGAATACGCGTGCACATTCCCACCACGCCGAGAACTCAAATACAAATTCCGAAGCAGAAGCTGGACAACCTCATCCAACTAATGGAGGAGACTTCATGAGTCAATTTCTGAGCGCCTTACAAGGTTTTGTCCAACAGCAAACCCAAACTCAGGCTACGCAGCGAGACCTAAACCAGACCTCTAACACAATGGATCAAGCGGTAGAGCGATTTCGGAATTATAATCCGCCACGATTCAATGGACGTGATGGACCGCTAGCAGCTGAAGAGTGGTTGGAAGAGCTTGAGCGAATTTTCACTCACATCAACTGTACCGAGGAACAGAAAGTTTCATGTGCTGTTTTTCAACTCAAAGAGGACGCTCGACAATGGTGGAAACATTTCTATCGTCTGTTGGGAGAAGAGGATCGCAATGTTCTCAATTGGAAAATCTTCAAGGGAGTAGTAATGGATAAATACTTTCCTCTGTCATTCAGAGAAAAGAAGGAAACCGAGTTCTTTGAGTTGAAACAAGGAAATATGACTATAGAGGAGTACGAGAGGAAATTTAATGAGTTGGCTCGTTTTGCACCACACCTAGTTGACACAGAAGACAAAATGATAGCTAGGTTCAGAAAGGGACTGAGAACTGACATCAAGGGAATTATGGCTGCACATGTAATTGAAGATTTTAGCGATTTGGTTAAGCGAGCCGAAGAGGTGGCAACTGCTCTTGGGTCAAACATCCCTGCACAAAAGCCAGCGAATCAACCTATGAAAAGGAAGTGGGAGAACTATAATCAAGGCGGAGGAAACTTCCAAGATAAGAGGCCGAAGTTTGGTGGAGGCGTTAATCCAGGAACAACGGGGACAAGACCACAATGCCAGAAATGTGGAAAATATCACTATGGAGAGTGCATGTGGGGTAAAAGAGTTTGTTTCTTTTGCCACGAACCGGGGCACACTACACATAAATTGTCCTAAAAAGATGAACAATGCGCTAGAAGGGAAGAAAAATGTTGGGCCAGACAAAAGAGGAGGCAAAGAGCCAGAAAAGAAAGGAAATGCTCGATTCTTCGCTTTAGCTGATCAAGAAGAAGCAGAGGACGATGACACAATGACTGGTACGTTACTCATATCTGGAACACCAGCAGTTGTTCTATTTGATTCTGGAGCTTCGCACTCGTTCATTTCTGCAAAGTTTTGTCAAAAGAATCATATCCCTTGTGAAGTAGAAAACTTAGCCTTGAACATAAGTGTCCCTTCTGGAGAATGCATTAAGACGAATAGGATTGCTCGGAGAATTCCCTTGAACTTTAGAAATAGAAAGCTTGAAGCCGATTTGTACCTCATAGAGATGCACGACTTCGATGTGATTTTAGGAATGGACTGGCTAAGTCGAAACTTTGCAACAATTAAGTGTCACGAGAGGGAAGTTGCTTTCAACGTACCAGGAAAGAAAGAATTTTCATTTCAAGGATCAAAGTTAGGAAAAATGCCTATGGTGATATCTGCGATGAAAGCAATAAAGATTTTGAACAAAGGCTTTGGCGAGGCTTATCTCGTAAGCATTGTAGGCAAAGAAGATGGAGAACTTACTCTCGAAAGTGTGCCAGTGGTACGTGATTACTCCGATGTTTTTCCCGAGAATTTACCTGGATTACCGCCAGATAGGCAAGTGGAGTTCGCGATTGATTTAATGCCTGGAGCAGCACCTGTTTCAAAAGCACCATATAGGATGGCGCCAAAAGAATTGGAGGAATTAAAAACACAACTACAAGAGCTTTTGGACATAGGATTCATACGGCCAAGTGTATCACCTTGGGGAGCGCCTGTCTTGTTTGTTAAGAAGAAAGATGGAACAATGCGTATGTGTATCGACTACCGTGAGCTTAATCGACTTACCATCAAGAACAAGTATCCTCTACCAAGGATAGAAGATTTGTTCGACCAATTGAAGGGTGCAAAGGTGTTTTCTAAAATTGATTTGAGATCGGGATACCACCAACTCAAGATAAAGGGTAGTGATGTACCGAAAACAGCTTTTCGGACAAGATACGGTCATTATGAGTTTGTAGTTATGCCTTTCGGTCTAACCAATGCTCCAACAGTATTTATGGACCTGATGAATCGTGTTTTTCACTCATATTTGGACAAGTTCGTCATAGTTTTCATCGACGACATCTTGATATACTCAAAGGATAATGCACAACATGAAGAGCATCTTAAGATCGTCTTGGAAACATTGAGGAGTGAGAAACTCTACGCCAAATTTAAGAAATGTGAATTTTGGCTAGACCGAGTAGTTTTTCTTGGTCACGTGGTGACTGGAAATGGAATTGAGGTGGACCCAGCTAAGGTTGAAGCTGTAAGTAATTGGAAGGCACCTACAAATGCAAGTGAGGTAAGGAGTTTTCTTGGACTCGCTGGTTATTATAGAAGATTCATCGAGGGATTCTCAAAGATAGCGGGTTCGATGACACAATTAACAAGGAAAGGAGTTGCGTTCCAGTGGACTGATAAGTGCGAGCAAAGTTTTCAGGAGCTGAAAAGAAGATTGACGACAGCACCAGTATTAACCATACCTGATGGATCAGATGATTTTGTCATTTATACCGACGCCTCGAAACAAGGTTTGGGATGTGTTCTAATGCAAAAAGGGAAAGTTATTGCCTATGCATCCAGACAGTTGAAGCCACACGAGCATAACTACCCTACACATGATCTAGAGCTAGCCGCTGTGGTTCATGCGCTAAAGATTTGGAGACATTACTTGTATGGAGGAAAATGTGAGATCTTCACTGATCACAAAAGCTTGAAATATTTCTTCACACAGAAAGAGCTGAACATGAGACAAAGAAGGTGGCTAGAACTTGTGAAGGATTATGACTGTACTATACAGTACCACCCAGGAAAGGCTAATGTGGTGGCAGATGCACTTAGCCGAAAAGGTGAAGGACAACTAGCTTTGATGATGACTCAACAGGAGACTTTGATAAGAGAATTTGAAAAGTTGAAACTCGAAGTGATAACTCCGAATGCCAAGGAAGCTATGCTCGCAACGCTAGTTGTTAGGCCTACATTACGAGATCGAATTAAGGAAATCCAAGAAACCAACGACTTCCTCCAGAAGATGAAGAATAAGGGACTTAGCAATGATAGTACGAGTTTCTCGTTGGCAAACGATGGAACACTCACATATGCAGGCAGAATTTGTGTCCCTAAAGACAAGCAGTTGATAAAGGAAATTCTGGATGAGGCACACTGCACGACCTACACGGCACATCCTGGAAGCACCAAGATGTATCAAGATCTTCGAAAAACATTTTGGTGGAGAGGCATGAAGAGATCGATAGCTGAATATGTTGGAAAATGTATGACGTGCCAACAAGTGAAGGCCGAACACCAACGACCGTCTGGATTGTTGAATCCATTGGAGATACCCGAATGGAAATGGGAACACATTACAATGGATTTTGTAGTGAGACTTCCGAAGACAACACGCAGTCACGATGCAATTTGGGTAGTCGTGGATCGACTTACTAAGTCAGCACACTTCCTTGCTGTAAAGATGACTTATTCGATGGACCAATTGGCGAGATTGTATGTGCAAGAGGTGGTGAGACTACATGGAGTGCCAGTATCCATTGTCTCTGATCGAGATCCAAGATTCACGTCCAGATTTTGGAAAAGTTTACATACAGCCATGGGAACGAAGCTCAATTTCTCAACAGCATATCATCCTCAAACAGATGGGCAATCTGAAAGGACTATTCAGATTCTAGAAGACATGCTGCGAACCAGTGTCATTGATATTGGAGGTAATTGGGAAACTCACCTGCCCTTGATCGAATTTGCATATAACAACAGTTTTCAAACAACCCTTGGCATGGCTCCATACGAAGCGTTGTATGGAAGAAAGTGTCGATCACCATTATATTGGGACGAAGTTGGTGAACGAAAAGTATTGGGCCCGGAAATCGTTGAGAGAACGGTTGAGGTCATTGAGAAAATAAAAGAGAAGATTAAAATGGCTCAGAATCGACAGAAATCATATGCTGATCGCAGGCGAAAGGAATTACATTTTCTGGTTGGCGAAAAAGTTTTTCTCAAAGTAGCACCAATGAAAGGAGTCCTACGATTCGGCAAGAAAGGAAAGTTGAGGCCTCGATTTATAGGACCTTTTGAAATCCTCGAGCGCATAGGAGACGTAGCCTATCGTTTAGCTTTAACTCCAGAATTGTCGGCTGTCCACAACGTGTTTCACGTCTCCATGCTACGAAAATATCTGCACGATCCTAGTCACATCGTTCATCATGAAGAACTCCAAATCAATAAGGACCTCACGTACGAAGAGGAGCCGAGTGTCATACTAGATCGAAAGGTAAAGGTTTTGCGAGGTAAAGAAATACCCTTGGTAAAAATCCAGTGGACTAGGCACGGACCTGATGAAGCTACTTGGGAACGTGAGGAAGAAATCCTAGCTCGCTATCCCCACTTAGAACCAAGTAAGTTAAATTTCGAGGACGAAATTTTTTTTAGTGGGTATGGTTGTGACAGCCCGAAACCCATTTAATTATTTAATTATTTTGCTTGATTGTATTATTTAAATTTTTAACTATTTTTTTTTTTATATCATGAAAAGAATATATTTATATAGCAAGTTCGTAAATGGTATAGTCGCGCCCCTAGTTAGATAAATAATTTTAGATTTCATATTATTAATTTAGCAAATGAAATTTTTTTATGCTTAAAGATTGGGCCATAAATATTTATTAGCAATATTTGGGCCTTATTAGGCATTTATTTTCGCTGGGCTTTATTTTTAGCAAAAGACCACATATTTAGTAGATTACACAACATTTACGTGTTTTTCTCCTCAGTCACACATCCGAACTACCCTCAGCCGAAATTTTCATCTTCAGTCACCTAAATCTTTACTTGAGCAATCCTTTTAACTTGCATTTGACTATATATAAGCTCATCCATCATTCTTTGTGACCTCACACCCAAGAAATACAGATACCAACTCAGCAAGCAGATTTCTCTTTCCGGTAATTTCATTTTCCTGCTCTTTCACAGTATGATAAGTTCTTTTCACGATTTATAATTCAGCAAAATCCAAGTTTTTCTCTTGTACAGCCAAAACTCCCACAAAAGAAATTTTAGTTTTTAAAATCCAAACTTGCATACATATCATTGATTTTATTTTCTGTATTTCCATAAGGAAGTACTAATTACACAGAAAAAGAAAAAAAAAATAGAAGAATGAACTGGAAAGGGGGTTGTGGCTTAGAACAGGGGGGAGGAGCGGTGGAGCAGCAGCGCCGCCGCGCGCTGTGCGCCACGGCAGCCGGAGACAGGAAGAAGTACAGCAGCAGCGCCGAAGCTGGGACGGAGGGAGGCGGCCTGACCAACCGCTGCTCTCTGTCGCGGGACGGCGAGGGTGGCCGCGCTGTCGGCTGAAGAGAGAGAGAAAGGTGAGGGTGGTGTTGGGCAGGAGCAGGCGACGGTTGGCGGAGGATGAGGCCGGAGGAGGAGTCAGCCGCGGCTTGGAGCGGCGAGGAGAAGGGCAGAAGGGGGGAGAGAAGTCGATGGAAAGGGAGAGAGGGAGAGAGGTTAAGGAGAGGACAGGGGGAGGCAGAGTCGCGGCCTCCGGCGGCGGCGTGCCGTCCGGTGGCGGCGGCAGGAGGCTGAGAAGAGGGGAGGGGGCAGGGCACCGAGAGGGAGAGAAGAAGAGAGGGAGTGAGGCTGCGTGAGATGTGTGTGTGTATGGTGGGAGTGTGATTAAATTAGGGTGAAGGAAAGAATGGGCTTGGGCCCTAGGATTGGTTTTAATTTAAGATGGTTGGGCTCAGTATAATTAGTAGCTGGGCTTCAGATTTTAATTTTACTCTAATTATATTGGGTTTGGTATTTTTGATCACTAACCCAAATTTTTTTTATAAGAAGCATACATTTTATTATTTGATTCATTAGATCAATTATTTTATATGGTCTTATACTTTAAATTATTTTCTAAAAGTTCAATTAGGCCCTTATGTTTTGTTATTCGAATTTATCTGACTAGGTGCGGCGCGACTAAGACGTGAATTTTAATTTCTCACAGTTAATTTCAAGTTCAAGTTACAGGTGTGGGATTTATTTCAGTACATGATGTGGTTAATCTTTGTCCATTTTAATATTATGTGTTTGCCATATGTGTTGTAAATTCAGTTATATCGCTAGGGGCCCGCTCAATGGGTCCAGGACTTCACCGTCCTTGGTATGCCACAATGCGATTTCATGTTACAGTTAGGGTTGCAACCTATTCGCCAGGGGCCTGCTCAATGGGTCCAGGACTTTAAAGTCCTTGGTATGCCACCGTGCGAATTTCAGTTATCAGTACAGTGCAGTGCGTATGTGTTGACCATTTTATTAACGTGGACAATTATTGCATGTTTCCCACACTGAGTATATTTCATATGCTCATCCCATATTTAACATTTTCAGGTAACTAAGGTTGGAGACGCGTGGAGGATCGAATGGGCGCGTCAAGTAAATATTTTTGAAAATATAATGTTGTAGTTACACCTAACCTTTTGCTTTGTACAGTTTTCGAAGTCTCAAACTACTCTTGAGATTTTGGTGTAACTTATCGAGTTTAGTGTTATCATATTAGCTTCCTATCATGGCTGGCCTTCTTTTCAAATTATTTCAAATATTTTATTTAAAAATTTATTTCTTTGAAAATAAATCCAAATCTTTATTTTATGTTATTTCCGCTGTCAAAAATTATTTAATTTCATATTTAATACTTTAATTAGATTAGGGTGTTACAAACTTGACTTGCAATCAAACTTTGAGAATACCTTAGCACTTCTTATGAAATTGATAAGGTGTTTTCGGCTTGGGATGAAGTGCCCATCAAACTCTAGAATGTCATTAATTCCTTTGTAATTAATAACCAATCTAGGTTTACCTCTTTTGATCTCGCCATGATTTCTTACCAGAAATTCGAGACTACTGGAATGCGAGTTTCCTGGCTCGATCAATCGCAAATCAAGATGTTCATTGGTTATGCTTCTCATATCCTGCTGATCTTGAGTGTTCATCAGGATTGGTCTGAATCACACAAACTCATGCTCCTTACCGGTTTTAACCTTCAAGGTTGCTTTAAGGTGATTCTTGTCCCAGCATACCAAAGGATCCTCATGATAGCATTTCTGGATTCTCCTTTTTCCGTCGACTATGGACACATGTTCTTCTTCCCTAATATCTTTGTGTGATATTAAGGAGACTTTAAGGATTTGAGTTTCTTCTTCAGAGAGATCTGCAAACTCCTTTATTCTGCATTTGAGCAGAACATCTCTGAATATTCGTTAATCTTTCATTTGTGGACGCCGAAGTTTGCTTGCTGCGAAAGAACACAAGTGATTCCAATCAAACATGTCTCAAACCTGACCAAGTCCCTCAACAAACTACAATCTCGAAGAAGTGTGCAAAGCTAAGGCTTTGAGAAGCAACAACAAGATGATACAACTCAATCTGATCAGACTCAATTCTCCGTTAGGAGTAAATTTCCTAATGCAATTATCTTTATAAACGCACCCTAACAGTTTTATTGATTCCTTTTTAAATTTTAATTATAATAAAATGAATAAGTCTATTTCATAAATGCAATTAATTAAAAAAATTATTCAAAACTATATAATAATATCTATATATTTTATTTTCATCGTACAAAATTACATATGTTAAACGTGCATAGCACATTCCTTCTGTTAATTTTAATTAAAAAATAATTATCAAACGCATAATGCATGTGGGTTATTTAAATATCTTTAAACTTTGTTTTTTATCCCTTCAAAATTTATGTGTGAAATAATAAGTCAACACTTCAGCTGGCTCGGGAATCGGGATAAGCTCGTGAGTCGTGATACTATTATTTTATTTAGACATTCAGTATAATTATTCACAGATTTCAACTAACATTTTAAATCCCCAATTTCAAAAAGAAAAAACACGAAATTCACTATTTAGAGCTCCAAATCTAATCACAGTAAATACCGCCGGATTCCGCCGCGCCGTTCGCCGACCGTTTCTCGCTCGGAGCCACCACCTCCTTCCGACGGCAGCAGCTAAGGTATGCTATCTTAACTCTGGTTTACTGAATCCAATACCTGTCTTTTTTTTCTTGTCGAACACAAATTTACAATGCTTGCTTACTTGCTCTTGTCAAAATGGAATCAGAATTAGTTGTATCAATTGAAAATATGATAAGTTAAGAAGAAGAATATGAGTCTTTCACAGTGTGATTTATCGATTACTCAAGCTCCTCTACAAGCAGCAAGGCCTATTTCTTTTTATGATTTTTCTTTCTTTATTTTTTTGCCAAGAAAAATAGACTTGAACTTGTGTTTGTGTTGAATTATTCTGTTTGTGTTTGTTTTGAAAGATCAATAATCCTTCTTCGTTTTAGCTTCGGTGTTGAATTGTTCTGTTTGTGTTTGTGTTTTTGTTTCTTTTGAAGCTCCTCTACAAGCACCTCATTTGTTGAAAATTAAGTATTTCAAGTATTTTATTGTTTCTATTTAACCTACCCAATAAAATATATATTGAAGTGTCCCACATTCGATTGGAGATAGTGGCATGAGCCAGTTTATATGGTGAGACAACCCTCTACCTTATAAGGCCTTTTAAGGGAGGAATGAGCCCAATATCCATTTTTAACATGGTATCAGAGCCAACTCAATCCAATGATGCCCCCCCAATATCGTTGTCAACAGATGGCGATTGGGATAGACCACGCTGCGCGTGCGGGGGGTGTATTGAAGTGTCCCACATTGAATTGGAGATAGTGGCATGACCAATATTCATTTCTAACAATATATGACTTGTTGAGTTTGACCATAATTGTATATGTGGCTTTGTGAGATTTCTAGTTTATGATCCCTCCCAACTCTGTTCTGACTTGTTCAAATATATCAAACTCTACCTTAATCAAATAACTCTCAGCTGTTTAGAGACAAGTAAAGATAAGGAGAGAGAGGGAGGATTAAGAAGTAGTAAGGCAACACCTTGTTTCTTGAGAAGAGCAGTAATTAAAAAAAAATACTCCCTCCGTCCACAAAATAAACTCCCATTTGATGGTCGGCACATAAACTAAGAAAGCTGATAAAAGTGTCATGAGTGAAATATAAGGGTAGTTAACTAAAGTGATAATATACCAGCTTAACCAGCCACGCCTCTTGTTTATCTCTCGGAACCACTCAGCTTGTTTATTTCCTACACCCGGAAGATTAGCCACCTCTCCACTACAACGGATGAAAAAAAAGCAATTTAGTTAATTCATCACAGCCTCTTTCTCAACACCTCTCCACTAATCTGTCCCTTCATCACAGCCTCTTTCTCAACACCTAAAACCGCTGTTTCAACGACGACAGGTTCATTGGCAAATTGAGAACTTTCCACCGGCCCATCGCCCGCCACGACTGCCTTACTCTTAGGTGCCACATTAGGCCTCTCACCCTCTAAATCAGCTTCATTCTATTCAGATTCTGCATTTTCTTTCTCGGCACCAATAATAACCGGTGTTAATTCATGCAGGATAGTCATGACAATATCAACGGTGGAAGATGCCTCCCCATCAGCACTTGCCTCCATGGGGGCTTTAGTCTCCGAAGCTGCACATGCCGGCACATCGGTAGTACTGGGCTCCACCTTGGCATGTACCTCAACGTCTGCATTAGTCTCCATTCCTGCATCCGCTTCCAATCCGGCATTAGCATTGATCTCATTCATGTCCACATCCACATTGGTTGGAACATCGACATTCTTCTGAATAACGAAACTTGAATCTATATTGGCATCCAAGTTAAAACACCTATTGGCATCCAAATCCTTGTCAACATCAGTAAGACTTTCACCATCCCTCTGAGGCCCTTCTTGGTCTACCAGAAGCTCATTCCTCTGCCCGAGGTCATGCTTTTGAACGAGGTCTTTCTGACTCACAT
Source organism: Salvia miltiorrhiza (assembly GCF_028751815.1). Lineage (NCBI taxonomy): Eukaryota > Viridiplantae > Streptophyta > Magnoliopsida > Lamiales > Lamiaceae > Salvia > Salvia miltiorrhiza. The sequence goes on from NC_080389.1 coordinate 10,622,573, forward strand.
CAACATTATAAAGCCGTCCTTGATTATTTTCCTTCCGAGCATCAGCTTCCTCGTACACTTGTTCGAATTCGTTTGCCATTTCCTCAACATTGTCATCTTCCTCTTCTTCATACCAGTCTTCGTCATTGCGCTTATGTCACACCCCAATTCTTGAAGGAATAAATATAATCGAGGTGTGAATAATTCATAGAAATAAACAAGGGAAATACCTTGTTAAAACCCGAAATAGGATAGAAACTCGGGCTATGCCCCTTTGGATCATAAGTTTTGTTTCATGCTTCTGACAACCGACATTCATTGACATAAATTTAGTAGTGAAGAGTCTAAGCTCGGTCAAATATATCATTTGAAATTTAACATGAAGATCTTAAGTTGGGAAAACAAAAGACTGAAATGAGTAATTGCTACAGCGGAAGTCTAACATATGAATTTTAACTCTAGCCTCAGCTCCGTCCCGTCAGCACCAGCCAGCCAACCTGAAAACATTTGAAAGTATTTTTGGGCTAAGTACTAATGTACTTAGTGGGCATGCATTTTCATAAACATTTCATATTTTCGTAAGAGCAGTTTATCCAATTATACTTGACATGACTTAGAAGGTTTTAAAATGAAAGAAGTACTTCTAAGCATGTTAAAACATTTTCTTTCATTTGTGCGCACATGTCACACTCCCTTTCTGTTACTCGCTGTGATCCCGGACCTTTTAGCCACCGACGGATCCATATCTCCCGCTTTACTTGAACTGAGGGCGTAACCCAGTCAAGTTCCCATTTGGGACCCAATGCTCCGGAACACATCCCGTCGAGCACCCTTATAACGCCTCATACATGATTAGTGCCCGAATGGAGATCAACCCACCGAGTCAGCTAATAGGTGTACACAATTCTCAAACAACGTGTTAGGTCATAAGAGAACCTCGATCGATTAACTTATGCGAGCCTTAAACAGAGCAGAGTGCACAAAATATTTTATTGGATAAACAGTTTTCATTACATTAAATAAACAATTTGCATTTCATTGAAAACATTTAGAGCTTAATAACTCAATCATACTTTGTACATTTGGAAAGTAAGCCCACCTGGATAGGCAAAGCCTGAAGATCATACACATATAAACCTGTCTTGGAAAAGTAGCGCTAATCCTCCTGGTCATCACAAAGCCTACAAGAAATTCTATTCTTAATAGGTCTCGTGAAGCTAACTTAATATCTTAGGGAAAATACTTAACATTCTATAATTCGTCACGCCGGGTTTCAAAATTTAATGAATAAATACTTGAAAACTAAATTTCTTGAGTTAAGGACACCAACAATATCCTTACTCGATTTTCTTTTAGTGTTTTAGAGTTCTAGCATCCATAATTCGTTCCATTAAAGACAATCGAAAACCAACATAACCTCGTGACTAACCACATAATATCACGTAATCACGTAAACAATAAATAGAAAGAAATAAAATCCTCAAGTTTAGTATCATTAAAATCACAAGTTCACATGAACATAAAAGAAATCATGCACCATTTTATAACATTCTATACATTTCATTTTTTTTCTTCATGTAAATAAATAAGAAATTCCATTATTCATTTATAAATAATAAAACATTTTATAAAATCCATTGAGATGAAATAAAACATTTTAACCATTTAAAATCCATACTCAAAAAGCCTTGAAATATAATAAAAATGAGGGTTTAATCCCAAAATTTGTTTTCATTTTTAAAGTCCATCAATAAATTAAATAAAAGAACGGACCTCATTTAAAATAAATAGTCCCAACCTTAAATATTAAAATTTAAATCAAGAGATTTAAATTCACTAAAATAATTTAGTGAAAATTCAAACACATAGGCAACACAATCACATAAGGCACATAAGAATCACAATCAAACATCATTAAAACATGCTCTGGTTTTACACTGGTTCAACTTCAAAATTTAAACTGTTCTGACTCCGACATCTCCTGGACTCGAGACTCATACTGAAAGAAATTTCTTCGAGTCTAGTTTCATTTAAAAAAAAATAGAGTCGAAAGCTCCAAGTGGTTTGAGAGATATGACGTTTTTACCACGATCTACCATTTCTGGCAGTTTTGTGCAACCGAAGATTACAATTTTTGAAAAATAGTAAACGTTGTCAAACTGGGCTCAACTTTGGTGGATATCTAGCTAACACAATAAGGTTGATACCATAAAAAGTTGGAAAGCTAGATCACATAGGAAGCTACTTAAATGAATAACTCTTTCCCCTGTTCTCTGAAATTCTCGGTAATAATGTGCAGTTTAGGTTTTGCATTTTAAAGAAATATCAAACGAAGTTTAAATAGCTTGAAATTTTACCAGGGTACTCAAGACTCATGTAGAAACTTGCTATAAAATTTTCAAAGCTATTAGACATCGACAAACCATCGATCACAGTAGGTCAGTAGGCCTACGAAATTCTCCAATTTATATTTAAAACTTATATATCTTAATAATATCTCTAACTTGAATATAACATCATAATTCTCAACAACAACTCATCCCAAAACTCATTTCATCACTTCTAATCATCAATCTAAACCATCACTTAACATCATAGCATGCTCAAGAACTCATATACCCACTCAAATCTTCAAATCAACATCATATAACAAAATCACATATAGAAACACATATATATCATCTTCTTCCTCAAACTAACATTTTTCATTTTTCACTTCTCAACCTCAAGCTTCAATCTCATCCATCATTAATCATCTAGATCATCTCATAAACTCAAATCCATCATCATATAACTCAAGCCAAGTCAAGAAAATAAACAACAAAATTCGTAGGGTTTCAAGCTCCTAATTTTCGAAAGTTTCATAAAAATAAGTTGGGTGATTTCCTTGCTCAATCATGATCATATACTCACTCACATATCATTAATATGATCTAATAAATAATCTAAGATCACTTACTCAAGGATTTAAAAGGTGATCAAGACTTTGCTCCAACTTTGATCTTAGCTCTAGCTTCTTGAATTTGATGAGATATGATAGTATTTGATTGGATTGGATGGTGGATTATCTCATAGTAGTGTTTGATGAAGCTTCTCTAAGCTTTCTTCAATGGACATCAATGGAGGAAAAGAGAGTATAGAGAGAGAGAGGGGAGGCCGAGAATTGAAGTGTGAGGGAGTGAAGTGATGAGCTTTGTCTTGAAATGGAAGAATGATTAAGGACAAAGCATTATTCATGATTAAAGCTTGGTTCCCTACCACCTTAGCACACTAATCCTATCTTCACTCATCACACTTCCACTCATGTTTATTAGATAAAAATAAGTTAGTGGTAGGGAAAAGAAAAAATTAGTGGTGGAAGAGTAGGTGGATAAATTAGGTGGAGAAATTAGGTGATTGAATAAAATAAAAAGTCTTCCGGGTTGTACTATGAAAACTGTAATAATCGTTCAGTGTTTGCTTAAATAAATAGCTCGTGAAAATACTTGAATGCTAAATTAAATAAATATGCAATGCATATAAATTCAATAACTACATTTACAAATGTTTTTGTAAATCATTTTTGTTGGAATTAAAAAATAAATTCATTTTCTTTATATCCGGCGTGAATCATCTTACTTCTAAGTTCGAAAATAAATTCTAAACTTAATATAATTGGGCGGGGTGTTACATTCCTCCCTCCTTATAAAAATTTCGTCCTCGAAATTGCATATCTGGGTCATCTAGTTTGGATACTAGACTTTCACTATCAGTGCACCTATATAACTTGATGCTTATCACATTTTCTAATCGTGAGAATGCTACGTCTCATGTCTCGAGAACTGTTGACAAACGAACTCATTCTAATCATACTATGCTTATCGTGATGGAAGCAAAATCTTATTGTGAGAACTACATAGTGAGATTCTATACATTGGGATGACGCTCTACTCAAAGTAAAAATCTTAATTGACAATCACCGAGATCTTAGTTATGTGGGCTGGCCAGACCCAGCACAACGAATCACTCAGTCAAATGGGAGCTTCGCCCCCAATCATGTCAACTTCTTATCTCTTATAAAGCTCTAAGTCAACTTCTAACTTAAAGCACTTACTTCTAAGTACTTCAATCATAAATCTTTGGTATCATATAGGTCCATTCTATGTCGTTCTAGCGGTGCTATCACGACTAACATTCGTAAGGCATTATTGGGTGGTTCTCAAACGATTTGTAAAAGAACTCATCATTCTAATCATATAGGCAGTGAACCTAAAATGATAACATAAAGCTTTCTCATCATTCATTCATACATACATACATACATATATTTGCTTTCTTTGAAATTTTGAGTCATATGGACATTAAATGTCCCTTTCATGAAAAACTTTGTTTATGCCGGAAAGATTCAAGGAATCTAACTCGACCATACATACATACATACATTGATTCGTTAAGGGCTCGGGTTGTCCCAAACACGAAATACATTCATTGAGTCGTTATGGGTTCGGGTAGTCCCAAACACGACAAAAAGCATTCACATAGCATCGTAAACATAAGGCGCACATTTTCTTGAAAACTTTCATAACATCTGAAATACATATATGTATATTTTTGAAACTATTATCGTACCTTGGTTGCGGCAGTGTGACGGTGAGCTGAGGGCTACTGACATTCTTAGAAGTCTAGAGATACTATTCTAGACTCAACATCAAAAGCTTATGGTTATCAGAGTCATGAAAGAAAACTCATGCTCTGATACCATTCTGTCACACCCCAATTCTTGAAGGAATAAATATAATCGAGGTGTGAATAATTCATAGAAATAAACAAGGGAAATACCTTGTTAAAACCCGAAATAGGATAGAAACTCGGGCTATGCCCCTTTGGATCATAAGTTTTGTTTCATGCTTCTGACAACCGACATTCATTGACATAAATTTAGTAGTGAAGAGTCTAAGCTCGGTCAAATATATCATTTGAAATTTAACATGAAGATCTTAAGTTGGGAAAACAAAAGACTGAAATGAGCAATTGCTACAGCGGAAGTCTAACATATGAATTTTAACTCTAGCCTCAGCTCCGTCCCGTCAGCACCAGCCAGCCAACCTGAAAACATTTGAAAGTATTTTTGGGCTAAGTACTAATGTATTTAGTGGGCATGCATTTTCATAAACATTTCATATTTTCGTAAGAGCAGTTTATCCAATTATACTTGACATGACTTAGAAGGTTTTAAAATGAAAGAAGTACTTCTAAGCATGTTAAAACATTTTCTTTCATTTGTGCGCACATGTCACACTCCCTTTCTGTTACTCGCTGTGATCCCGGACCTTTTAGCCACCGACGGATCCATATCTCCCGCTTTACTTGAACTGAGGGCGTAACCCAGTCAAGTTCCCATTTGGGACCCAATGCTCCGGAACACATCCCGTCGAGCACCCTTATAACGCCTCATACATGATTAGTGCCCGAATGGAGATCAACCCACCGAGTCAGCTAATAGGTGTACACAATTCTCAAACAACGTGTTAGGTCATAAGAGAACCTCGATCGATTAACTTATGCGAGCCTTAAACAGAGCAGAGTGCACAAAATATTTTATTGGATAAACAGTTTTCATTACATTAAATAAACAATTTGCATTTCATTGAAAACATTTAGAGCTTAATAACTCAATCATACTTTGTACATTTGGAAAGTAAGCCCACCTGGATAGGCAAAGCCTGAAGATCATACACATATAAACCTGTCTTGGAAAAGTAGCGCTAATCCTCCTGGTCATCACAAAGCCTACAAGAAATTCTATTCTTAATAGGTCTCGTGAAGCTAACTTAATATCTTAGGGAAAATACTTAACATTCTATAATTCGTCACGCCGGGTTTCAAAATTTAATGAATAAATACTTGAAAACTAAATTTCTTGAGTTAAGGACACCAACAATATCCTTACTCGATTTTCTTTTAGTGTTTTAGAGTTCTAGCATCCATAATTCGTTCCATTAAAGACAATCGAAAACCAACATAACCTCGTGACTAACCACATAATATCACGTAATCACGTAAACAATAAACAGAAAGAAATAAAATCCTCAAGTTTAGTATCATTAAAATCACAAGTTCACATGAACATAAAAGAAATCATGCACCATTTTATAACATTCTATACATTTCATTTTTTTTCTTCATGTAAATAAATAAGAAATTCCATTATTCATTTATAAATAATAAAACATTTTATAAAATCCATTGAGATGAAATAAAACATTTTAACCATTTAAAATCCATACTCAAAAAGCCTTGAAATATAATAAAAATGAGGGTTTAATCCCAAAATTTGTTTTCATTTTTAAAGTCCATCAATAAATTAAATAAAAGAACGGACCTCATTTAAAATAAATAGTCCCAACCTTAAATATTAAAATTTAAATCAAGAGATTTAAATTCACTAAAATAATTTAGTGAAAATTCAAACACATAGGCAACACAATCACATAAGGCACATAAGAATCACAATCAAACATCATTAAAACATGCTCTGGTTTTACACTGGTTCAACTTCAAAATTTAAACTGTTCTGACTCCGACATCTCCTGGACTCGAGACTCATACTGAAAGAAATTTCTTCGAGTCTAGTTTCATTTAAAAAAAAATAGAGTCGAAAGCTCCAAGTGGTTTGAGAGATATGACGTTTTTACCACGATCTACCATTTCTGGCAGTTTTGTGCAACCGAAGATTACAATTTTTGAAAAATAGTAAACGTTGTCAAACTGGGCTCAACTTTGGTGGATATCTAGCTAACACAATAAGGTTGATACCATAAAAAGTTGGAAAGCTAGATCACATAGGAAGCTACTTAAATGAATAACTCTTTCCCCTGTTCTCTGAAATTCTCGGTAATAATGTGCAGTTTAGGTTTTGCATTTTAAAGAAATATCAAACGAAGTTTAAATAGCTTGAAATTTTACCAGGGTACTCAAGACTCATGTAGAAACTTGCTATAAAATTTTCAAAGCTATTAGACATCGACAAACCATCGATCACAGTAGGTCAGTAGGCCTACGAAATTCTCCAATTTATATTTAAAACTTATATATCTTAATAATATCTCTAACTTGAATATAACATCATAATTCTCAACAACAACTCATCCCAAAACTCATTTCATCACTTCTAATCATCAATCTAAACCATCACTTAACATCATAGCATGCTCAAGAACTCATATACCCACTCAAATCTTCAAATCAACATCATATAACAAAATCACATATAGAAACACATATATATCATCTTCTTCCTCAAACTAACATTTTTCATTTTTCACTTCTCAACCTCAAGCTTCAATCTCATCCATCATTAATCATCTAGATCATCTCATAAACTCAAATCCATCATCATATAACTCAAGCCAAGTCAAGAAAATAAACAACAAAATTCGTAGGGTTTCAAGCTCCTAATTTTCGAAAGTTTCATAAAAATAAGTTGGGTGATTTCCTTGCTCAATCATGATCATATACTCACTCACATATCATTAATATGATCTAATAAATAATCTAAGATCACTTACTCAAGGATTTAAAAGGTGATCAAGACTTTGCTCCAACTTTGATCTTAGCTCTAGCTTCTTGAATTTGATGAGATATGATAGTATTTGATTGGATTGGATGGTGGATTATCTCATAGTAGTGTTTGATGAAGCTTCTCTAAGCTTTCTTCAATGGACATCAATGGAGGAAAAGAGAGTATAGAGAGAGAGAGGGGAGGCCGAGAATTGAAGTGTGAGGGAGTGAAGTGATGAGCTTTGTCTTGAAATGGAAGAATGATTAAGGACAAAGCATTATTCATGATTAAAGCTTGGTTCCCTACCACCTTAGCACACTAATCCTATCTTCACACATCACACTTCCACTCATGTTTATTAGATAAAAATAAGTTAGTGGTAGGGAAAAGAAAAAATTAGTGGTGGAAGAGTAGGTGGATAAATTAGGTGGAGAAATTAGGTGATTGAATAAAATAAAAAGTCTTCCGGGTTGTACTATGAAAACTGTAATAATCGTTCAGTGTTTGCTTAAATAAATAGCTCGTGAAAATACTTGAATGCTAAATTAAATAAATATGCAATGCATATAAATTCAATAACTACATTTACAAATGTTTTTGTAAATCATTTTTGTTGGAATTAAAAAATAAATTCATTCTTTATATCCGGCGTGAATCATCTTACTTCTAAGTTCGAAAATAAATTCTAAACTTAATATAATTGGGCGGGGTGTTACATTCCTCCCTCCTTATAAAAATTTCGTCCTCGAAATTGCATATCTGGGTCATCTAGTTTGGATACTAGACTTTCACTATCAGTGCACCTATATAACTTGATGCTTATCACATTTTCTAATCGTGAGAATGCTACGTCTCATGTCTCGAGAACTGTTGACAAACGAACTCATTCTAATCATACTATGCTTATCGTGATGGAAGCAAAATCTTATTGTGAGAACTACATAGTGAGATTCTATACATTGGGATGACGCTCTACTCAAAGTAAAAATCTTAATTGACAATCACCGAGATCTTAGTTATGTGGGCTGGCCAGACCCAGCACAACGAATCACTCAGTCAAATGGGAGCTTCGCCCCCAATCATGTCAACTTCTTATCTCTTATAAAGCTCTAAGTCAACTTCTAACTTAAAGCACTTACTTCTAAGTACTTCAATCATAAATCTTTGGTATCATATAGGTCCATTCTATGTCGTTCTAGCGGTGCTATCACGACTAACATTCGTAAGGCATTATTGGGTGGTTCTCAAACGATTTGTAAAAGAACTCATCATTCTAATCATATAGGCAGTGAACCTAAAATGATAACATAAAGCTTTCTCATCATTCATTCATACATACATACATACATATATTTGCTTTCTTTGAAATTTTGAGTCATATGGACATTAAATGTCCCTTTCATGAAAAACTTTGCTTATGCCGGAAAGATTCAAGGAATCTAACTCGACCATACATACATACATACATTGATTCGTTAAGGGCTCGGGTTGTCCCAAACACGAAATACATTCATTGAGTCGTTATGGGTTCGGGTAGTCCCAAACACGACAAAAAGCATTCACATAGCATCGTAAACATAAGGCGCACATTTTCTTGAAAACTTTCATAACATCTGAAATACATATATGTATATTTTTGAAACTATTATCGTACCTTGGTTGCGGCAGTGTGACGGTGAGCTGAGGGCTACTGACATTCTTAGAAGTCTAGAGATACTATTCTAGACTCAACATCAAAAGCTTATGGTTATCAGAGTCATGAAAGAAAACTCATGCTCTGATACCATTCTGTCACACCCCAATTCTTGAAGGAATAAATATAATCGAGGTGTGAATAATTCATAGAAATAAACAAGGGAAATACCTTGTTAAAACCCGAAATAGGATAGAAACTCGGGCTATGCCCCTTTGGATCATAAGTTTTGTTTCATGCTTCTGACAACCGACATTCATTGACATAAATTTAGTAGTGAAGAGTCTAAGCTCGGTCAAATATATCATTTGAAATTTAACATGAAGATCTTAAGTTGGGAAAACAAAAGACTGAAATGAGCAATTGCTACAGCGGAAGTCTAACATATGAATTTTAACTCTAGCCTCAGCTCCGTCCCGTCAGCACCAGCCAGCCAACCTGAAAACATTTGAAAGTATTTTTGGGCTAAGTACTAATGTACTTAGTGGGCATGCATTTTCATAAACATTTCATATTTTCGTAAGAGCAGTTTATCCAATTATACTTGACATGACTTAGAAGGTTTTAAAATGAAAGAAGTACTTCTAAGCATGTTAAAACATTTTCTTTCATTTGTGCGCACATGTCACACTCCCTTTCTGTTACTCGCTGTGATCCCGGACCTTTTAGCCACCGACGGATCCATATCTCCCGCTTTACTTGAACTGAGGGCGTAACCCAGTCAAGTTCCCATTTGGGACCCAATGCTCCGGAACACATCCCGTCGAGCACCCTTATAACGCCTCATACATGATTAGTGCCCGAATGGAGATCAACCCACCGAGTCAGCTAATAGGTGTACACAATTCTCAAACAACGTGTTAGGTCATAAGAGAACCTCGATCGATTAACTTATGCGAGCCTTAAACAGAGCAGAGTGCACAAAATATTTTATTGGATAAACAGTTTTCATTACATTAAATAAACAATTTGCATTTCATTGAAAACATTTAGAGCTTAATAACTCAATCATACTTTGTACATTTGGAAAGTAAGCCCACCTGGATAGGCAAAGCCTGAAGATCATACACATATAAACCTGTCTTGGAAAAGTAGCGCTAATCCTCCTGGTCATCACAAAGCCTACAAGAAATTCTATTCTTAATAGGTCTCGTGAAGCTAACTTAATATCTTAGGGAAAATACTTAACATTCTATAATTCGTCACGCCGGGTTTCAAAATTTAATGAATAAATACTTGAAAACTAAATTTCTTGAGTTAAGGACACCAACAATATCCTTACTCGATTTTCTTTTAGTGTTTTAGAGTTCTAGCATCCATAATTCGTTCCATTAAAGACAATCGAAAACCAACATAACCTCGTGACTAACCACATAATATCACGTAATCACGTAAACAATAAACAGAAAGAAATAAAATCCTCAAGTTTAGTATCATTAAAATCACAAGTTCACATGAACATAAAAGAAATCATGCACCATTTTATAACATTCTATACATTTCATTTTTTTTCTTCATGTAAATAAATAAGAAATTCCATTATTCATTTATAAATAATAAAACATTTTATAAAATCCATTGAGATGAAATAAAACATTTTAACCATTTAAAATCCATACTCAAAAAGCCTTGAAATATAATAAAAATGAGGGTTTAATCCCAAAATTTGTTTTCATTTTTAAAGTCCATCAATAAATTAAATAAAAGAACGGACCTCATTTAAAATAAATAGTCCCAACCTTAAATATTAAAATTTAAATCAAGAGATTTAAATTCACTAAAATAATTTAGTGAAAATTCAAACACATAGGCAACACAATCACATAAGGCACATAAGAATCACAATCAAACATCATTAAAACATGCTCTGGTTTTACACTGGTTCAACTTCAAAATTTAAACTGTTCTGACTCCGACATCTCCTGGACTCGAGACTCATACTGAAAGAAATTTCTTCGAGTCTAGTTTCATTTAAAAAAAAATAGAGTCGAAAGCTCCAAGTGGTTTGAGAGATATGACGTTTTTACCACGATCTACCATTTCTGGCAGTTTTGTGCAACCGAAGATTACAATTTTTGAAAAATAGTAAACGTTGTCAAACTGGGCTCAACTTTGGTGGATATCTAGCTAACACAATAAGGTTGATACCATAAAAAGTTGGAAAGCTAGATCACATAGGAAGCTACTTAAATGAATAACTCTTTCCCCTGTTCTCTGAAATTCTCGGTAATAATGTGCAGTTTAGGTTTTGCATTTTAAAGAAATATCAAACGAAGTTTAAATAGCTTGAAATTTTACCAGGGTACTCAAGACTCATGTAGAAACTTGCTATAAAATTTTCAAAGCTATTAGACATCGACAAACCATCGATCACAGTAGGTCAGTAGGCCTACGAAATTCTCCAATTTATATTTAAAACTTATATATCTTAATAATATCTCTAACTTGAATATAACATCATAATTCTCAACAACAACTCATCCCAAAACTCATTTCATCACTTCTAATCATCAATCTAAACCATCACTTAACATCATAGCATGCTCAAGAACTCATATACCCACTCAAATCTTCAAATCAACATCATATAACAAAATCACATATAGAAACACATATATATCATCTTCTTCCTCAAACTAACATTTTTCATTTTTCACTTCTCAACCTCAAGCTTCAATCTCATCCATCATTAATCATCTAGATCATCTCATAAACTCAAATCCATCATCATATAACTCAAGCCAAGTCAAGAAAATAAACAACAAAATTCGTAGGGTTTCAAGCTCCTAATTTTCGAAAGTTTCATAAAAATAAGTTGGGTGATTTCCTTGCTCAATCATGATCATATACTCACTCACATATCATTAATATGATCTAATAAATAATCTAAGATCACTTACTCAAGGATTTAAAAGGTGATCAAGACTTTGCTCCAACTTTGATCTTAGCTCTAGCTTCTTGAATTTGATGAGATATGATAGTATTTGATTGGATTGGATGGTGGATTATCTCATAGTAGTGTTTGATGAAGCTTCTCTAAGCTTTCTTCAATGGACATCAATGGAGGAAAAGAGAGTATAGAGAGAGAGAGGGGAGGCCGAGAATTGAAGTGTGAGGGAGTGAAGTGATGAGCTTTGTCTTGAAATGGAAGAATGATTAAGGACAAAGCATTATTCATGATTAAAGCTTGGTTCCCTACCACCTTAGCACACTAATCCTATCTTCACTCATCACACTTCCACTCATGTTTATTAGATAAAAATAAGTTAGTGGTAGGGAAAAGAAAAAATTAGTGGTGGAAGAGTAGGTGGATAAATTAGGTGGAGAAATTAGGTGATTGAATAAAATAAAAAGTCTTCCGGGTTGTACTATGAAAACTGTAATAATCGTTCAGTGTTTGCTTAAATAAATAGCTCGTGAAAATACTTGAATGCTAAATTAAATAAATATGCAATGCATATAAATTCAATAACTACATTTACAAATGTTTTTGTAAATCATTTTTGTTGGAATTAAAAAATAAATTCATTTTCTTTATATCCGGCGTGAATCATCTTACTTCTAAGTTCGAAAATAAATTCTAAACTTAATATAATTGGGCGGGGTGTTACAGCTTACCCCCATTGACTTTATTCTCAAGCCGAGCCAACGACCGTTGGATGCCCTTAAGGCATGCCAACTGCTGTTGCATTCCCTTAAGGCATTCCAACTGCTCTTGCATGACCTCCTTCATCTTCAATATAAAAAAAAATGATAGGATAATATTAATTTAACAAACGGATGTTGCTGTAATTTATAAACGTCGATACTTACAGATTCACAACAACATCTCCTATGAACAGCCGCCTCCTTATCTTTCTGCTGCCTCCTAGAGCTTCTTCTTTGTTGTTAAACCGATTGCTCACGTTTTTCCTCTTCATCAACAGTAATCACACGACGCCTCTTCTTGTTGGCTGGACTTATCGGTTCACCATCGTCGTCATCAATGACCTGCGGTTCCAACAACTTCAGGCATTCAAACAAATCATCGATGGAAACAGGGCATCCAATATTCAGATCTATTCTTTCAGCAGCTATGCATTCCCGCTCATGGTCGTCGAATACCATCGACCGCTACACATAAATTTAATACACACAATGCAATTTTAGTTGTTACAATAAAAAATATAAGAAGATAAAACAACTTGAAACATAAAAATTACTTACAATTTCATGTCGAATAGTGGGTTTGAAATATTGAAGCAACAAATCACGATGATAAAATGTATCTGCTGACCACCTCAAAATCCGTGGGTACAAAGTTTCAGCATCAGGTGGCCTTGAGGTACAGAGCTCACCGAGAAGATGATAGACTTCATAGCAAAACACTTGAATAACAAAAGTCAACCCGCCGCATGCTCTTCACCACGCCGCCGCCTCAGCGCCGATTTCTCTCTCTCGATTTCTGCTTCCGATTGCGTCCAGCGGAGCCTAGCCTCGGCCGCGCCGCCCTGGATCTGCATCACCGCTGGATCTGCAGACTGCACGGGCGCTGCAGATCCATGGCGGCGGCGTGGTGAAGGACGGGGCAGCGCGGTCGAGGCCTGGCTCCGCTGGACGTGATCGGAAGCAGAAATCGAGAGAGATCGAGAAAGAGAAATCGTTGCTGAGACGGCGGCGTGGTGAAGGACGGAGTTGACTTTTGTTATTCAAGTGTTTTGCTATGAAGTCTATCATCTTCTCGGCGAGCTCTGTACCTCAAGGCCACCTGATGCTGAAACTTTGTACCCACGGATTTTGAGGTGGTCAGCAGATACATTTTATCATCGTGATTTGTTGCTTCAATAATTCAAACCTGCTCTTCGACATGAAATTGCAAGTACTTTTTATGTTTCAAGTTGTTTTATCTTCTTATATTTTTTTATTGTAACAACTAAAATTGCATTGTGTGTATTAAATTTATGTGCAGCGGCCGATGGTATTCGACGACCATGAGCAGGAATGCATAGCTGCTGAAGGAATAGATCTGAATATTGGATGCCCTATTTCCGTCGATGATTTGTTTGAATGCCTGAAGTTGTTGGAACCGCAAGTCATTGATGACGACGATGGTGAACCGATAAGTCCAGCCAACAAGAAGAGGCGTCGTGTGATTACTGTTGATGAAGAGGAAGAGCGTGAGCAATCGGTTCAACAACAAAGAAGAAGCTCTAGGAGGCAGCAGAAAGATCAAGAGAAGGTTGTTCATGGGAGATGTTGTTGTGAATATGTAAGTATCGACGTTTATAAATTACAGCAACATCCGTTTGTTAAATTAATATTATCCTATCATTTTTTTTTATATTGAAGATGAAGGAGGTCATGCAAGAGCAGTTGGAATGCCTTAAGGGAATGCAACAGCAGTTGGCATGCCTTAAGGGCATCCAACGGTCGTTGGCTCGGCTTGAGAATAAACTCAATGGGGGTAAGCGCAATGACGAAGACTGGTATGAAGAAGAGGAAGATGACAATGTTGAGGAAATGGCAAACGAATTCGAACAAGTGTACGAGGAAGCTGATGCTCGGAAGGAAAATAATCAAGGACGGCTTTATAATGTTGATGTGAGTCAGAAAGACCTCGTTCAAAAGCATGACCTCGGGCAGAGGAATGAGCTTCTGGTAGACCAAGAAGGGCCTCAGAGGGATGGTGAAAATCTTATTGATGTTGACAAGGATTTGGATGCCAATAGGCGTTTTAACTTGGATGCCAATATAGATTCAAGTTTCGTTATTCAGAAGAATGTCGATGTTCCAACCAATGTGGATGTGGACATGAATGAGATCAATACTAATGCCGGATTGGAAGCGGATGCAGGAATGGAGACTAATGCAGACGTTGAGGTACATGCCAAGGTGGAGCCCAGTACTACCGATGTGCCGGCATGTGCAGCTTCGGAGACTAAAGCCCCAATGGAGGCAAGTGCTGATGGGGAGGCATCTTCCACCGTTGATAATGTCATGACTATCCTGCATGAATTAACACCAGTTATTATTGGTGCCGAGAAAGAAAATGCAGAATCTGAACAGAATGAAGCTGATTTAGAGGGTGAGAGGCCTGTTGTGGCACCTAAGAGTAAGGCAGTCGTGGCGGGCGATGGGCCGGTGGAAAGTTCTCAAATTGCCAATGAACCTGTCGTCGTTGAAACAACAGTTTTAGGTGTTGAGAAAGAGGTTGTGGTGAAGGGACAGATTAGTGGCCATACATATGGACAGAAAGATGGAAAAAAGGAAGCTGCAAGAAAGTTGGCCTTCCATAACAAAGACAGTGACGAGGAACAAACTGGCATAGTGTTTACGAGGCGGGTTCCTCTTGTGAAAAAAGAAGCCCCCCATCAAAGTCTCTTCCGGTTAAGATCACCCGCAGTGTAGCCCGTGATCAACCCCACCTCATCCCTTCACAAGCTCCTCCCACACAGAAGAAAGCGACGTCAGTTGAGAATGTTCAGGATGCACAGGTTGCCAATGTACCATTCCCTTTAAGGCTTGCCTCCAAACAGATGCTGGCAGTGTTTGAACGTTGGAAGAAACATAACGATGGAAGGGCAGGGTAACAATTATATAGTTTTTTCCTATTTTGGTGAATAATACTCCCTCCGTCCACTAATTGTTGGCCTAAGAGGCAAAACACAGATTTTAAGAAAAAGTGTAGTGAGTGGAAAAAGGGACCCACAAAATATATTGTTTATTAGTTGAGTGGGGAAAGGGACCCACAAAGTGTATTATTTATTAGTTGAGTGGAGAAAAAGTGTATTGTTTATTGGGACCCACTAATTAAAAAATTATAAAGACTTACTATAAATGGGTAGGACATAAATTGGTGGACGGACCAAAAAGAAAAGTAGGCCAACAATTAGTGGACGGAAGGAGTAATTTATATCTTATGTGGCAAGTTCCTAATAATATTGCTTTTTTTTTTCATCCGTTGTAGTGGAGAGGTGGCTAATCTTCCGGGTGTAGGAAATAAACAAGTTGAGTGGTTCCGAGAGATAAACAAGAGTGCAGAGGTGGAAGAAATGAATATTATGCTGAAAGACCAAGAGATTCAAACTAGGAAACTGGTAACCGGTTTTAACCTTCAAGGTTGCTTTAAGGTGGTTCTTGTCCCAGCATACCAAAGAATCCTCATGATAGCATTTTTTGATTCTCCTTTTGCCGTCGACTATGGACACATGTTCTTCTTCCCTAATATCTTTGTGTGATATTAAGGAGACTTTAAGGATTTGAGTTTCTTCTTCAGAGAGATCTGGAAACTCCTTTATTCTGCATTTGAGTAGAACGTCTCTGAATCTTCGTTAATCCTTCATGTGTGGACGCCGAAGTTTGCTTGCTGCGAAAGAACACAAGTGATTCCAATCAAACATGTCTCAAACCTGACCAAGTCACTCAACAAACTACAATCTCGAAGAAGTGTGCAAAGCTAAGGCTTTGAGAAGCAACAACAAGATGATACAACTCAATCCGATCAGACTCAATTCTCCATTAGGAGTGAATTTCCTAATGCAATTACCTTTATAAACGCACCCTAACAGTTTTATTGGTTCCTTTTTAAATTTTAATTATAATAAAATGAATAAGTCAATTTCATAAATGCAATTAATTAAAAAATTATTCAAAACTATATAATAATATCTATGTATTTTGTTTTCATCGTACAAAATCACATATGTTAAACGTGCATAGCACATTCCTTCTGTTAATTTTAATTAAAAAATAATTATCAAAGGCATAATGCATGTGGGTTACTTAAATATCTTTAAACTTTGTTTTTTATCCCTTCAAAATTTATGTGTGAAATAATAAGTCAACACTTCAGCTGGCTCGGGAATCGGGATAAGCTCGTGAGTCGTGATACTATTATTTTATTAGTGATTGTTAAATATGCACCTTATTTGGCTTCTTCAACTGGACATTCAGTATAATTATTATTCACAACTTTCAACTAACATTTTAAATCCCCAATTTCGAAAAAAAAAATGAAATTCACTATTTAGAGCTCCAAATCTAATCACAGTAAATACCGCCGGATTCCGCCGCGCCGTTCGCCGACCGTTTCTCGCTCGGAGCCACCACCTCCTTCCGTCGGCAGCAGCTAAGGTATGCTATCTTAACTCTGGTTTACTGAATCCAATACCTGTCTTCTTTTTCTTGTCGAACATAAATTTGCAATGCTTGCTTACTTGCTCTTGTCAAAATGGAATCAGAATTAGTTGTATCAATTGAAAATATGATAAGTTAAGAAGAAGAATATGAGTCTTTCACAGTGTGATTTATCGATTACTCAGGCTCCTCTACAAGCAGCAAGGCCCATTTCTTTCTATGAATTTTCTTTCTTTATTTTTTTGTCAAGAAAATAGACTTGAACTTGTGTTTGTGTTGAATTATTCTGTTTGTGTTTGTTTTGAAAGATCAATAATCCTTCTTCATTTTAGCTTCGGTGTTGAATTGTTCTGTTTGTGTTTGTGTTTTTGTTTCTTTTGAAGCTCCTCTACAAGCACCTCATTTGTTGAAAATGAAGTATTTTAAGTATTTTATTGCTTCTATTTAACCTACCCAATAAAATATATGACTTGTTGAGTTTGACCATAATTGTATCTGTGGCTTTGTGAGATTTCTTGTTTATGATCCCTCCCAACTCTGTTCTGACTTGTTCAAATATATCAAACTCTACCTTAATCAAATCACTCTCAGCTGTTCAGAGACAAGCAAAAAGATAAGGAGAGAGAGGGAGGATTAAGAAGTAAAAGAAATATTAATATATTTTGGTGGTAGGGTGGATATTGAATCAACTATTTGGATTTCTCTTAAACTTGTTTTTTACAATCCTATGTCAGTTGCAGTAAGGCAACACCTTGTTTCTTGAGAAGAGCAGTAATTCAAAAAAAAATACTCCCTCCGTCCACGAAATAAACTCTCATTTGATGGTCGGCACAGAAACTAAGAAGGCTGATAAAGGTGTCATGAGTGAAAGATAATGGTAGTTACCTAAAGTGATAAATGTATTGTGAGATGGGCCCATGAGTGGTAAATGATAGTAAATATAGAATATAAAAATGATAAAGGTGTTGTGGGTGGGCCCATGAATGGTAAATGGTACTCCCTCCGTCCCATTGGGCTTGTTCCATTTTCTTTTGGGCATGGTTATTAAGGAGAGTTAAATTATTGTAGTAAAAGTGTGTAAAGGTGTGGGTCTCATATTGTTTGTGGTGTAAAATCATTATCAAAAATAGAAATATGATAAGATCAATGGGACAGAGGGAGTTGTAATTATATAATATAAAAATGATAAATGTGTTGTGGGGTGGGCCCATGAGTGGTAAATGATAATAAATGTAGGAAATAAGAGAGGGCATGATTATCCAAAAAACATAATAGGAGTTTATTTGGTAGACAGAAATTTAAGGGCAAATGGGAGTTTATTTCGTGAACGGAGAGAGTACTATCTTACTTCATCCTCAAAGGCAGTACATCATAACCAAGACTTGAAGGTTTATTTCTAAACCATAGCAGAATACTGCAAAACTCTTGCTATACTTTCCTTTTATCTATGCTTTCCTGCTAATGTTGAAAGCTCTAACTGAAGAAACACATAAATACAAATATCCATTAAACTGCATAAGCTTATGTACACAACAGTAAAGATGCGAATGTTTTTAACTTTTTACACAGAGAATTTAGGCTTAATTAAAAGTTGGGGCTGGTATTACTAAAGTTAGTTTTATTAATTTAATAAACTAACCTAATGGGTTACATCTTACATGATTGATTGAAGATTAGACTTGCCTAATTAATTTAACTAGTACGCCCGTCCGTGCACCGACATTAAACGTTATGTTTAAATAGATAAATATAAATATTAAATCGAAAACTTGCATGACCGTAGGAAGTTTATCGAAATGTTTGCGCTTCATTAAATTTAATTAAGCCAAAAAAGAGGGTGAATAATTTCTTTAAACTCCAATTTTAATAATGAATGCTAATTTTGATTTATTATTAAGTACTCTCTCTCTTGGAGGCAACTTTTTGAGTCTATCGGAGGCGGCAGAGGTGTGTGGATTGGCGGGGGTTCCCTCCGACCACCTCCTCCTCCTCCGCCGCCTCAGTTCAGCGTCGCCTTCGATGCACTCCACGCCTGGATGGCCACCTTTTCAGACGACTTTCAAAGGCGTCTTCTCCGACCCATCGATTTCATGGGCATTTACCCGATCTACCGATCTGCCGAGCGCCATCAGCCGATCTGCAGCAGATCTGCAACAGGTGCCTCTCCTCCGGCTCCGGCTCCATAGCCGATCTGCAGCAGGTGCCTCTCCATGGCCGATCTGCGCATCAAAATTTTCTCCGATGGAGAAGAAGATTTTTGAGCGAGATCGTTGACCCACCAACCTTCCGCTTCCCACCCAGCAACGGCGACCCCGTCGGCCGTTGCCGTTCCCATCGAATCCACCCACACCGGCCACCGAGACAGTCGCCTCCGCCGCCAACAGTCTCCACCGCCGAGCTATTGAATACTCTCTCCATCGAGACCCACCCACCTTCAGCGTTCAGCGAGATCGTTGACCCACCCAGTTCGAAGGAGCTGCTGCGAGATCTGGGCCGCCGTCGGCCTCGATCGCCCGCCCCGCCTCCTTCATCCGCCGGCAAAGTGGTGGTGGCGATACGCCTCGCTCACCGCTTTAACCCCATCTTTAACCGCTTCTCTGGCGACTTCCACGCCGCGGTTTCTCTCGTGTTCTCAGGTTTAACAGCTTCCCCGGTCCGAAGCTGGGTTGAAGTTGGTATTCCGATTTTCTCCGGCAATAGGAGTGGCTGTCGGTTTCCACAAATATTTGTCCGGTGACGGCACTCCTCCCAACAAAGGCAGTCAATGCTCCTTTGTTCAAAGAATGCTTTTCTGTTTTACTTCTTGGGGGTTGCGCTCTTTTTGACTAACGCACTATCTGCTCAACCACCTCCAGTACTTTCCGCCAAAGCAGATTTCCTTGCCAGCGCTTTCCGCGTTGTGCTGACCGAGATATCTAACCTTGCAGAGCTGACCGACATAGCTGACATTGCAGAGCTGACCGCCAGAGCAGACCGACAGAGCTGACCCACAGCTGAGGCTCCAGAGCTGAACGTCATATCCGAGCGGAGGCTCCAGAGCTGACCGCCAGAGCTTTCACGCCAGAGCTGTCCGGAGCTGACTGGCTTTAGAGCTGCCCGTCAGACCTTCTCGCCTGAGCTGCAAGGCAGAGCTTCCTGAGCTGTCCGCCTGTGCGGATTCTCCTGCTCTGTTTCTCAAGAGCTGTCCTCTTGTTTTTCTTTTTCTTTTGTTTGTTTTACCACATTTTGTGGTTCTGTTCCATGGCACACATCCTTTGGATTTCCTTTGTGATTGTGTCTTTGGGCCTTGTATTTTCCTTGGGCTTGCCCAATTTTTTTCCTTTCACTCTTTTCAATAAAATTTTCAATTTTCACATGTAGCATTTCCTAGTCAAGTTGCCAAGTTGGACAGAAAATGCGTCGTTGCTTGCGAACCTTGAATATTTAAGAAGTAAAAGAAATATTAATATGTTTTGGTGCTAGAATCGATATTGGATCAACTATTTGGATTTCTCTTAAACTTGTTTTTTACCATCTTATGTCAACACCTTGTTTCTTGTGAAATGCAGGATGAATATTTAATAATAGAAAGAATTTAACTAAGCCACCAAATCTTTTACAGTTTCCATTGTAAATATCAAAAAGCGAAAGCAAATTAATTTGCTAAGGAAAAGGGTGTATTGATTCGGAAAGTAGATCAAGCCGAGTAAGAAGAGGAATCACAAGAAGGTACCTTTCTTTTTCTTTAATAAAAAAAAAATTAATTTTTTGAAATCTTTCACTTCAGGAAATTTTGTTAAACCCAAAATCGTTTGGATGCCTGAAGAAATTGATATTCTTGTTAGATTTTAATTTCTTTAATCCTAGTCTTGTTTGTTAATAGCTGTTATAATATTCTTTCGTAATATTAAGAATAATATGCACCAACAAATTTTCACGTTCAACTTTCAAAGCTTTCGACGAAGTGGAGCAAACCATGAAAATATAAATGAATAATATCACATTCCATTGGATTGCACACAATCTGATGAAACTTTACAAAAGTCATTGAATTGATCGCAAATTGGATATTTCTGAAGGGATAATAAGGAGATTTTAATGTTTAATTAGGTCTATGATTTAATTTATTAGATTTTCTTATTATAATATATAAATACATAAATTGTATCACCAAAATTTCTTGATTAGAGAATTATCTTTTATGTTCCAATTTACTGTATGCTTGTGAAAATTAGTGTAGTTTGATTCATATAGTTTGATGAGGAGGTATCATGTACAACCGGTTGTATCAACCGGTTGTATGATACAACCGGGTCACCCAAGACCAATATCCTTACCCACCAACAGGTCGTGGACTATCCAAATCCAAATACATATAGTAAGTGAGTTAAATTTGGGCAAGGTAAGAACCATGATATTTTGTGTAGTTGATATTTGGAATTGGGATCGAACGTTTTAGTGTGCACGTGTGTCCCATTTTTACTTTATTTTAATTTCTCTAGTACATTTTTTATTCAATTTTTCTTTTTTGTGATTTTATTATTGTTAATTAGAATTCATTATGCCCATTTAGGACATGTAATTAATTTTAATTTTTAGAATAAATTAATTGTTTACTAGGACTGATTATTACATAATTTGTAATTTAAAAATATGCAAATTAGTTTTAAAGAGTCTAATAATATAATACTAACTAGTATATCACATGTGCGGTGCACAAAAACTATCATACTATCCGCACAATGTATATGAAACACATTATTATAGTTATTAATCTAATCTAATAATATTAAAATTTAACTTTTAATGTTTATAATCTTTCTTTTTCTTTTCATCTCAAAATATAATGTAAAATACATATTTAATCTGATAAATAAATAAATGTATATGTTAGTGTTGCTTCCTTCAAACTTGGTGTATTCCACTGTGTTAAGGCAACACGAGAATGCACACAGAGATATATTGCAGCGGAAATAAAAACACTAGACACAAAGAGATGGAAAAATTCTTCAAGTTATAATTTATAACTTGAAGACGCCTTATGGCAAAATGACTAAATCGAGAATGAACAATACCTTTACAAGACTCTAGGTATTTAACACATGACACTCTCACTAAAAAATAAAACTCGGTTCAAGAGTAATACTCCGAAACCTTACAAAATAAAATAACGAGTGTTGACTCTGATGTTATCCCAACATACGGAATCACACTCGTACACAATAGCCCTACATGGCTTGATTTCTATCTGTAAGCTCTGGTTCTGACTGGGAGCTCTTCCTTGGCATTTATAGGCATCACCAACTTTCTCTCCAAGTCTTGGAAGTCGTGGATAGGTATAGGAGAGAGTGGTGGTATAGGTTGTTGAGGTTAGTCCACAAAGACGGAATGAGATTCAGTGTACCACACTTTATGTCCCACTTTGTGTCCCACTTTCAATTTTATTTATTTTCTTATATATTTTTTCTTCAATTTCAACTTTATATGCTTTAGTTTAATTTTGTGATTATTAACTAGGGTTTATTCCATCAATTTAGGGTATATAATTATTTTTTATCATTTAATTTCACTTTTATTAGTTAATAATAGGTTGATAAATTCAAAGTCATGGTATATACTTTTTAAAATTTTATTTTTTTAAAAAAAATTAAATATAATTCATAGTATCATAATAAATTTTATTTTTATAAAAAATATTTTCAAAATAATAGATATAAGAATGAGACACAGTGGCACACATAAAATTGTGGGACACTGGATCTCATCCCCACAAAGACCACTTCTCCCTTAGTTTTAGGAACTGCTTAACCACCTCTTCTATCTCACCTTTATCTTTTTCTTTAGCTCATTTTTTTCCAGACAGTGGCTCGGTTAAAACACCTACACAAAATGTGGAGAAAGGCAAAACAACTCCATCTAAAACAATGCATAAACATGAGTTTATTATAGAGTAAAAATCATCTCCAACAAACTTTCCCTTTTTGCCTTTCTTCACAAAACATAACATATCTCCCCCTAAATGGATGTTCTCCACCTGCATTTGCACTTCTTGAAAGAGCAATTTACACCATCCAGAATTGGTGGTCGCAGAAATGGCAAAAAGGTTGGACTCCATGTTGAAGCAACTATTCTGATAACAACGAGGATCACACTCAGTGTATCGAGTGACCACTCTAATACCACTTGTAAGTGTTGCTCCGTGAAACCTGAATGTGATACAATGTGTTAAGACAACACACAAGTGCACAGAGTAATGTAAAGAAGTGAAAAAATAAGTGGAGACAAGAAGTGAAAATTTTCCTCAAGTTATAAAATAACTTGAAAAAGCCCTATGGCAAAACTTTACTAAAAACGAGAATGAACTTACACTTACCTTCAATATCTTTACAATGAACTAGATATTGAACCGAAGACACTCTCACAAAAGACTCAAACAAGGTTCAAGAGCTACACTGTGAAACCTTTACACAAACAATGAAAGCTAGACGCAATGTTAACCTAACATAGAAGATAATACTCGAATGAACTTGCTCTAACTCTCCCAAAATGATCTGCAATGAATCCGTATTTTCTGAATCCACTCTCTTGGCTTTTTATAAACGCTCAAGCTTGCTTTCCAAGCTTTGGGAGACATGGATTGAAGTGGTGGCTAAGTTGATGTATGGTTTGTTGAGAGTCGTTAGGTTTTCCACAAAAGTAGGAACAACCTTAATCACCCCATTCTTCCTTCTCCACGCCTGCTCTTATCATATCTTAGCCTTGCACTTTCTCTTCCTTGATTTTAGGATCCACCAATAAATATTAAACCTTATGCAAAAATAGAAACGTGAAGAATGGCAAAACACAAAACAAAAATCCCTATGAAGTAGGTTAGTTAAAATGGAGTTGAAAAACTCCAACAAACTCTCCCTTTTTGCCTTTCTTCACAAAACCAACAAATGACCTCCTCCTTTACGAACTCCTCCTGCACGAGAGATACTCAACACAAGAAACGACAAAAAACACTAAACACCAACAAAAACCTTAACATGCCAATAGAATAAAAAACAAGCACACCAATTCAAAATAAAAAACAACAAGAACACAAAAATAGACAGTGTTTCTTCACCAACATCCAACAAGTCAAAAACAAAAGAGTTAGTTGACTTTTACTCCTCCCCTTGTTGTCCATCATCATGCTCCTGCTCACCATCATTTTTTCCCCCTTTTTGGAAAGACATGAGCCCTGAATTGTGGTCCTAAGTCCTGCAATCCTCTCCATATTGACCATGTGATTTTGAATCGCAGCCTGTTCAACATCTTCAACCTGTTGCAGCAGTGAGATAAACACTATACGTGACAGTAGGGTCACCAGACCACACAGGTAGGTTGTGCTCCTCTGAGTCATTCCATGGAAGATCCGCCACCTTGGTGGAGCTGAACAGAAGCGTGTTGATGGTGTAGATAGGAATGTGCTCTAGCATCTTTGACGGTACTTTTTCCCTTAAACCCTAATTTTTCAGAACCGTGTAAATGAGTGAAGGAAAATGAAGAAATGCAAGTTGGGACTTATCACTGCAGGAGGCAATCTGGTCAAAGATTGTTTGCCCAAGATTGAAGGGCTTGTTGAGGCCAATACAATACAGCAAGATCCCATGCTGTTGGGTGACCACCGTAGAGTTAGAGGAGACAATCCAGTTGACTGTCATGACCTTGTGGAGGACAGAATACAGATGAGTAAGGGACGATACCTTCATCGGTGGTGTCCATGTGTGTTGATTTCCACCAGTGATAACACGTGCCACAGCATCTAGGTCCTTCACATTCTCACCTTGGACCTCAGGAAACTCAAAGACTTCATTGATAACACTAGGAGACAGATTGTAAACTTTGTTGTAGACAAAAATCTTCCCAAATTTGTTAGACAACGGATCACCAAAGGAAATATGCATATTCGCATAGACATACTGTATTGTTTTCTTAACAAATGACCCAACACCAGCATAAACAGACAACCAAAGATGCCTAGATTTCAGAAACTTGACCAAGTTAAAAGCAGCAAATTAATTGTACCTCATCCACTATTCTTTCAGTGTAACATACCGCCCCTTGGATAGTTTTCCTACGAGTAGCGGCTGCGACGTCGTAGAGTTCAGTGGTGAGAGCTTTTTCCATCTTTAAATCAAAGTCGCTGAAGGCATGGTATTCATCTGATTCTTCATCAACCACTGCTGCTTTTGAAGATTGTGTCTGGTGGGCATCAGATAGAGGGAGATCGGACAGCTTCTTCCCCTCAAAAGATTGTCCTGTTGCCTCATCATCACCCTGGGCATTTGATTCATCACCGGAAGTTTCCTCCTCATCTTCAAGATCGATGTGAATAGGCGATTTTGGGCCTGATTTTCGCGGCTGTTGTATGATGCGATCAGAACGGCGCGTCGAAATTTTTCTTGGTTTGGGTTGCTCCACATTTTTTTGGCTTCTCTTCTTTGGATTTGGGGCCACCTTCGTAGGCATTGATGAGTTGGCCGGAGAAGCAAAATGAACGGTGACTGGAAGAATGACATTTTGTGGATCGGGGTAAAAAACCCTTTCAAGATTTGTGGCGGCAGCGGAGGCCTCGGTCGACCTAGCGGTACTGGAGACAAGGATCTCTGGAGGTGCGGTGGTGACCGGAACAAGGGTTTCAGAGATTGCTGTGGAGGTGGCGACAGGGGTCGCAGCGACGGTGGTGATTGGGGTTGCTGAGGGAGTGGCGGCGGTGACGACGTCCTGTGGTTGCTCTTCCATCGTGGTGTTTTGGGCGAAACTTTTCAGGATGGAGGGCTCCGTCTCCGTCTGGTGAGAAGACGGTTCAGCTTCGGACGACGGAGCAAGTGACAAGGCTGTGAGCGCCGGTGGAGAGATCGCCGGAGGAACAGTTGCCGGCGACGCAGCCATACCTGCAAGAACTGCTTGCAATTAAAGAGTTAAGAAAACAATACAGTATGTCTATGTGAATATGCATACTTCCTTTGGTGATCCTTTGTCTAACAAGTTTGGAAAGATTTTTGTCTACAACAAAGTTTACAATCTGTCTCCTAGTGTTATCAATGAAGTCTTTGAGTTTCCTGAGGTCCAAGGTGAGAATGTGAAGGACCTAGATGCTGTGGCACGTGTTATCACTGGTGGAAATCAACACACATGGACACCACCGATGAAGGCATCGTCCATTACTCATCTGTATTCTGTCCTCCACAAGGTCATGACAGTCAACTGGATTGTCTCCTCTAACTCTACGTGGTCACCCAACAGCAAGGGGTCTTGCTGTATTGTATTGGCCTCAACAAACGCTTCAATCTTGGGCAAACAATCTTTGACCAGATTGCCTCCTGCAGTGATAAGTCCCAACTTGCATTTCTTCATTTTCCTTCACTCATTTTATAGGTCTGAAAAAGCAGGGTTTAAGGGAGAAAGTACCGTCAAAGATGCTAGAGCACATTCCTATCTACACCATCAACACGCTTCTGTTCAGCTCCACCAAGGTGGAGGATCTTCCATGGAATGACTCAGAGGAGCACAACCCACCTGTGTGGTCTGGTGACCCTACTATCACGTGTAGTGTTACTCAAACAGTGTTTGTCTCACTGCTGCAACATGTTGAAGATGTTGAACAGGCTGCGATTCAAAATCACAGGATCAATATGGAGAGGATTACAGGACTTAGGACCACAATTCAGGGGCTCATTTCTTCCCAAAAAGGGGGAAAAATGATGGTGAGCAGGAGCATGATGATGGACAACAAGAGGAGGAGTAGAAGTCAACTAACTCTTTTGTTTTTGACTTGTTGGATGTTGGTGAAGAAACACTGTCTGTTTTTGTGTTCTTGTTGTTTTTGATATTGAATTGGTATGCTTGTTTTTTATTCTATTGGCATGTTAAGGTTTTTGTTAGTGTTTCTTGTCGTTTCTTGTGTTGAGTATCTCTTGTGCAGGGGGGGTCATTTGTTGGTTTTGTGAAGAAAGGCAAGAAGGGGGAGTTTGTTGGAGTTGAAAAACTCCATTTTAACTAACCTACTTTATAGGGATTTTTGTTTTGTGTTTTGCCATTCTTCACGTTTTTGATTTTGCATAAGGTTTAATGTTTGTTGGTGGATCCTGAAATCAAGGAAGAGAAAGTGCAAGGCTGAGATATGATAAGAGCAGACGTGGAGAAGGAAGAATGGGGTGATTAAGGTTGTTCCCACTTTTGTGGAAAACCTAACGACTCTCAACAAACCACACATCAACTTAACCACCACTTGAATCCACGTCTCCCAAAGCTTGGAAAGCAAGCTTGAACGTTTATAAAAAGTCAAGGGAGTGGATTCAGAAAGTACGGATTCATTGTAGATCATTTTGGGAGAGTTAGAGCAAGTTCATTCGAGTATTATCTTCTGTGTTAGGTTAACATTGCGTCTAGCTTTCATTGTTTGTGTAAAGGTTTCGGAGTGTAACTCTTGAAACTTGTTTGAATCTTTTGTGAGAGTGTCTTCGGTTCAATATCTAGTTCATTGTAAAGATATTAAACGTGAGTGTAAGTTCATTCTCGTTTTGCCATAGGGCTTAAATTTTCACTTCTTGTCTCCACTTATTTTTTCGCTGCTTTACATTACTATGTGCACTTGTGTGTTGTCTTAACACAGTGCATCACATTCAGGTTTCACGGAGCAATACTTTCAAGTGGTATCAGAGCGGTCACTCGATACACTGAGTGTGACCCTCGATGTTATCAGGACAGTTGCTTCAACATATATGGAGTCCAACTTTTTGCCATTACCACAACAACCTATACCACCACTCTCTCCTATACCTATCCACGACTTCCAAGACTTGGAGAGAAAGTTGGTAATGCCTATAAATGCCAAGGAAGAGCTCCCAGTCAGAACCAAAGCTTATAGATAGAAATCAAGCCATGTAGGGCGATTGTGATTCCGTATGTTGGGATAACATCAGAGTCAACACTCATTATTTTATTTTGTAAGGTTTCAGAGTATTACTCTTGAACCGAGTTTTATTTTTTAGTGAGAGTGTCATGTGTTAAATACCTAGAGTCTTGTAAAGGTATTGTTCATTCTCGATTTAGTCATTTTGCCATAAGGCGTCTTCAAGTTATAAATTATAACTTGAAGAATTTTTCCATCTCTTTGTGTCTTGTGTTTTTATTTCCGCTGCAATATATCTCTGTGTTCATTCTCGTGTTGCCTTAACACAATGCAATACACCAAGTTTGAAGGAAGCAACAGTAAGAGTATAAATAAAAAATATGTATATTTGATTTTATATATATATATACACATATGTGTATATATATTATACTCATTAAGTTGATAATATTGTTATTATATACTACTACATTTTAAATCAAATATCAATATTTAACTTCACATAATTTTTTTTACTAATTAATTTAACTCATAAATAACGAATTCTGACATTTTTACGTAATTTAAAATTTTAAAAATAAATAAATGTCATGGATCGTACATCGCACGAGAGGACGTACTAGTATTTATTTAAAATTCAATATACATATCATATACACCCCGCATCCCTGAAACATCTTCATTTATTTCCTTTTTTCATCCGTTCCTAAAACATATTCCCAATGTCTTTTGGAAATAATATCACTTTCTTTTCATATATTTACACACACTGCCATTAATGGATCCACTTCTTTTCATTTTAATTGGTTCATTAGTCACTATCATAACTTTTTCTAATCATCTCTTTTTTTTCTTTTTTTTTTTAATTTATGGGACCCTTCTCTACTCATCAAATAGACATTTAACTTAAGGGTAGGTGACACATGTGTCACCTCCCCTTATGAAGATGTTTCGGGGACGGAGTGAGATTATCAAATTAAACCCCTTTCCATTAACTTTCATTTAATATATGTATTGCACAAGTTTATATATAAAAAATAAAAGGATCTTTCGCTTGAGTAAATTCTATTCAACCCAAAATCATTTTTTTCTACACTAATGATTTATCGATTTGTTGGAATTTGTTATTTCCTAGCTACTAATGTTGTTAAATTACCCATTACGGCAGTTTCGTCCAAGCAGAAGCATGTCCGAGGCCCTCCTCTTTTCGGTGATACAGAAGCTGGACATCACTTATCGAGAGGAAAGGGAAACAGATGAGCATATGGAAAGGGTAATTAAAGAGATGAGAGAGATTCTCAATATTGTGAGTGATAAGAAATTGGAAGATGGGAGAAGACTAAATTTTTTAGTATCCGACCTTGTCGACGTGGCTGACGATGCCCTCGACCTTTTCACAAAACCTGGTGACTTTTCTGCGTTCTATGAGTCTATCCATAGTTGGATGGGAGAGATCAAAAAGCAGATGCTTAAACTGGGAGATGATGAGTCCAACATGACATCATCAGAAAATGTTGAAGATGATGTAGATGTGGTGGGCTTGGACAAAGATGTCGAAATGCTGCTTCGCACAAATATTATTGGTGGGTTTGGATACTGGAAGCCTGTTCTTATCAAAGGGATGCCTGGTGTCGGAAAGACAACTCTTGCCAAAGAGATATACAACCATGCAACGGTCGTCGAGCGATTCGACCGCCGTGCTTGGGTATGCCTTTCTACTAATGTAACTCTTAAAGAGCTGCTTATCAGACTAATACAACAGGTAGAAGATCCTCAGAATCTCCATACATCTTCGTTATTGGAGAATATGGACAACCGAAGCCTCCGAGATATGCTTACCCAACACCTGCAAGGAACGCGATATTTGATAGTACTCGACGACCTGCCCAGACAAATGCGCTTGTCTTTCTTGGAAGCTCTTCCAGAAGAATGTATGTATCATCATCTTCCTGCTTATAATCTAGTCGTGTTGCGCTAACTTAGATTTTAACTTAACTGCAATAACCTTCTGACCGTTCCTTTTTGTATTGTTCTCATGTAAGCAGTTAATGGAAGTAGATTGCTCTTCACAAGTCACACGACGCAAATGGACATATATGTAGCCAGAGAAGATGTTCATCAAATGAAAACTTTAGATTCTAAGGAGAGCTGGCAATTGTTTTTGAAAACAATAAACCATGGTAATAAACTGACGGGGGGGCACAAATTCCCAATGAACTTGGAACATATGGCGAAACAAATGTTGAGAAAATGTGATGGCCTTCCATTAGCTATAAAAGAGGTTGGAAAGCAGTTAGCGGAAAGAAAACTCTCAGGGGGGAGTGAATGGGAAGAACTTCTTGAATCAGTTGATTTTGGTTCAACATTGAAGTTATTGGAACCATTTTATCAAAAGTTGGATCCCAGACTGGAGTCATGTTTCTTGTCTATGGCCTTCTTTAGGGAAAATACAACTTTGAAGGCAGAAAAGGTTACAGAGATATGGGTTGCAGGAGGACTAGTAGATTCAAGATATAACTGTGGATTCAACTTATATGGTTTAATCAATGAATCCGTTATTGAAGTCAGGGAAAAGAGCACAGAGTATCGCATGAATGTTGTGCTGCACATGCTATCCATCCAAAAAGCAGAGGAGAAGTTAGGTCTTGAGATACTAAGGAACAATGGAAATAATAATCAACCCTCTGAGAGTCCTCGTCATCATCGTGTTATCATTTGTAGCAGAGACAAGTTCAACCACTCCACGGATCAAGATAAACATATTGTTTCTCTCTTCTTCCATGGAGGTGGCTACTTGGACACTAGTCCGTCTTATTGGGAGAGCTTTGAACTACTTAAGATACTTGACTTGGAAGATTTTGGGTTGAAGATTTTACCAGAAAGTATTGGCACATTGGTGAAAGTAAGATACTTGGGATTGAGAAACAATTATGTAAAAGTGCTCCCAGACTCATTGGGGTGCTTGGAAAAGCTTGAGGTTCTTGACATAGCTCATAACTTTATGGTGCAGATGCCGGATATCATATGGAAAATGGACAGCCTTGTTCACATCTACATGTCTGATGTCATTTGCCAGAAGCCTTTGAAGATAGATGCACTACAGCTTCTGGAGACCTTAACCTACGTCTCGGTTGATAATTGGACATATGCGCTCCCGGGATTAAAAATGTTGACTTCTCTTAAGAAATTGGGCATAGAAGGATTGGATGGAAACTCAGATGTAAGCAAGATGATGGCATCATTGGCTGAATTGAAGAATCTTGAGCACCTAATCTTAAGAGGGTATCGTTTCAGAAGAATGCCTTGTTTGGATGAGCTTCGTATTCTACACAGTCTCAAAACACTCAAATTGGATGGACTCCTTGCCAGGTTACCAAATAATCTCCCTCGAAAAATTGAATCATTGACGTTGATTGATAGTTGTCTTGCTGAAGACCCCATGCCACTACTAGGGAAGTTATCCCTAAGCTACCTCAAATTGCGGAATGCATACACTGGTCAACAAATGGTGATCTTGCACAACAGCTTCCGTCGTCTTGAAGTCTTGTGCATCGAAGAGTTATGGAATCTAAGAAATATACAATGTGGAAACGATGCACTACATTCGCTTCTGAAATTAGAAATCCATGATTGTCCATATCTGGATACCCTCCCGGAGTGTATTCCAAATATGAATGAGATAAAGATGGTGACAACCAAAAGCATTGCAGCAAAGATCAGAAATTCAGACTTTATCTCCAAAGCAGTGGTTGTGAATATCAATCCATGAGCTAGCTATCACAGTTGTTTGCATTATTGTTACGTATGCTATGCTTGTTTGCGTTTATTTGGATGTTTTCAAGCTACATTTTCTTCCTTGGTGGTTTTGTGTTTGTAAATGACATTTAGTTCCAACAATTGTGGTTTCTTCATATCTTGCTTCTATTTGGATGGCTATAGCATCATCTGTTTCTCCCTTGATGTTGGAATATATTGGATTTCTCATGCGTATCATTGTGATTTTTATACATTGCATATTATATTAAACTGTATTATGTGAAGATATAGATTAATTATATATTTGAGTATTGATATTGATTTGCATAATGGTGTTATTAAAAGCCCATTAAAATTTTGATGCATGTGGGTGTGAAGATTGAGTGCGGATCCTGGGACGTGATCCGACCTAAATCCGGCTCCAACATATATATTAAAAAAAATCTGTGCGGATTCTGGGGCGTCACTCGACCCAGATCCGGCTCCAACATATATATTAAAAAAAAACTACAATGGCTTTATTATATTACGTACTAAAACTTTGAATGGCTCATTGGTTAGGCACTCTTGATACCCATTGGAGGGGTGTATATTTTTCTTACTTCTTTTGTTTTTTTGTTTTTGAATGCTTGCGTGTGTAGTTTTCCCACATTTGTGTGGTGTAATGGTCCCATCTGCAGGTAGTTTTTCCACCTTTGTATAGTGTAAAGGTCTCGTCTGCATAGTTTATTGAGTGGATTTTGAAAATAGCCACTTTTATATAGTAAAAATAAATTTTACCCACTAATATAAAAACTTAAAAAAATACCCACATTTACCATTTTACCCTTACATATAAAATTTTACAAATACCCACTGTTCACTGGTTGTGAATTCAACTCAAATTCTGTCACGACCGGCCTTAATTAAGGATAATTAATCCGGAAAAACCATGACTGGGGAAGGGAAATTAAGAAGCGGGTTTAGAAAGGGGTGCATAAAAGAATACTCAAAGAGCTTGGATACGCGTGAAATATTCCTTAAAAGGAAAAAGGCATCGTTAGGGGCTTGGCTAAAATATTATTAGAGTTTGCAACGGAAGGCGTAACTGAAATAATCAGTGTTTACAGCGGAATACATAACTGAGATACATGTATGAAGACATGTATCCTTTCTGAGCCTACTTTAAGTTCAACAAAAACTCCACTCAGCAACAACACTTCATCGCCCATCACAGCTCAACCTGCACAAACATAAACATCGAAGGGCTAAGTACAAGAGTACTTAGTGGGCAGTTGCCAAGCATATAACATAACATCATTAACAATTTCACAATATCGCATAAGAGGCATGAGTTTCTTTCATATCCTTTGCTCATTAAACATTTCCAAATTCTTAAATAGCATAAGGGCATTCTTCATCATTAACAATCATCAACACGCATCGTGTCGTGGAGAAGGCCTTCCCCAACGAACACGGGCATCGCGCCGTGAAGGGGGCCTCCCTCAGCGGTCACGGCATCGTACTATTGAGGGAGGCCTCCCCCAATAGACGCTGTAACACTGGCATACTGGCATACTGGCATCGCGCCGCTAGGGAGGCCTCCCTCAGCGGACACGGGCATCGCGCCGTGAGGAAGGCCCTCCTCAGCGGACACGGCATCGTACTGTTGAGGGAGGCCTCCCCCAACAGACGCAAGCATCAAACATAAGCATAAACTTATCAGCGTAAAGCATTCAAGCGTAAATAAGCGTAATCATTTAACGTGCAACATAATAAAGCTTAACTCATTTAAGCGTAATAAAGCATACCACACTTGAAGATCCAATTTGCATTTTAAAGCATAACACTTGCATAGCATTTTATTTACGCGTAAGAAATTGCCCACCTGATAGCAAAGTTTTGCTAAGGTACTCTAACTCCTTGTGTAGTTCTTACTCTTGCGCTTGACCTTAATCACGAGAATATAAAATAAGACATTGCCTCGAGGAAAATTCTTAATTAATGAGAAAGCGTAATTGTAACTATGCATGAATCTGATATGCATGAACTAATACTCTGAGCGATAATCGGGAATTCTACTATTAATCCTCGTTAATAGATTTAGCTAATTCTCGTCTAGCGCGGTCAAATAAAACTGTGATTCTTCCTTCCTCATCGGAATATTATAGTCGTGAAATAAACCTCGCATTTGTACTTGATTGAAAAAGGACTAACTCGGCTTTAAACGAGGTGTGACCTTGTAGAAATTATCGGGCTTTTCGATAGAAACATCATTACTAGCGTAACCTCAAATAATTAATAGGCTCAAAAGAGAGTAGCCAATTAATTAAATAAACCAGTGGCTTTAAAGAAATAAATGATAATAGTTCGCTTTAAAGTCCGAAGTCCAAAAACATTAATTAATAAACTGGGCGGCTCATTACTGATAAATAATTGGGCTCCATCAAAAATTGATACTGCTAAGCTTAGCTCAAAGGAGTAACTTCAGCTCAAGCTTTAAAAGAATTAAAGCCCAACTTAAAAAAAATCTTCGACCCAAAACAATTAAAATAGGGGTCCAAATAATAATTAATGTGGACTGAAAAGAATTAATCTTAACCCAAAAAGGCAATTTAATCGGCCCAAATGATGAATTAAACTGGCCCAACGAAATATAAATGGGACTAGAATAATAGCCCATCATAAAATATGCATCGGCCCAACTCCTTAATTTAATCGAGCCCAACTTAAAATAATTCGGCCCACAATAAATTAAAAGGGAAAGCCCAATATATGCTAGCCCATGTGAAATTAAGGAATATGGTTCTGGGCCCAAATTAATGGGATAACAAACAGCCCATCTAAAAAAAATACTCCAAAATCGGCCCATAAAGAAAAAGAAGCAGCCCATTCCAAAATAAAAGAATGGCCCAAGCAAAGGAAATAAACTTAAGCCCAAACAATTTCAAAACTCTCTCTCTCTCAAAGAAACACACACACACAGACGCACGCTTCTAACCCTCTCTCTCTCTCGATCCGTCTCCAGCCGAGGCGGGCGTCGCCGCCGCTGCCGGCGCGGCCGTGCCTGGCAGAGGGCGGCACACCTTGCCGTCTCACTCTCCTCTCTCTCTCAAGGAGCTGCTCGCCCCTTCCTCTCCAGCCTGCTCGTTCGGCGCCCCTCAAAATCCGGTCGGTTCCACCTTCTCCGGCGGTCCAGCCATCGTCCGCTATCACCGGCGTCGGCCTTCTACACGTCTAGCCCAGCGCCCCATTTTCTCTTCATCGCAGAGCCCTAAATCGGGCCATGGATCTGAAATATCATCGTTGCCGCTGTTGCTACTCTTTCGTCCGGAATCCAGCGACTCAAACGGCGCCGGTCGTCGTTTGGGAGTGGCTGCTGCTTCGCCTGGAGTCGCCGCCGACTGGAGTTGCTGCTGCTCCGGTCCTGGTACCGGTCTTCTTCTTCTCCCCCTAGATCGGTAACGCCGTAGCTGTCGCCTTCAAGTCTTGGTGAGGCCGAGAGAGTTCGCCCCTGTCACCGTTATCATCACTCAGTCCCCACCGGACGAGGCAGTCGGCCCTTTTCTTTCCCGGCGTCGTTCAGCTTCCGCCAGCTCCGTCCGGCGTCGGGGTTTGGCAGTTGCTTGGGCAGTCGGCCCTTATTCTCCAAAGCTAAGTTTAACTTCTATGCTATTATAAATCCTCGTTCGTGAATCTCTTGATGAACTATAGCTATCAAAGTGTAATATACACCCATTTCCTGAAGCTTTTGTTCTATGTCGATTATGCAAGGGTTCTACTAGCTATAGTGGCTTGTTTCTGTACCAAGAGTTTCTTAGTGCCTTGTGAAGGAAACATAGGTAAAAATTGATTTCGTGATTGCTTAATCTATGCATATATATACACACCTGTATACTATGTATTTCCTTTTAAATATATGCTTGATGATATGATATATGAACTGGAGCTGAGCTTAGTATATACCTGCTATGCTTGGTGTTGGTGGCTGTTTGTTGCTATTGAATTCAATGAGAAATTTAGGCTTGTAATTGATGTTGGCTGCTGTGGTGTTACTAGATGAACTGGAATAGCTCTGAAATAATTCAAGATTGATGTTC